>NC_056749.1:50114713-50132276 GCF_019279795.1 Protopterus annectens
GATACTTATACCTTCAGTTAGACACACGGGATACTTATACCTTCAGTTAGACACACGGGATACTTAAACCTTCAGTTAGACACACAGGATACTTATACCTTCCATTAGACACACAGGATACTTATACCTTCCGTTAGACACACAGGATACTTAAACCTTCAGTTAGACACACAGGATACTTATACCTTCAGTTAGACACACAGGATACTTATGCCTTCAGTTAGACACACGGGATACTTATACCTTCAGTTAGACACACGGGATACTTATACCTTCAGTTAGACACACAGGATACTTATACCTTCAGTTAGACACACAGGATACTTATACCTCCAGTTAGACACACAGGATACTTAAACCTTCAGTTAGACACACAGGATACTTATACCTTCAGTTAGACACACAGGATACTTATACCTTCAGTTAGACACACGGGATACTTATACCTTCAGTTAGACACACAGGATACTTATACCTTCAGTTAGACACACAGGATACTTATACCTTCAGTTAGACACATGGGATATTATACCTTCAGTTAGACACACGGGATACTTATACCTTCAGTTAGACACACAGGATACTTATGCCTTCACTTAGACACAGGGGATACTTATACCTTCAGTTAGACACACAGGATACTTATACCTTCAGTTAGACACACAGGATACTTATACCTTCAGTTAGACACACGGGATACTTATACCTTCAGTTAGACACACAGGATACTTAAACTTAAATATGTGAAAGACCTGCTGTTCCCTTCACCAAGAAACAACAGCTTATTATTGTCTGGGAAAGAAGTACAGCTTGTATTATGGGGTGGGGGGGGCGTCATATTTTCAGCACAGCCTGTGATGGGGGTCATATTTACAGCACAACCTGTGATATGGGGGGGGTTGTATTTTCAGCACAACCTGTGATATGGGGGGTTGTATTTTCAGCACAGCCTATGATGGGGGGGGTCATATTTTCAGCACAACCTGTGATATGGGGGGGTCTTATTTTCAGCACAGCCTGCGATATCGGGGTTCTCATCCTCATGTCACTTTGTCCACATTCAATAGCAAACTGCTTCATTCAGTGCTTTAGAGCAAAGTCTCTTAAGATCAAGAGGAAATCATCTGCTAAAAATAAGGATACAGCCTTTACATCTTCAAACTGGACACTCTCCAAAGCTCCACTTGAACCTTAACGGCCTTTACAAGAAATAGTGAAAGGGAAGGGAGAGGAGACGAGGCCCTGCTTGGTCTACTCTGCGCAGCTTTAATAAATGAGACTTAATACTGAGAATGCGGATCCAGCTCTTGTTCCAAAAATAAAGGGGTCAAAAGGAACACAGGAGAGACACTGCAACTCCGTACTGCTGCAGTACTTCCCTCGTGGCATTCTAGAGCATGTGGTCATATAGGTCTAGAAGAAATCATACACACACACCCACACAGACAGATCATTACTAGTAGGCTTTGGTACAATTCTTATCATCTGGATGGAATCTGCATTAATCCTGAATCAGCGGCTGATCTACTGAATGACCAACATGACTTCATTCCCTCATCTGTGCAATCTTATCACATGGTATCAGCTAGATAATTCCCTGTCCTCAGTCACCTGGGGGTTACTGACACTTGTAGTTGTGCAACTCAAATCTTTTAGATCTCAGGCCTTACTTAACAAGGACTTAAGCTCTAAAATGTGCTAACTAGATGGCTGAGGGAGTCCTCTAATCTGATTTAGTTTGTGTTCCTTGAGAAATTATCTTATAATTTACTTTGTCATAACTTGTCCATGCAACTTGTGATGTATTTACTTATTTCTATGTATTGATATAATTAATTTGCTCTTATTAGTCTCCCATTTTAATGCACCTGTTTGCATTTAATACCACCTTTAATGTGTTGGTTACATCTTTATTATTTTATTTGAATTCACACTCAAATTTAAACACATTAGTAAAAGACCAGAAGTCTGTGTGCTCTATTCCCACACCATGTGATTGAATTCATTTTAATTACTGAGACTGCAGTGCAGCATAAAATGGTTTCTGCACTCCTTGAGTGTGTTATCCTTTCGGTAAGACATTTAAACATGATCCCATCTGCCTCCTTATCCTGTGCCATCTTGGACCTGTGTAAAAGATACCACAGCATCTATTGAAAAGCACAGGAGCTTTATTTTTTACAGCATTCATAAACTATATGATATGGTAGAGTCGGCCTGCTTTACATGTTGTATCTGTATAATTCTAATGGGGTAAAGTCAGCTTACTTTAGATGCTGTATCTGTATAATTCTAACAGGGCAGAGTCTGCTTACTTTTCAGGTTGTATCTCTATAATTCTAAGGGGTAGGGTCTGCTTACTTTACATGCTGTAGCTATATAATTGTAACGGGGTCAGAGTCGGCTTACTTTACATGTTTTATCTGTATAATTGTAACGGGGTAGAGTCTGCTTACTTTACATGTTGTATCTGTATATTTCTAACGGGGTAGAGTCTACTTACGTTACATGCTGTATCTGTATAATTCTAATGGGGTAGAGTCTGCTTATTTTACATGTATCTGTATAATTCTAATGGGGTAGAGTCTGCATGCTTTACATGTTGTATCTGTATAATTGTAATGGGGTAGAGTCTGCATACTTTACATGTTGTATCTGTATAATTCTAACGTGGTAGAGTCTCCTTACTTTGCCTGCTGTATCTGTATAATTCTAACGGGGTAGAGTCTGCTTACTTTGTATTTTGCATCTGTATAATTCTAAGGGGGTCACAGTCAGCTTATTTTAGATGTTGTATCTGTATAAGTCTAACGGGGTAGAGTCTGCTTACTTTACATGCTGTATCTGTATAATTTTAACGGGGTAGAGACTGCTTACTTTACATGCTGAATCTGTATAATTCTAATGGGGCAGAGGTTGCTTACTTTACATGCTGTATCTGTATAAGTCTAACGGGCTAGAGTCTGCTTACTTTACATGCTGTATCTGTATAATTCTAATGTGGGCAGAGTCTACTTACTTTACATGCTGTATCTGTATAATTCTAAGGTGGTCAGAGTCAGCTTATTTTAGATGTTGTATCTGTATAAGTCAAATGGAATGGAGTCTGCTTACTTTATATGCTGTAGCTGTATAATTCTAACGAGGAAAAGTCGGCTTATTTTACATGTTGTATCTGTATACGTCTAACAGGCTAGAGTCTGCTTACTTTATATGCTGTATCTGTATAATTCTATTGGAGTCAGAGTGGGCTTACTTTACATGTTTTATCTGTATAACTCTAACGGGGTAGAGTCTGCATACTTTGCATGCTGTATCAGTATAATTCTAACGGGGTGGAGTCGGCTTGCTTTACATGCTGTATCAGTATAATTCTAACGAGGTAAAGTCAGCTTATTTTACATGTTGTATCTGTATAAGTCTAACAGGCTAGAGTCTGCTTACTTTACATGCTGTATCTGCATAATTCTATTGGAGTCAGAGTCGGCTTACTTTACATGTTTTATCTGTATAATTGTAACAGGGTAGAGTGTGCTTACTTTACATGTTGTATCTGTATAACTCTAACGGGGTAGAGTCTACTTACGTTACATGCTGTATCTGTATAACTCTAACGGGGTAGAGTCTGCATACTTTGCATGCTGTATCAGTATAATTCTAACAGGGTAGAGTCTGCTTACTTTACATGCTGTATCTGTATAATTCTAATGGGGTCAGAGTCGGACTTTACATGTTTTATCTGTATAATTGTAACGGGGTAGAGTATGCTTACTTTACATGCTGTAGCTGTATAAGTCTAATGGGGTACAGTCTGCTTACTTTACATGCTGTATCTGTGTAATTCTAAGGGTGTCAGAGTCGGCTTATTTTAGATGTAGTATCTGTATAAGTCTAACGGGGTAGAGTTTGCTTACTTTACATGCTGTATCTGTATAAGTTTAATGGGGTAGAGTCTACTTACTTTACGTGCTGTATCTGTATACTTCTAACGGGGGCAGAGGGGGCAGAGTCTGCTTACTTTGCATGTTGTATCTGTATAATTCTAATGTGGGCAGAGTCTACTTACTTTACAGGCTGTATCTGTATAATTCTAAGGTGGTCAGAGTCGGCTTAATTTAGATGTTGTATCTGTATAAGTGTAACGGGGCAGAGTCTGCTTACTTTATATGCTGTAGCTGTATAATTCTAACGAGATAAAGTCATCTTACTTTACATGTTGTATCTGTATAAGTCTAACGGGATAGAGTCGGCTTACTTTACATGCTGTATCTGTATAAGTCTAACGGGCTAGAGTCTGCTTACTTTGCATGTTGTATCTGTATAATTCTAAGGGGGTCAGAGTCGGCTTATTTTAGATGCTGTATCTGTAAAAGTTTAATGGAGTAGAGTCTGCTTACTTTACATGCTGTATCTGTATAATTCTAACGGGGTAGAGTCTGCTTACTTTACATGTTGTATCAGTATAATTCTAACAGGGTAGAGTCTGCTTACTTTACATGCTGTATCTGTATAATTCTAATGGGGTCAGAATCGGCTTACTTTACATGTTTTATCTGTATAATTGTAACAAGGTAGAGTGTGCTTACTTTACATGTTGTATCTGTATAATTCTAAGGGGGTCAGAGTCGACTTATTTTTAGATGCTGTATCTGTAAAAGTTTAATGGAGTAGAGTCTGCTGACTTTACATGTTTTATCTGAATAATTCTAATGGGGTAGAGTCTGCTTACTTTACATTTTGAATCTGTATAACTCTAATGGGGTTGAGTCTGCTTACTTTACATGTTGTATCTGTATAAGTCTAACGGGGTAGAGTCTGCTTACTTTACATGCTGTATCAGTATAATTCTAATGGGGTCAGAGTTGGCTTACTTTACATGTTTTATCTGTTATAATTGTAATGGGGAAAGAGTCTGCTTAATTTTTTTATCTGTATAATTGTAACGTGGTCAGTTTCGGCTTATTTTACATGCTGTATCTGTATAAGTCTAACGGGGTAGAGTCTGCTTACTTTACATGCTGTATCAGTATAATTCTAACGGGATAGATTCTGCTTACTTTACATGTTGTATCTGTATTATTCCATTGGGGTCAGTGTCTGCTTACTTTACATGTTGTATTTGTATAATTACTGTATAATTCTAACGGGGTAGAGTCTGCATACTTTGCATGCTGTATCACTATAATTTTAACGGGGTAGAGTCTGCTTACTTTACATGTTTTATCTGTATAATTCTAATGGGGTAGAGCTGTCTATTTTGCATGCTGTATCTGTATAAGTCTAACAAGGTAGAGTCTGCTTACTTTACATGCTGTATCAGTATAATTCTAATGGGGTCAGAGTCGGCTTACTTTACATGTTGTATCTGTATAATTCTAACGTGGTAGAGTCTCCTTACTTTGCCTGCTGTATCTGTATAATTCTAACGGGGTAGAGTCTGCTTACTTTGTATTTTGCATCTGTATAATTCTAAGGGGGTCACAGTCAGCTTATTTTAGATGTTGTATCTGTATAAGTCTAACGGGGTAGAGTCTGCTTACTTTACATGCTGTATCTGTATAATTTTAACGGGGTAGAGACTGCTTACTTTACATGCTGAATCTGTATAATTCTAATGGGGCAGAGGTTGCTTACTTTACATGCTGTATCTGTATAAGTCTAACGGGCTAGAGTCTGCTTACTTTACATGCTGTATCTGTATAATTCTAATGTGGGCAGAGTCTACTTACTTTACATGCTGTATCTGTATAATTCTAAGGTGGTCAGAGTCAGCTTATTTTAGATGTTGTATCTGTATAAGTCAAATGGAATGGAGTCTGCTTACTTTATATGCTGTAGCTGTATAATTCTAACGAGGAAAAGTCGGCTTATTTTACATGTTGTATCTGTATACGTCTAACAGGCTAGAGTCTGCTTACTTTATATGCTGTATCTGTATAATTCTATTGGAGTCAGAGTGGGCTTACTTTACATGTTTTATCTGTATAACTCTAACGGGGTAGAGTCTGCATACTTTGCATGCTGTATCAGTATAATTCTAACGGGGTGGAGTCGGCTTGCTTTACATGCTGTATCAGTATAATTCTAACGAGGTAAAGTCAGCTTATTTTACATGTTGTATCTGTATAAGTCTAACAGGCTAGAGTCTGCTTACTTTACATGCTGTATCTGCATAATTCTATTGGAGTCAGAGTCGGCTTACTTTACATGTTTTATCTGTATAATTGTAACAGGGTAGAGTGTGCTTACTTTACATGTTGTATCTGTATAACTCTAACGGGGTAGAGTCTACTTACGTTACATGCTGTATCTGTATAACTCTAACGGGGTAGAGTCTGCATACTTTGCATGCTGTATCAGTATAATTCTAACAGGGTAGAGTCTGCTTACTTTACATGCTGTATCTGTATAATTCTAATGGGGTCAGAGTCGGCTTACTTTACATGTTTTATCTGTATAATTGTAACGGGGTAGAGTATGCTTACTTTACATGCTGTAGCTGTATAAGTCTAATGGGGTACAGTCTGCTTACTTTACATGCTGTATCTGTGTAATTCTAAGGGTGTCAGAGTCGGCTTATTTTAGATGTAGTATCTGTATAAGTCTAACGGGGTAGAGTTTGCTTACTTTACATGCTGTATCTGTATAAGTTTAATGGGGTAGAGTCTACTTACTTTACGTGCTGTATCTGTATACTTCTAACGGGGGCAGAGGGGGCAGAGTCTGCTTACTTTGCATGTTGTATCTGTATAATTCTAATGTGGGCAGAGTCTACTTACTTTACAGGCTGTATCTGTATAATTCTAAGGTGGTCAGAGTCGGCTTAATTTAGATGTTGTATCTGTATAAGTGTAACGGGGCAGAGTCTGCTTACTTTATATGCTGTAGCTGTATAATTCTAACGAGATAAAGTCATCTTACTTTACATGTTGTATCTGTATAAGTCTAACGGGATAGAGTCGGCTTACTTTACATGCTGTATCTGTATAAGTCTAACGGGCTAGAGTCTGCTTACTTTGCATGTTGTATCTGTATAATTCTAAGGGGGTCAGAGTCGGCTTATTTTAGATGCTGTATCTGTAAAAGTTTAATGGAGTAGAGTCTGCTTACTTTACATGCTGTATCTGTATAATTCTAACGGGGTAGAGTCTGCTTACTTTACATGTTGTATCAGTATAATTCTAACAGGGTAGAGTCTGCTTACTTTACATGCTGTATCTGTATAATTCTAATGGGGTCAGAATCGGCTTACTTTACATGTTTTATCTGTATAATTGTAACAAGGTAGAGTGTGCTTACTTTACATGTTGTATCTGTATAATTCTAAGGGGGTCAGAGTCGACTTATTTTAGATGCTGTATCTGTAAAAGTTTAATGGAGTAGAGTCTGCTGACTTTACATGTTTTATCTGAATAATTCTAATGGGGTAGAGTCTGCTTACTTTACATTTTGAATCTGTATAACTCTAATGGGGTTGAGTCTGCTTACTTTACATGTTGTATCTGTATAAGTCTAACGGGGTAGAGTCTGCTTACTTTACATGCTGTATCAGTATAATTCTAATGGGGTCAGAGTTGGCTTACTTTACATGTTTTATCTGTTATAATTGTAATGGGGAAAGAGTCTGCTTAATTTTTTTATCTGTATAATTGTAACGTGGTCAGTTTCGGCTTATTTTACATGCTGTATCTGTATAAGTCTAACGGGGTAGAGTCTGCTTACTTTACATGCTGTATCAGTATAATTCTAACGGGATAGATTCTGCTTACTTTACATGTTGTATCTGTATTATTCCATTGGGGTCAGTGTCTGCTTACTTTACATGTTGTATTTGTATAATTACTGTATAATTCTAACGGGGTAGAGTCTGCATACTTTGCATGCTGCATCACTATAATTTTAACGGGGTAGAGTCTGCTTACTTTACATGTTTTATCTGTATAATTCTAATGGGGTAGAGCTGTCTATTTTGCATGCTGTATCTGTATAAGTCTAACAAGGTAGAGTCTGCTTACTTTACATGCTGTATCAGTATAATTCTAACGGGTTAGAGTCTGTTTACTTTTCATGTTGTATCTCTATAATTCTAACTGGGTAGAGTCAGCTTACTTTACAGGCTGTATCTGTATAATTCTAATGGGGTAGAGTCAGCTTACTTTACAGGCTGTATCTCTATAAGTCTAACGGGGTATAGTCTGCATACTGTATATGCTGTATCTTTATAATTCCAACGGGGCAGAGTCTGCTTACTTTACATGCTGTAGCTGTATAATTCTAACCAGGTGAAGTCGACTTACTTTACATGTTGTATCTGTATAAGTCTAATGGGCTAGAGTCTGCTTACTTTACATGTTTATCTGTATAATTCTAACGGGGTAGAGTCTGCTTACTTTACATGCTGTATCTGTATAATTCTAATGGGGTAGAGTATGCTTAGTTTGCATGTTGTATCTGTATAATTCTAATGGGCTGGAGTCTGTTTACTTTACATGTTGTATCTGTATAAGTCTAACGGGATAGAGTCTGCTTACTTTACATGCTGTATCTGTATAAGTCTAACAGGCTAGAGTCTGCTTACTTTACGTGTTTTATCTATATAATTCTAACGGGGTAGAGTCTGCTTACTTTACATGCTGTATCTGTATAATTTTAACAGGTTAGAGTCTGCCTACTTTAAATGTTTTATCTGAATAATTCTAATGGGGTAGAGTCTGCTTACTTTGCATGCTGTATCTATATAATTCTAACGGGGTAGATTCTGCTAAAATTTCATGTTGTATCTGTATAATTCTAACAGGGTAGAGTCTGCTTACTTTACATGCCATATCTGTATAATTCTAATGGGGTAGAGTCTGCTTACTTTACATGTTTTATCTGTATAATTCTAACGGGGTAGAGTCTGCTTATTTTACATGCTGTATCTGTATAATTCTAACGAGGCAGAGTCTGCTTATTTTACATGCTGTAGCTGTATAAGTCTAACCGGGCAGTGCCTGCTTACTTTACATGCTGTATCTGTATAATTCTCACTGGGTAGAGTCTACTTACATTACATGCTGTAACTGTGTAAGTCTAACGGGCTAGAGTCTGCTTACTTTACAAGCTGTATCTGTATAATTCTAACAGGGTAAAGTCTTCTTCTTTAGATGCTGTATCTGTATAATTCTAATGGGGTCAGAGTCTGCTTACTTTACATGCTGTATTTGTATAATTACTGTATAATTCTAACTGGGTATAGTCTGCATACTTTACGTGCTGTATCAGTATAATTCTAACAGGATAGAGACTGCTTACTTTACATGCTGTATCTCTATAATTCTAACTGGGTAAAGTCTGCATACTTCACATGCTGTATCTGTATAATTCTAATGGGGTAGAGTCTGCTTATTTTACATGCCGTAGCTGTATAATTCCAATGGGGTCAGAGTCTGCTTACTTTGCATGCTGTATCTGTATAATTCTAACGGAGTAGAGTCTGCTTACTTTACATATTTCATCTGTATAATTCTAACGGGGTAGAGTTCTTACTTTACATGCTGTATCTGTATAATTCTAATGGGGTAGAGTCTACTTACTTTACATGCTGTATCTGTATAATTCTAACGGGGTAGAGTCTACTTACTTTACATGCTGTATCTGTATAATTCTAACGGGGTCGAGTCTGCTTACTTTACATGTTTTAACTGTATAATTCAAACGGGGTAGAGTCTGCTTACTTTACATGCTGTAGCTGTATAATTCTGACGGTGTAGAGTCTGCTTACTTTACATGTTTTATCTGTATAATTCTAATGGGGTAGAGTCTGCTTAAAGTACATGTTGTATCTGTATAATTCTAACACGGTAAAGTCTGCTTACTTTACATCCTGTATCTGTATAATTTTAATGGTAGAGTCTGCTTACTTTACATGTTATATCTGTATAATTCTAACGGGGTAGAGTCTGCTTACTTTACATGCTGTATCTATATAATTCTAACGGGGTAGAGTCTACTTACTTTACGTGCTGTATCTGTATAATTCTAATGGGGTAGAGTCTGTTTACTTTACATGAACTGTTTGGAAGTTTCTAGAAGGCCAGTGCTTGCTTGGGCTAAAGGGAAGTCTCTGTGTTCACCAGTGGGAGTGGTTAACACTGAACAGCCTGCCTGTCCCTGGAGGAGTGGTTACTACATAGAAGCTGTAGTTTTATTGGCCATTTTGGGTCAGTTCTAAACTCCTTGATCTGTCTCTCTTAAAACCCGGCTGCCTCGTGGTTTTGGTGTCTTTTCAGGCTTGCTACTTGTGCTGAAGCACCTACCAAGGGGAGAAAACGCTGAGAGAAGAAAAGGAGTCACTTTTGTGATTTTAAGTATTTTCTTCTGATTTTTTGTTAAGTTTTACTGCTTTGCGGCCTATTTTTTGGCATTTTCCGGCTTGCTAAAGTTTATATCTGTAACAGTAACAGTACTTGGAACACATGTAGAGCCTGTTTACTGCATTTCCTGTGTTGCACTTAATTTAAAATCGTTTTTTTCTCTAAAAACTGCATTTTACCTGATTTTGGCCTAGCACTCAAGTGTGGGGTCATTTATTGCACTGCTGTGGTTATTTTGCTGCTTGTGTATCTCTGCTACCTTTAAACTACAACAAAAACCAAAAAAAAAAAAATCTTGCTTTTTTCCCACTTTCTGAAAGTTAAGAAAGTTCAGTTACAGATTTGCTGTTCTGAACTGTTTGGAAGTTTCTAGAAGGCCAGTGCTTTCTTGGGCTAAAGGGAAGTCTCTGTGTTCACCAGTGGGAGTGGTTAGCACTGAACAGCCTGCCTGCCCCTGGAGGAGTGGTTACTACCTAGAAGCTGTAGTTTTATTGGCCATTTGGGGTCAATTCTAAACTCCTTGATCTGTCTCTCTTAAAACCCGGCTGCCTCATGGTTTGGGCATCTTTTCAGGCTTGCTAGTTGTTGCTGAAGCACCTACCAAGGGGAGAAAACGCTGAGAGAAGAAAAGGAGCCACTTTTGTGATTTTAAGTATTTTCTTCTGATTTTTTGTTAAGTTTTACTGCTTTGAGGCCTATTTTTTGGCATTTTCCGGCTTGCTAAAGTTTATATCTGTAACAGTAACAGTACTTGGAACGCATCTAGAGCCTGTTTACTGCATTTCCTGTGTTGCACTTAATTTAAAATAGTTTTTTTCTCTAAAACTGCATTTTACCTGATTTTGGCCTAGCACTCAAGTGTGGGGTCATTTATTGCACTGTTGTGATTATTTTGCTGCTTGTGTATCTCTGGTACCTTTAAACTACAGCAAAAAGAAAAAAAACAAAAACATCTTGCTTTTTTCCCACTTTCTGAAAGTTAAGAAAGTTCAGTTACAGATTTGCTGTTCTGAACTGTTTGGAAGTTTCTAGAAGGCCAGTGCTTGCTTGGGCTAAAGGGAAGTCTCTGTGTTCACCAGTGGGAGTGGTTAATACTGAACAGCCTGCCTGTCCCTGGAGGAGTGGTTACTACCTAGAAGCTGTAGCTTTATTGGCCATTTTGGGTCAATTCTAAACTCCTTGATCTCTCCGTCTTAAAACCCTACAACTCTCTTTTTGCGTGGTTTTGCGCACTGAGCAGCGTCGGGCAGTGCCGCCTAAACAGGTTTAAACTATTCCAGGCTCCACAAAGTCTGCTCTTCACTTTTCCCCTTAGAACTGTTCAAACTCTCAAAGTAATCACTCTATTCTCTTTCTAAAGCCCTGCACTTGCTCAGCTCCTATAAGAAAACACTAACTAACTAAAGCACTACTCCCTCCTTGACTTCTCATAAGTATTAGGCTCCCGATTGGTCCTTCCTGATCAAGTGAAAATTCAGTTCACTTCCCTAATCTGATCAGTAAAAAAACAGTTCCCTATACTAATCTGGGGACATACAAGCCTGAGACACACAGTCCAAGAGCTCAGTCATGTCACTCTTCATACAGTCCAGAGGGGGGACATACCTGCCTGAGACACACAGTCTGAGAGCTCAGTCACGTCATTCTTCATACAGTCCAGAGGGAGGACATACCTGCCTGAGACACACAGTCTGAGAGCTCAGTCACGTCATTCTTCATACAGTCCAGAGGGAGGACATACCTGCCTGAGACACACCGTCTGAGATGTCAGTCATGTCACTCTTCATACATTCCAGAGGGGCGACATACCTGCTTGAGACTCACAGTCTGAGAGCTCAGTCATGTCACTCTTCATACATTCCAGAGGAGCGACATACCTGCCTGAGACTCACAGTCCGAGAGCTCAGTCATGTCACTCTTCATAACAGTCCAGAGGGGGACATACCTGCCTGAGACACACCATCTGAGAGCTCAGTCATGTCACTCTTCATGCAGTCCAGAGGGGCAACATACCTGCCTGAGACTCACTGTCCGAGAGCTCAGTCATGTTACTCTTCATACATTCCAGAGGGGGGACATACCTGCCTGAGACTCACAGTCTGAGAGCTCAGTCATGTCACTCTTCATACATTCCAGAGGGGGACATACCTGCCTGAGACACACCATCTGAGAGCTCAGTCATGTCACTCTTCATACATTCCAGAGGGGGACATACCTGCCTGAGACACACAGTCCAGGAGCTCAGACACATCACTCATCATACAGTCCATAGAGGTACATCTCAAGTTGTTCACACCAGCATGGACTATGATGGAGTCATAACAGTAGCTGCTGCTGAGAGACTTGAGTGCATGTGTGATATAGCAGGTCCTGACACCGGACAGACAGCTGACCATGACCTGTTCTATAGCCAGCTTGGTGAGAGGGACATCTGCATGTCTCATGATGGAATCACCTATGACTAATATGTTTGGATTTGTGTTTTGCTTGAGGGCTTGACAGGTGAGACACTGGTGCATGCGCTGCTATATGTATTGTGTTCTGCAGAGGAAATATTATGTGTAGCATGCTTGTGTTTGTGTTTGGGTGGTCTCTGGTTTTTAGGTATGTTTCTGTTGAGGAGCTCTGCATATATAGGTATGTGTGATGTGGATTTGAGTGGAGTAGTAGGTGAGGTGTGCATGCTGACAACCCTCTCATTGTCATCTGTACTGACTGATGTGGGAGAGACTATGGATTCAAGGTTCTGAATATAACTGCATCTCTCACATGTTGAGTTTGCGTGGACTAGAAGTAGAGGATTGTTAGTGAAATGAGGCTGTTGCTACACTCCCTCAAGATGCCCATGTCAACCAAGCTGGCTGGAGAAACTGTGGATAATTGTCCGGCCATAGTGTTAGGTAAATTTATATGGTCAGGAAAAAGAGTTCACTCTTAGGAATGGCTAGTGAGTAAGAGGTATGTTGATATCTCTGAAGTTAAGTGTTCCATCTGACAGTAGAGCAGGACCACAAATAACCTCTGGAGGACCACAAGCAAAGTGCTAAGGGAATATTTAACAAGTTATACATGTACATCTATAACTACCAACGGTAACCACCATGTGTGCTACACACAAACAAGAGCAAATGCAGGGCTTAAATAAAACAAGAAATAACCCTTTTAACACAAACTAACCAATAAGGATGATCTCTCTGAGCTCGAGTCCAATCACCCTCAATTAGATGGGACCCAGACAGCACTCTCCTCTCACAAGGGTGCAGAAGGGCCTTCTCCAACAAAGATGGCTTGAATTTGATGATCAGAAGTTACAAAACAGAACCAGAAGGTGATAACCTGGAACTGGGCTCTGCTACAGCTGAACTAGTACAGTATACAGTACAATGTGTCAAAACAAACAGTTCAGACAATTCAGACAGACAGTAGAATGCAAATAAAAATTAAAAGTACAATATAAGAGCAAAAAGAGACACTTATAACTATTGGAATTTGTTGGAAGCAACGAATCCCTCAGATCTTTCAGTATCTCAGTGAAGAGCTGCTTTTAGTGCTCAGGTGATACCAAACAGTCCAGTCTAGATTCAGCATGTCTGAATCTGGACTATGCTATAAAATGCAGAAGTACTAGAAATTCAAAGTGTATAAAATCACAGTCACAACAGCAGAAGACAGTTTAAATAAAACAGCAAGTCACAAGCAATTCCCAGCTTAGAATGATGTAGGCCACACTGTCCCACCACAACAGTCTAGACCACAAACCTTCCTAATGTAAAACAACTGGTTTTGGAGCCCAAGTGCTTAAGTCCGAACTAACACACTTCAGAATAATAGACACAATAGGCCTTCAACCAGCAATTACCAGCTTTGAAGGGTGTAGACTATCCTCTCCTGCCACAGGAGTTTAGACTACAAATCTTCCTACTGTAAAATAACTGGTTAGGAACCAAAGTGCTTAAACCAGAACAAAACCTTCACAGAGCAATTCCCATCTCAGAAGGGCAGAGGCTACCCTGTCCCACACAAGAGTGTAGACTATAATCCTTCTTAATGTAAAATAACTGGCCTGAAGCCCAAGTCCTTGAACCAAAACTAAGAGGTTTAGAATAACAATTGCAATTTAACCAGGCTACTAACAAGCGGTAATAAATGCAGCAGAATAACTGCAATTGAACACTTTTAAGAACAAGCAGCCAAAGCAAAATAAAGCAATAAAGTAGCAAGAGACACAAATACAAAAAGCAGCTGAATAAAGTATATTTTTTTCTCTCACTCTCTAGCTATCATTCTATCTTTCTCTCTCCCTTTTTTTGACAAGTTGCTAGGCTGTAAAATTGGACAGTTGAGCATTACTAATAAGGGGTATAATTGTACAGCTACTTAATGTATTACTGAAGTAGAAACTAAGATTAAGATCAGAACATTTCTATTGAGATGATTTTGTTCTAATTGTAAAGGATATTAATTGAACCAGGCTAACTAATTAAACATTTAGATGGAGAAGTAATCAGTTTTAATTGCAGATATAGGTACTGAGTGCAGTTACATTGCCTACTTTATATTACTAGTGCCCTGATTACACTGTATCTTCAACAGCAGAAGGACTTGCATTGGGTGGAATCAGACATCCTGTTGTGAGGCACTTAACAAACTGACTTTGGGATAAGGATGTTATCTCTCTTTATACCCACCCGCTTCGGTGTATGCTGTTAGGCTTGCAAGCGCTCAAGTGGTAGTTAGCCTAGTAACAACCTATGAACCTCTACAAGCTGAGTGTTGACGCTCCAGAGGTAGCTACTCAAGAAACAGTGAGTATAGATTTGCAACTTCTCTTTATGAATGTGTTCTATTTGGCATGCAGATTCTCTGACCTGGGGGAAATTACCTCAGGATATTTCAGATGGAGGTATAACAAACTTCTGGTTTACTATCAAAATCTCACACCTGCAATGTGTGAATGTTCATGTTTCCGACCCAGAATGTTGGAAATCAAATAAACGAGCAGGAACATGTCCAAATGAGGCATTTAAGTAAAGTTGACATTGCGGGACTGCTGACTTTACTGAAAATACTACACTTCTGATCATGAACTAAGAAAGTTTTGCAGGGGGGGCCTATGCCCACCTGCAACCCCCCATGTGGGGGGGGCTGCTCCCCCATCCCCTGCTACATATATATATATATATGTGTGTGTGTGTGTGTGTGTGTGTGTGTGTGTGTATATATATATATATATATATATATATATATATATATATATATATATACAAACTCGAGATCGCACTACAGTGAGGAAAAGGGTACATTTCCCAGTCCCCACTATACTGCGATCTGCATTCAAATGTTGAATCCACAACAGCAAATCAGGTTGGGTGGCCTATCGGTTAAGGTGTTTGCCTTACAAACACATGGTACAGGGTTTGAATCTCACAGGAGATAATTGCCTCAGGCTTAAAATGGCTCGCGGGCAGTTAGCCTAGTACTAACCTATGAATGCTAATGTGCATTTGTTGTTGTGGCTTCAACATTTTTTTTTTCAATTATTTGAAATGTTGAAAGTAGCCGTTCAAGTTTTCCTATTCGCACATTGTCCAAACAGCATTTTGATAGTAAACCCAAACTTCTGTAATCTGGTCAGTAGGCATTCACCCAACAAAGTAGTGTAGTAAGTCTATTTTACAGCATATGGCTAGTCAGATGTGTTTATTTTGAGAATCTGTCTTTTACCTGGCCGGCTCCGTATTGTTAGAAAAGAAAATGCATGTTGTTAGACTAGAATGCATGTAATCATGGAGCTGAATATGTTTATGAAAGCTATACTTCTAAGTTTTACACTTTGAAACATGGAAATGAGACAACCATAAAGGAATTTACTTACATTTAGCATTTTGTGGCAATTTCCAAAGAAACCATTTAAGTGAAAAGTGAAATAGGAGAAATTATTGGTCTGTAACAAATGTCTGCGACTGAGAATGTTTCTGTTTTGTGACTAATACCACGGACTAGTATAGGAATATAGCAGGCAAGCTTGTGGTAGCACTTTCTAGAAGGAAAATGGTGACACAGAAAGACATTTGAGGTAGTCTGTTCATAGCTTTTAGCCCCATTGTGAAACTAACATTTATACAAGTCACAATATTCATACTTATTTAAACTGCTGTTTTTCTTGCCCTTGTGTTAAAGGCAGATTCTGTTAGTGATAATTAGAGATGACTTTGTAGTACAAGTTCCTTAAATGATGTACCTGCAAAGACACATTTCACCTCTAAATAAGGCATACTACTGAGCCCAGGTTCAGTTTTAAAATTATGTCTTCATAAGAAAACCCTTTAATGTTAGACTTTGTTATCTTAGCCTCTGCTTTGTGTCCTAAGGTTATGTCTTCATAAGAAAACCCTTTAATGTTAGACTTTGTTATCTTAGCCTCTGCTTTGTGTCCTAAGGTTATGTCTTCATAAGAAAACCCTTTAATGTTAGAATTTGTTATTTTAGCCTCTGCTTTGTGTCCTAAGGTATCAGATTACTTGTTGACTATATCAATACATGATCAGAGTTTTCAGTTATTCACCTGGCGGAGACATACACAGGTGCACATGTCAGGAACATAAGAGTTGAGGCAGTGGTGTAGTTGGAAAGGTGTCATCGGTGGTACCAGGGTATTACATAATTCCCCCACCAACTCACAGCTGTGTGAGCGAGGCAAAAGGTACACATACATTATCACTAATACCTCGTAGATCTGGGGCTCCATTTAGAAAATAATCTGCTGAGACTTGCTCCAGGTTCCACTTAGACTGGGTCACATCTAAGAGACTCCTAGACCATTGTGATCTACAGACTCTAACAGCCTAGATTCTACAGAGATTACAGTCAGACAGTTGCCCAGGTGTTGTTCCCCAATCTCAAATCACCAGTAACCCCTGTTAAAGATATTTATTTATTTATTCCCACTTCATGTAGCCAGTTAAGCTGACAAGCTATTATCACAGCACTTAACACTGTAAGGCTCTGGGGTAACTTCACGCTGCCAAAACCTTGGCTGAACCTTTCATGGAACAGACTAAAGTCTCAGCTAGCTGAGTAATTGTGAAGGGTGCTTTGGGATGAACCCTGGTCTTCTTCTTCTTCTTCTTCTTCGGCTGCTCCCATTAGGGTCGCCACAGCGGATCAACTGTTTCCATTTCTTCTTCTTCTTCCCCCCTGCTCCCATT
>NC_056749.1:50132776-50148361 GCF_019279795.1 Protopterus annectens
AGATGTGCAGCAGGTAAGAGTGATGAAGGATAATGAGGGAAGCAGTACTCACAAGTGAGGAGAGTGTGTTGAGCAGATCGGAAAAAGAGTAGCTTTGAGGGGCTGATGAATGATAGAAGAATGAGAGGAAAGGAGGGACAGGTTGGATGATGTGGGGATAGTGAATCATGAAGTGCAGTGGATTAGCAAAGGGGAAGTAAAAGGATAGCGCTATGAAGAGGATGAAGAATGGAAGAGGCGTTGGTCCAGATGACGCCTACCTGTGGAAGCATGGAGGGGTGTTTAAGGTGAAATGGCAGTGGAGTTTTTAACTATATTGTTTAATGAAATCTTGGAAAGTGAGAGGATGCTTGAGGAATGGAAAAAAAAGAAGATGTTTTGGTACCAGTTTTTAAGAATAAGGATTGATGTACCAGAGCTGTGGGTATCTACAGAGGGATTAAACTGATCAGTGATCACAGGCATTGAACCTCATGGGAAAGAGTAGTGGAAGCTAGGTTAAGAAGGGAGGCGATGATTAGTGATCAGCAGTATGGTTTCGGCATGCCAGGAAAAGAGCACTACAGATGCAATGTTTGCTTTCTGAGAGGTGTTGATGCAAGAGGAAAGGTACAGAGGTCAGAAGGAGTTGCACTGTGTCTTTGTGGACTTAGAGAAAGCATATTGACAGAGTACCAAAGGGAGGGTTGTGAGGTATTGTATGAGGAAGTCAGGAGTGTCAGAGAAGTATGTAAGAGTGGTACAGGATATGTAGAAGGGTAGTGTGACAGTGGTGAGGTCTGCAGTGGGATTGACAATTGCTTTTAAGGTGGAGGTGGGATTACATCAAGGATCAGCTCTGAGCCCTTTCTTATTTTCAATGGTGATTGACAGGTTGACAGGCGAGCGTCAGACAGAGTCCCAAACTATGATGTTTGCAGATGACATTGTGATCTGTGGTGAGGATGTAAGGAACAGGTGGAGGAGACCACTGGAGAGGTGGAGATATGCTCTAGAGAGAAGAGGAATGAAGGTCAAGCAGGACTAAGACAGAATATATGTGTTAGCCAGTGAATGAGAGGAGGATAGAGGAATGGTGAGGGATGCAGGAGTAGAAGGTGAGGTGAAAGGTGGATGAGTTTAAATAGCCCCAGGATCCAACAGTTCCAGAGTAATGGTGAGTGTGGAAGAGGTGAATTAGAGTACAGGCATGATGGAGTGGGTGGAGAAGAGTGTCAGTAGTGGCTCCACAGACAGGCAGTACCAGTAAGGAGTGAAAGGGAAGGTCTACAAGAGGGTAGTGAGACTAGCTATGTTATATGGATTGGAGACAGTGGCATTGACAAAAAGGTAGGAGTCAGAGCTGGACGTGGCAGAATTAAAGACGTTAAGATTTGCCCTGGGTATGATGAGGGTGGACAGGATTAGAAATAAGTATATTAGAGGGTCAGCCCAGGTTGGAAGGTTTGGAGACAAAGCCAGAGGGGCAAGAGATACATTGGTTTGCACATGTACTGAGGAGGGATGCAGAGTATATTGGGAAAAAGATGCTAAGGATGAAGCTGCCAGGTGACAGGAAAAGAGGAAGGCCCAAGATAAGGTTTATGGATGTGGTAAGAGAGGACATGCAGGTGGTTGGTGTGGCAGAGCAAGATGCAGAGGACAGGAAGAAATGGAAACAGATTATCCGCTGTGGCGACCCCTAACGGGAGTATGCGAAAGAAGAAGAAGATTAGCAACCAAATAGGCATTGTCACATTCGTATGTCTTAATGTCTCTATTTAATTTATTGTTTTTGCATTTATAAACAATTTTCTCATGCTTCTAAACTTCTTCAAATATGTTATAATACTCTGAGGGCTCAGTAAACATACTATGAAACCCTTTGTTAATGGCCTGATCAGCAGTCATTATTTGTTCTTTTAAACTGGCCATAGTTTTAACATTGTTGTCCACAAGTAATTAAAATTCAGACCAGCATTGTTGAAGAATTCCTTTAAGGTGGAAAAAAGGAATCCATAGCCTTGACACCATTTGGGCTTTTAAAAAATCTTAGCCCTTTAGGAACTATATTGAGTTCAATGCATCGCTGAAAATATTTGTTCTCTAAATCAAGACTTTTATACTTCTTAAACAGTCTGGTTAAAGTCCCACAATTCTCTCTGTAAGATAATATGTCAGCTGTATTTATAAGTCTTTCTGTGGTAATAAAAGGATCAGTACTGTGAAGACTGGGAGAGATGAGTGAAGGCTGCCAGCCTAGCCAGATAGAATTGTGCAGATAATTCTATCATTTGTAAATATTTATGTTGAACTACAAGCTTGTTTTTTAAATGAAATAATGTGCTGTGAAATGTTGAACTTAAAACAATGTGGCAACATTGCCCTCTGCTGGAAAAAAGCTAAGTCAAGCATTTCTTGTTGGACCTCTGAAATTAAAATGATTTAATGGCTGCCTTTGATGTTTACAAGTCGGCTCCAGTCCACGGCCCTTCAGATGAAGAACTTCCTGCCTATTGTTTTAAGGCTAAAGTTAATGACCAGAATTTACATATTGAATGTCCTTTATTGCTCTAAGTGTAAAATAATGTAAATGCAGTTTCTGTAAGCCTGGGAACACCAGAAAAGTGTGAAATTATGTAATGTTTCATCAGAACTGCAGTTTCAATTTAAACACTGAGAACCAGATATTATTAAGCATTTTATCTGAACATCCAACTCAGCACCCTCTGCCTGTTGTCTTAAGTAAGTTGTCTTAGACTTGTGTTTTCTTTTAGATTAGCTAGGAACTATAAAGATTAGACTAAGTGCTTTTCTGTGATGTCAGAACTGTACTACTGATTTATTTAAGTATTTCTGTGTGATCTCTGAACTCTTGACTAGCACTGACTGTGTAGTGGAAAGTATTGTCTTGTGGTTCTAATTATTTATTATTAAATATTTTAAAACCTTTTAACTGTGGCTGGTTTGTGTAGAGAGAATTTAAGCTGTAGAGTACATTGTATATTTATAGTGATTACTGTACAAAGCCACTCTAATAAGCATTGACTGATTAGTCACACTTACCAATTGGATAATAATATTGCACAGTAATAATTGGACATCCTTTTAAAGGTCTTTGAGTAGCTGATAAGTATTAGTGGGTGGTGGCAGCTGGTACTACGTATAGTCTGGGAGAAAGGGGCACAGCTGGAGAAACTGTGCAAGCCTTCCCCAGGAGTGTCTGTGTGGTCGTATAACCTCTTCTCAAAGTGCATGTGTGTGTGTGTGTGTGTGTGTGTGTGTGTGTGTGTGTGTGTGTGTGTGTGTGTGTGTGTGTGTGTCAGCTAATTGGGCAGAGACACAAAGCACTGGTTGGACAGAGAGGGTGCTAGAGATTTTAGCTTGCCCACTAGGCTGAGATCTGGACTCTATAGCTGTGCCAGTGGGGAGTCTTATTGGGGACCTGGGGAGCAAGGGAGTGACCAGCTCCGGACTGACTGTGATCTCTGTGTGCTCTTAAGGGAAATTGCACTTTACTATGTGTATTTGTTATCCTTTCCTTTCATACATGAGATGCCCTCTCTGGTGTTAGTGGTGAGGATTGAGGCTCCTTGATTGCTGGGCCAGGGCATGGGCATCACAAGTACCACTAGTAAGAATAGATGCAACAGTCACATAAGTCCTTTTAGAATTTAAATAAACTTCAGTATGGTCATCTTGTGCAATAATAGGTTGAATCTTACACTGGACCACTGTGTCACCATCATCTTCGGAACTGGTTTACCGACGGGATTCTGTCACTTGCTCTTTCACCAGCAAGTCCAAGTATTTTTAAATGCCAGCCATGGTCTTAAGCAGTTGCACCATGAGACCATTTTCACTGCTGCCTGGCATGGAATGAATGCTGCATTCAAGAAGAGGACCCCCCTGTTGTTCTCAGCCATAACAAATCAAGTAAAAGCAATAAACCACAAAAACAGACTGAAACTTCCAGAATACCACAACAAGCCCCTAGAAC
Organism: Protopterus annectens; assembly: GCF_019279795.1. Classification (NCBI taxonomy): domain Eukaryota; kingdom Metazoa; phylum Chordata; order Ceratodontiformes; family Protopteridae; genus Protopterus; species Protopterus annectens. The sequence continues at coordinate 50,136,756 of NC_056749.1, forward strand.
TGGTACTTGGACTGAGAACAAGAGGCACACATTTTAGCATAAACAACAATTTATTTTCCACTTTCGTCATTAGACTTCATCAGAAAATAATACATTCAACTGCAAAAAACTTTCAGTTTAAAAATATCTATAAACCAATGGAAAGTACATCTTCATCCCACAATTAAGTGACATCACAAACTCAACTATTAAAGATATATACAAGAACTGGAACTTGGACTGAGAACAAGAGGCACATGTTTTAGCATAAACAACAATTTATTTTCTGCTTTCGTCATTAGACTTCATCAAAAAACAATACATTCAACTGTAAAAAAACTTTCAGTTTAAAAATATCTGTAAACCAATGGAAAGTACATCTTCATCCCACAATTAAGTGACATCACAAACTGTAGCCCCTGCAGCACTTACTGGTAAACCCCAGAACTTTCTAGCAAATTCCAGAGTTCACACAGTCTCAGTGAAGCATAAGAGTGAGTCAGCAAACTCAAAGCATGGTCCCCCACCTAGTTTCATTGCCAACTGTTGTAACTGTGGTGGAAGTCATGAATCTAAAAGGAAAAAATGTTTAGCTTTTGGTCAACAATGCCACAAATGCAATATATGATATGGTATTAAATTCTTAGCAAATTACAGAACAAATTGGGTGATTTACCTTGCCACATATACCTGTTCAGCTTTTTATATTGGGCAAACCTCCAGGCCACTAAGACTACGTATATTGGAACATTGTAGTGATATCAGAACTAAAAGATCAAGTAACGCTCTATTTAAACACTCACTGGCAGACAAAAATGCAAACTTTAGATTCACAATCATAGACATGATTGTGGGGAATAGGACAAATAAAGCTGGATGGCACTCCATATTAAATGCAAAAGAGAAAAAGTGGATTATCAAGTTGGGTGGTTTATTTCCACCGGGTTTAAATGAGAATTTTTGAACAGCCAATGAGCTTCACTGTTGTTGATACCTTACTGTATAAATGGGCACTGGATTTCAATGTTGTTTTTATTTATATTTCACACTGATGAAGGCTATTTAATTTTCTCAGCCGAAACCAGTTTGTTAGAGTCTCATTTATACATGCTTCAATAAAGCATTCAATATACTACAGTCTGCTGGGCTTTGTTTTTGAGTTTGGACTGTACCTTGTTGGGGCCATGCAGTTGTCGTACTTGCAAGGGTTGTTTTGTTTTGCAAATTCAGCTTGACAAAAAATCATCATTGCTCACTATGTTCAGTTCTCCGTTTGTCAGGTACAGATTTTTGAGAATGCCATTTCAGATAAAATTTTCAGCATGCAATGAAGCAAATTTTTTTCTGGGCATCCTTGTGCTATTATAGTAGATGACATACTAGTTGGAGGCCAAGATGAAGCAGAGCAGGACAGAAACCTCAGAAAAGTTCTGGAAAGGGCATGTCAAGTGACTCTTAAGCTCAGTTCATGGAAATGCAAAGTCAGGCTACAAGAAGTTACTTAAGCTGGTCATTTATTTACAACTACAGGCTTACGACCCAACCCTTCTAAGCAAACAGCCATTTTTGAGATGCCAACCTCAGACAATGTTCAAGCCGTGCAACATTTTCTTGGCATGGTCATCTACCTAGGCAAGTTCATTCCAGACTTGAGCCAACTATCAGCACCACTTAGAGAGCTGGCAAGTAAAGATGTATCATGGTCTTTGTTAGAGGAACACCAAAGAGCACTTGATGTCCTGAAACAGAGAATTGCTAGTCCACCAACTCTCAGATACTGTGATGTTCACAAGCAAGTTACACTTTCCTGTGATGCTTCAACATTTGGTCTTGGTGCAGTCATTCTACAAGAGGATCAATCTGTTGCCTGTGCATCGAGAACTCTTACCCAGACTGAGATGCCATAAGCCCAGATCAAGAAAGAGCTTTTAAAATTCCATGATTCTGTTTATGGTAGGCCTATCCAGATCAAAACAGACCACCAACCTTTAACTACTATCTTGAGAAAACCTATACATTCAGCTCTAGCCTGACTGCAACATATGATGCTGAAATTGCAAAAGTATAATTTCAAGAAAGGCAAACTTCTTTATCTTACTGATACCTTATCCAGATCTCACAGAAATACTACATAGCAGCACAAGAATGAGAACCCTGCTTTTGAAATCATGGAAGTGAGAAAATTTTCTTTCACACATCATGATGAGCTGAGGGATCACACAGCCACAGACCCAGTTTTACAAAGGCTTAACCACTTTATCAAACAAGGATGGCCATCAAAGCAATCTAGTTTACCTCAAGAAGTGCAACTTTATTTTCCATACAGAGATGAGATTTTGTCTGACAATGGTATCATTATGAAAGGTCCAACAATAATTGTTCCAAAGTCCTTGCAAAAACAGTACATTACTATCTTGCATCATGGTCACCCAGGAGTCAATTCTACCAAAAGAAGGGTGAGAGGGCTAGTATTTTGGCCTTTTATATCAGGGGACGTTGAGAGAGCACTTTCATCTTGTTCCATGTGTAATAGCCACATCAACAGAAGGAAATGCTTCCGCTAAACCAGATTCCTGAATTACCTTGGTCGACAATTGCCATGGACATTTTCAAGTGGAATGGTCAACATTATTTGGCATTAGGAGACTCTTACTCCAATGTTTTTGAGATTGATCTACTTCCTAACCTAGCATCTAGTATTGTCATTACTAAGATGAAGTGTCATTTTGCAGTGCATGGTATTCCACACAAAGTTATTTCTGACAGTGACACGCAGTTTACAAACCAACACTTTAAAAGATTTGCTGAAGAATGAGACTTTACTCATGTCATAAGTAGCCCTGAGTACATGCTGTCAAATGGTTTGGCAGAACATGCAGTTCAAAGTGCAAAACAGTTACTAGAGAAATCAAAATGAGATAATAGTGATGTTTTACTGAATCTCTTGAATCACAATAATGTTCCTCATGATAAATATGTTGGTTCACCTGCTCAGAGATTTCTGTTGAAACAAACCAGAACCACATTACCAATCAGTAGTCAATTGTTTGTTCCATGTGTCAAAAACAACAGGTCAGTGAAAACCAATCTGTTGAAGAAGTGTTTAACCCATAAGTCCTACTACAATAAAACCATCAAACTGCTCAATCCATTATGAGACGGAGAATTGGTAAGGATGCTAACGTCCAAAGGTTATGATCAAATTGGTGCCGTGAAGACTATTTGTCCAGATCATACATTGTGGAATCAGAAGGAGTAGTTTTTTAGCTGGAATTAAAAACATTTAATACCAATGTCTGAGTCTATACCACAGCACATAGCCTGTGAGAAAGACTCTTTATTGCAGAGTGAGTTATTCAGTGTTCCAGTTCCTGAGGAAGTTCCAGAGGACATTCCCATTCCTGTGACAAATCCAGACGTTCTCTATACACGTTGTGCACTGCAGACTGTCCCTGTTGCTAAATTTGGCCCAGACTGTAATGTTACGAGATATAGCATATCTCTAAACCCTGTAACAGATATGAAGCAACTTGGACATGAACATTGTGTTTTGTTTCTAATGTCTATAGTAATGCATGTCTAACTCTGATATTATTCTTACAAAGGGAAATCTTTTTAAGAGGGAGGATGTAGGTCAATCTGTGTGTATGTGCCTTTAAGAAGCTATCCAAGGACTTGCACAAGTGCATAAATACTGAACACGTGCAAGCTTGACTGTCATTTTGTAGTAAGCTGTTGAGATATAAGCATGTATGTGTGTAAGGTCTGTCTGTTAACTAGTTTGTTTGTATTTTATGATGCTGCTATCCATCCTGATGTGTTTTTATGTATTAAAGCATGTAAACAAAATACCCCACCTGCTTGTCATCTATGCTAGAGAGAGACAAGCAACACCAAGTGTGATGCCCCAACACTGGCCAAGTAATCCAGGAGCCTCAATCCTCACCACTGGCAATAGTGGGGGATGTACACACTGGGAGGATGACATGTACACACACTGTGAAGTGCAATTTCTTAGCTATAGAGTAGATCTCAGCTGAGTGGCCAAGCCAAGACCTCCAGCACCCTCTCTGTCCAACCAGTGCTTTGTGTCCCTGCCCAAGTAGCTCACACACACACACACACACACACACACACACACACACACACACACACACTTTGAGGCTTGATTTATAGACACACACACACACACACACACACACACACACACACGCACACACACACTCACACCTGAGAAAGGCTGGCACAGGTTTACTAGCTATGCCCCCTTCTGCCCAGATGGTAAGGTAGTTTTCACTGCCACCAGCCACTCCTTATCAGCTAATTTAAGGCCCTTAACAAAGTGTGTCCAATCTTACTGTGTGTAATGTTACTATTAATCCAAATGGTAGTTTGACCAAGAGCAAGGCTATTAGGACTGGCTTGCACAGTGTCACCAAACAGATATGCAAGTACTCTAGGAGCTTATATCTCTGGACAGAACAGCCACAATTTAAAGGTTTAAATATATTTAATAATAATAAAAGAACACGAAAATACTCAGTAAACAATCACAGTCAATTCAAAGTTCAAAATCACAGAAAATATTTAAAACAACATTGCAGGACAGTCTCAGATAAATAAAGAAAAGCATCTAAATTAACCTCAGCTATATTCCTGACTATATCTAAAAGAAATTACTGTACCCTAAAAACGTACTATTATAGCAAGGCAAGTGTGGTGAATAGATCTTCTAGCTGGTGTTGTTGTCATGTCATAGACAGATACAAAATGCACTACCTCTCTTAAGTTAATATATCAAATATTGCTGCTGAGATACTTGCAGCATGACATCACTTCTTGTCATCTGACTATCCTAGGTGAAAACCATTGATGCAGCTGTAGCATTTAGCAACTATCTGTGAAACACATATAGACCTTAGATCTTTTGGCAAATGGTGGAAGTCGGAAATAATTTACATTCCTCCACAGTTAAAGACAATACAAAAAACTTCTAGTTCTAGACATTATGTCTGTTGCTGTCCTAAAACTGAGATAACATCTTTTGTTTATGGCCCAGCTATAAAGTAACTTAAAGGAAAACTCCTCCCTCTTATACAGTTTAACTCAATCGTTAGTTTTCTTTTCTCCCTACAATATGGTTCTAGCATTGTGTAGGTATCAGAAACCTGATTGTACTGTTTAAAACTTTTCTTTCCTCGCATTTGAGTCAAAGGAAGGGAAAGCCCACATACTTTTTTTTTAAGCTCAACTTCTCACATACTTTGCAGAGGAATTTGTTGCCACCTGCATGACATATCATAGACGCAGTTAAATATGTAGTTTACCCTGTCAGGTACTGCTGTCTATCTTAGATGGGCAATTAATCTTGCTAATGTCAGAAACATAGCAGCTGATACAAAAAAAAGCCAGAAAGCTGTGGAACTGTTTTCCACTGTTTTGTTGCAAAGGGGAGGATAACTTAATACTCCCCTTTCATAGCAAAACAAAGCAATTAGATCAGTCAAGGGTTTAAAGGCAATTGTCAACTCTTCTAATAAATTTACATACGCAGCAGCACAGTATTGAAATGTTACATTTTAAATGTTATTTATAATAGTTTATATGTTAAGATAAATGTAGTATCAGAGATTTCTGTGACATTTAGAGAAAAGTCAGAAAATATTTTTTTCTTGTATCAATGCATTCATTTACCATTTTCAGCCCCCCCCCCACACACACACACACACACACACACACAGGCCAGAACTGCAGAAAGAGAGTCAGGTGGCAACCCTGTTAACTAGGTGCACTGATACTGTTCATAAAAAGGTCTTCTATGCTTTTTTGTGACATCCTTCTAGAGGGAGATGCATATCTGGTACATGCAAATCTATTGTAAGAGATTCCCACTGACTTTGAGTCAGTCCTTATATTGTTAGAGTGCAACCATAATATACAGCTGAATTTACTTTAACATACATTTACTGTGTACCCTTGCATTAAAAACACTAAGAAAAGTAAATCAGAAGTACTTAACTGTGTTTAAATGCACACACACACACACACACGCTTTTGTACATGTACTTTATAAACATACACATATACAGAAACACACACACGCGATATGCGTGTGTGTGTGTGTGTGTGTGTGTGTGTGTGTGTGTGTGTGAGGGAGAGAGAGAGAGCACACAGTATGTTTGTATACAATTATTTATAATAACATAGTATAGTTAAGCATTATTAATGTATACATTCTAGTAAATGTTGCTCAGTGATTTACTTGGTCACTGTCACACATTGGCTATTTATTGCACATCCAATCTTGGTAAATGTCTTTATGTCAGTGTTTTTTTTTCTTTGTATTGCTAAGTGCCTTTATTATTTGTTATTATCTTTGCCATTGTAGCCCAAGTCATGGCTGAAAAGGGCCCTGGGACCAGTTCACTTTCCTGGTTACCAAAGTATAAATACATATGAAATAGAAAAAAACGAGAGTGAACATAACAGAATGAATAGAGGAACTAGTAAAGCACATTTTAAGTTTGCATCATTCATGAGAGAGAAAAATCCACCCACTGAAGGCAGTGGGAAGTAGCAGACAGGCTAAGTTTAGTCTTACTACTTGTCACTTGTAAATGTACATGAGAGAGCGGGGAAGGTTTGTCAAATCTATTAGAACTACAAAAGACTCCTCTTACAAAAACCTGTTTTTTATCTATTTTCTTTTGCTGCAAGTAGCTAACAGCTATATATAGCATAGAACAAGCTGTGACAGACACATAAATGAGGCTCAGTCAGGTAAACATAGAAACAGCTCTGTTACAGAAGGTGTGTTTAAATAACAGTGCTTCACAGTCCTGCCATTCAATCTTAATGGCATGAGAAAAGAGCACCACTTCCTTATGTCTAGCATGAGTCATATAAAAAGGACTTGAAATGCATTCTGGGAAGAAGGAATGAAAGCAAGAAAACAAGATCACATTACCAAGGCAGGCCCCATCATCCACCACTTTGAGAGAAACACATTAAAATTGTAAAAGAAGTACTTGGATTGATTTTGAGGCATTAAAATAACTCAAAAACAAAGATACAATGAAAAAATATGCTTTTGAGTTCTAAGGTGGAGTTTTCCTTTAACCTCAATCATTCTTCTGAAGTTTTGCAAGTTAATCTCCTGTGTTTCAGCCTCCCATGTTAAATAGTTACAATAGTGTATAAAAATATCTCTTTACCACACGTCTATACAATATGTCATCCAGTTCTAATACATTTGTAACATAAGCATGTGAATCATGTTGAAATTCATAAATGACACAAAATCACTTACAAAATTCCAGATAGCAGGGCTGGCAGTATCTCCTTTTGTTACATTTCTATATAAATCATATTAATATTCACAAATGACATATGATTATTTACAAAATTCTAAATAGCTGGGCTGGCAGTATCTATTTTGTTACTCCCCCCTCAAAAAAAAAAAACTCAAGCTATTTTTTCAAGTTACCCTTGAGAAACATTACCTAGAGGAATGAGCCTATCTGGGAATACATTAACTCATACCCTGTCTTGAGAGCCCATCTCCATTGGCATTGCTAATCTCACTACTGTGCTGCACTGTCATATCATATGCCTGCAACCCTAAGCTTCATCTTAGTAACCTGGCATTTTTCTGGCTGGTTCAATGTAGCCATGTTAAGGTATTGTGGTCTGTAACTGTAATGAATTTCCTTCCATACAGATAAGGCTGAAGTTTCTGCAGTTCCCACACTATGGCTAGACATTCCTTTTCTACAACTGCATAGCATTCCTCCCTGGGTTGGAGGCTATGGCTGAGATATACCACAGGTGCTCTTCTCCCTCAGAAACCTGGCTGAGTACAGCCCTAACCCCATGGTTTGAAGCATCTACCTGCACAACAAATTATTTGCTTTAATTTGGATTGGCTAACACAGGGGGTCCTCCCAAAGCTCCTTTAAGCTTCTGGAATGCCTGCTCACATGCTGGGGTCCACACTAGCTTATCTGGCCTGTTTTTCATTGTCAGGTCTGTGTTGGATCAGTTATGGTGCTATAATTGGGGGCAAACTTTCTGCAGTACCATGCTTTTCCTAAGAATGCCTTCACCTGCATTTTGGTAATAGGGGCAGGCCATGCCTGAATGGCTTCCACTTTGGCAGGTTCTGGCCTGATCTTACCACTCCCCACTCTGTGTCCCAGGTAGGAGACCTCTGCCATATCCAGCTGACATTGACTGGGCTTAATGGTCAACCCTGCCCTCTGCAGTCTGCCCAGCACCTCTCTGACATGGTGAAGGTGCTCTTGCCAGGAATGGCTGTAGCTGGCAATATCATCCAGGTAAGCAAGGGTGAAATCTCCTGCTCCTGCTAGCATATGATCTACCAGCCTCTGGAAAGGCCCTGGGGCATTTTTCATCCCAAAGGGCATCTTCGTGAACTCACACAAGCCAAAAGGAGTCACAAAGGCTGACGTCTGTCTAGTGTTGGGAGTCAAGGGCACCTGCCAGTAACCCTTGATAGATCAGTAGTGGTAAGATACTTAGCCCCACCCAGCTGCTCTAGGACTTCATCTGTCCTAAGTATGGGGTAAGTATCTGACTCTGTGTAACTATTTATTTTTCTGTAGTCCACACAGAACCTGGTGCTGCTATCTTTCTTTGGTACCAGCATGACTGGGGAGGCGCAGAGATTGTTGGACTCCTGGATTACCCCTAGTTCCAACATTTACTGTATCTCCTCCCTCAGAATCTGACTTCTCAGGCACCCTATAAGGGACTTGCTTAATAGGCCTTTAGGGTCCTGTATCCACATGGTGCTGCACCAGGTGGGTGCACCCTAATTTCCCAGTGAACATGTCCCCAAATTCCTGTAAGATTGCTCGGATTTCCCGAACCTGAGTAGGGGATAGCTGGTGGGACATTGCTTTCCCTTCCGCTGAGGTGTCAATCCAAGCCTCACTGAGGAGATCAGTCACCAAATCCCCCTCAGACTCCTGCTGCCATCCACTGCAAATACTCAGCACAAGAGCCTCTCTATCATGGTAAGATTTCAGCATGTTAACATGGTACAGTTTGTGCCCCTGCCTCCTGCCTAGCAGTTCTACCATGTAGTTAACATCAGTGACCTTCCTTACCACTTTGAAGGGTCCCTCCCAAGCTGCCTGCAGCTTGTTGTGTCTGACAGGAATGAGAACCATTACCTGCTAGCCCATAACATACTCTCTAGCTTGAGCATTCCTGTCATTCCAGACCTTTCAGACCTTTCTTTTTGCTGTTGGGCTTCTGCCAGGTTCTCCTTGGCCAGGCCCATGAGCTCCCTTAGCCTTGTCCTGAGGTATAGGGCATATGCCACAACAGATTCCTTGTAGGATTCACACTCACTCTCCCACTCATCAAATCTAGAGGTCTCCTCACCCTATGCCCATACAGCAACTCAAAAGGTGAAAAACCTGTGGATTCCTGGGGCAACTCTCTGTGAGCAAACAACAGATGGGGCAAATATTTGTCCCACTCCCTCTTGAACTGGTCTATAAATTCCCCTAGCATGGTCTTGAGTGTAGAGTTTAACCTTTCAACAAGACCAATAGTCTGGGGATGGTAGGGGTGGTCTTTAGGTGCTTCACCCCGCAGGACTTCCACAGACAAGCCAGCAGGTCTGAGATGAAATTGGCACCTCTGTCAGTCAATACTTCTTTTGGGAAACCTACCCTGCTGAAAACCTCTAACAAAGCATTTGCCACCTTTTCTGCCTCAATTGCACATAGGGCCACCACTTCAGGGCATCTGGTAGTATAATCTACTACCAATAGGATATACTTTTTCTTTGTGTAACTTGGGATACTCAGAGGCCCCACAATACCCATAGCTACTCTCTGAAATGGCTCCTCAGTCACAAGCAAAGGCATCAAAGAAGCCTTGACCTTGTCTCCTGCCTTACATACATTTTGGCACTGCTCACAGGTTCTGCAGTACCCTGTTACATCTCGGGAAATCCCAGGCCAATAAAAGTTCTGCATAATACATCTCTTGGTACTCTTCATAGGTTCATAGGTTGGTACTAGGCTATCGGCCCTAAGGCCTATGCAAGCCTAGCCATAACAATCCCCTGGAAATTTCTTCCCACAATATTTACTTCTCTGGGCCCCTGTCTAGCAGGGCGACTGACATGATCCCCGGGGTGAATTTCCTATCTCCCATCCAATCATCAAGATTCCTTTTGAAGAGGGCCAATGAGGCACTCTGCTTGACATGTATGGGCAGTCTATTCCAGAGTATGGGGAGACTCTGGGTCAGGAACCTATCCCTCCAGCATGTTTTGTTCATCGTGATGATAAGGTTTATATCCCTGGAACATGTGGCTCTGAGGGATTGGGATTTCTTTAAGTGGAGCATGTCCAACAGCTCAGGGTTTGACATGGCCTTGTATGTTAAGCAGAGATCATCTCTGAGTAGACAATATGCCACAGAGTATAGCTGGAGTTTTTAGGCCGATTGAAGCATATGGCATCTGCTTTAGGCCTGTGATTCTTTTAGTGAGGTATTTCTATGGCCTTTCCAGCAGTTGCAGATGTCTTGTGAGGTACATACCAAATGGGGCATTATACTCTATAATGGGTATAATGAGGGATGAGTACAGTGGGACAATGACCTCTTTTTTTCTGGATGAAATGCCCTTAGTGATGAGGTATGCCCATATGACCTGCAAAGGGAGTATCATGGGCTATGGCTAAAAGTGCCAGATGGTAGGCTCTGAGCAATACCAACTGCTGTATTCTCTCACTATCTAGCCCTCCCTCAGGGGTCCACTCTCTATACAGTAAACCTTTCTCCCAGTATACAGATTCCCCCTTCCCTTGAGAATTAGGTGCTTCACTAGCTACCTGCCTCAGTCCTTGTAATGTAGGGTCTGAGAGCTGACCCTGTCTCCACTCTCTCTCTTTGTAACCCTTCCCAGCTCCATCCTCTGACAGCGGTGGCTTACTGTAAGCCTGGCTACTACTACTCACTTCTGCCCTTGCAGTCACTCTGCCCAAGGGAATATCAGTACCCAAAAGCAGCTGTGGCCCACCTTCAGTCTCACTGCTACAGGGTAGCTCTCTCCCTCAAGTAACCACCACAGTAGTCCTGGCTTCAATTCTACAGTCTAGCTGAGTCCTCCCCAGGCTACCAGACCCACATGCTTGTCTCCAAGCCTGACTGCATGTCACTGCATGCACACAAGGTACTGCATTATCAGGGATATCTTCAAACACACCTATTTGCTGGCTTCTTTTTCCACCCTCCCAGTCAAGGTGAACCCTAGCAAAAGGTATTTGGAATGGAATCCCTCCTAAGACTCTGACTGGAGTAGAATGTCCAAGCAAGTAGTGTTCCTCAGTAACCATTGCAGGCTTTACAATGGTTATGTCAGAGGCTGTGTCTCTCTCTTAGCAATGGCCTCTTTTCCATCTACTAAGATAGGATATAACCTCTTGTAGTATGTTGGTACCCTTGCTGTCTCCAGACAACTCATTGCTGGCATTCTGGCATTCACACTTACTGGCTCTCCCACCTTTTCTTCTCCACCTTGCCTCTGTGGACATCTATATGCTACATGGACCCACTGGTTGCATTTAAAACATTTAACCCTT
>NC_056749.1:50148861-50208861 GCF_019279795.1 Protopterus annectens
CACACTGATACACAGGGCATGACCACACTGATACTTAGGGGTATGGCTACACTGATACGCAGGGGCATCGCTACATTGACACATAGGGGCATGGCCACACTCATACTTAGGAACATAGCCACACTGGTAGTTAGGGGCATGGCTGCACTGATACAAAGAGGGGCATAGCCACACTCATGCCAGGAACGGCCACACAGTTGTTAGGGCATGGCCACACTGATCCACACAAGTGGCATGGCCGCACTGCAGTACTTAGGGGCATGGCCACGCACTGATACTTTTAGTGCCAAGGGCACTGGATACATACAGGGGCATGCCACTGATACTTAGGGGCATGGGCGGCAACACTGGATACTTAAGGGCATGTCCACACTGGATACCAGAATTTATGGCCACACTGATACTTAGAGGCATGGGTCACACTGATACTCTCTGGGCATGGCCGCACTGATACACAGGGGGCATGGCCATACTGATACTTAGAGGGCCACCGTGACTGCATTGATACTTAGGGCATGGCCACACTGATACATTTGGTGCATGGCCACACTGGATGCTAGCAGCATGGCTACAATGATACACAGGGCATAAGGCCACTGCTGAGTTTACAGAGGGGCATAGCCACACTGATAGCTGCCAGGGGCAAGGCCACACTGATATACGGAGTTGCATGGCCACTTCTGATACTTATGATGCATGGCCCACGCACTGATATTTAGGGCATGGCCAATACTGATACACAGGGGAATGGCCACACTGATACTTAGGGCATGGCTGCACTGATACTTAGGGCATGGCCCGCACTGATAACCCAGGCGCATGGCCACACTGATGCTTAGGGGCATGACCACACTGATACTTGACCAGAGGCATGGCCACACTGATACAGGAGGCATGGCCACACTGATTACGCAGGGGGCATTGCCACACTGATGTATAAGGGCATGGCCACACTGATGCACTTATAGGGGCATGGACTACACTGATACTCAGGGCGCATGGCCACCACGTTGATACACTGGGGCATGGGCCGCACTGATGCTGAGGGCATGGCTGCACTGATACACTGAGGGCATGGCCACACTGACATTTCTAGAGAGACATGGCCACACTGATACACAGGGCACTTCGCGGCCACACTGGATACTTAGGCGATGCCGCCACACTCAGATACTTATGGGGCATGGGGCCACACTGATACTTAGGGCATGGCCCCACTGATACCAGAGGCCAGCCACACTTTATACAATGCTGCATGTACTGACTGATACTTAGGGGCATGTCCACACACTGATACTTTAGGGGCATGGGTCACACTGATACTTAACAGGGGCATGGCCACACTGATACATAGGAGGCATGGCCACACTGATACTTAGGGCATGGCCACAGTGATACACAGGGCATGGCCACACTGATACTATAGGGCATGGCCTACACTGGATACACTTTGAGGCCGGTCCACACTGACTTACGCGAGGGGCATGACCACACTGATACACATAGGGGCATGGGCCACACTGGATATAAAGGGGCATGGCCACATGGATACACAGGGGCATGGCCACACTGATACTTAGGGGCATGACCACACTAATACTTAGCTGCATGACTACACTGATACTTGGCGGCATGACCACACTGATACTTAGAGGCATGGCCACACTGATACTTACGGGGCATGGCTACACTGATACACATGGGGGCATGGCCACTGATGCTAAAGGGCATGTGCACTGTGATACTTCTTTGAGGCATGGCCACACTGATACACAGGGCATGGCCATTACTGATACACAGGGTACACATGGCCACTGGATAATTACTTAGGCTGCATGGCCACACTGGATATAGTGGCATGGCCACAATGAATATTTCCAGGGCATGACCACACTGATACTTAGGCATGGCCACACTGATACACCCATGGGCATGGCCACACTGATACTCTAGAAGCATGGGCCACACTGATGTACATAGCATGCCAACACTGATACATAGGGCATGGCCACACTGATACATGGGGGCATGGCCACACTGGATATAGAGACATGGCCACACTGATACTTATGTAGGTCCATGGCCACACTGATACTTATAGGAGCATGGCCACACTCACAGGCATGGGCTGGCCACACTGATACAGGCATGGCCACACTGATACACAGGGCATGGCCACAATGATGCCAATGCAGTGGCATGGCTACACTCGATGTTAATACAGGGCATGGCCACACTGATACTTAGGTGCATGGCCACACACAGTACTTAAGGGGGCATGGCCACACTGATACACAGGGGCATGGCCACACTGATACTTATAGGGCATGGCCACACTGGATACACAGGGGCATGGCCACACATCTGATACCTAGTGGCATGGCCACACCTGATACTTAGGGCATGGCCACTAACTGGATACACAATGGGGCATGGCCACACTGATACTCAGAGGCATGGCCACACTGATACAAGCAGGGCATGGCCACATTGATAATTTAGGGGCATGGCCACAGCTGATTAATGAAGTGGCATGCCAGCCACACTGATACTTAGGCCATGGCCTTCCACTGATACACACAGGGCATGGCCACACTGATACTTAGGGGCATGGCCACACTGATACTTACAGGGCCATGGCCACACTGATACACAGGGCATGGCCACACTGATGCACTTAGAGGCATGTCCACACTCGATACTTAGTGGCATGGCCACACGCCAGTACATAGGGCATGGCCACACTGATACTAATAGGGCATGGCCACACTGATGCCACGGGTCATGACCACATACCTGATACTTAAGGCATGACCACACTGATACATGAGAACTTAGCTGCACTGATATACAGGGCTATGGCCACACCATGGATACACAGAGCATGGTCACCACGTTATACCAGGTGCATGGCCACACACTTGGATACCCAGGGGCACATGGGCCACACACTGTTGATACTTAGATGGGCATTTGGCCACACCGGATACTTGGCATACGCCACACTGATCGTTAATCACACATGGATACAGAGGCATGGCCACACACTGGATACACACAGGGCATGCAGACATTGATACCTATAGGGGCATGGCCACACTGATACTTAGAGCATGACCACACTTACATATACTTAGGGGCATGGCCACACTGATAATAGGGCATGGCCACACTGATACAAGGGGAACACCAAGGCCAGACCTGATGCACAGGGCATGGCCATTGGAGTACACTTAGAGGGCATGACAACACACTAATTGATACTTAGGGATATGGCCAAGACTGATACACAGAAAGGCAGCTACACACTGACGCAGGCGTACACACTGATACTTAGCATGACCATGCACTGATACACAAGGGGCATGGCCACACTCGATACCGGGGCATGGCCACATTGATAGTTAGAGGCATGTCACACTAATACCCAGGGGCATAGCCAACACTGATGCCGATTGCATGGCTACACTGACACATAAAGGGGCATGACCAATAAGACTCATACACTAGGGCATGGCCACACTGATACTTAGAGGCATGACCACACTGATACACTTGGGTGCATGACTACACGCACTGATACAAAGTGGGGCATGGCCACTGAAATGACATAGAGACATGGCCACACTGATGCTTAGGACGCCACACTGATACACAGGGGCATGGCCATTAATTGATACTCTGAGGGCATGGCCACATTGATACACAGTGCATGTCCACGCAATGATACTTACAGGCATGGCCATCGATACTCAGAGGCATGGCCACATAGTGCCAGAGACATAGCCACACTGATGCACCACACTTAGGGGCATGGCCACACTGATTCAAAAGGGCATAGACCACACTTGATACACTGGGGCATGGACCACAATGATACTGAGGGACGGCCACATGGTGTACAGGGCATGACCACAGTACGGGGGCATGGCTACATTGGATTCTACAGGGCATGGCCACACTGATTCTTAGAGGCATGGCCACTTTAACACTTTGGGCAAGGCCACACTGATATTTAGGGGCACAGCCACACTGATGTTGACAAGGGGCAATGGTCATTAACTGATGCTTACAGGCATTACGGCCACACTTTCGATATACAGGGTCATGGCCACACTGATGCACTAGGGACATGGCCAGAACTAGACCTGATGGTCTGGGGACTTCGTGGCATGCCCATTAATTGATACCAGGGGCATGGCCACACTGATACACAGGGCATGGATACTTAGCATGGCCACACTAGATACTTAGAGGCGTACGGCTACACTATTGATGATACTTAGAGGCATGGCCACACTGATGCACTTAGGGGCATGGCCACACTGATCATTTACATGGGCATGGTCACACTGATGTACACAGGGGCATGGCCACACTGATATTTCAGAGGGCATGGCCACACTGATATAGATTGCGGGCATGGCCACACTGATACCTAGAAAGTACAGCCATGCACTTGATACTTAGGGCATGGCCACACTGACAATACTCATAGGGCATGGCCACACGATACTTAGTCATACACACACTGATTCTTAGGGCATGGCCACACTGATGCACAGGGCATGGCACACACTGATACTAGAGGCATGGCTAGGCGCAGTACACTTAGTGTAGGGGCATGGCCACACTGATGGCAGGGCATGCGAACCACACGTGATGCTTACATTGTTGCATGGCCACACTGATGCTCAGGCACATGACACACACTGATACTAGCAGGACATGTGGCCAGGGTTAATTGATACTTACAGGCATGGCCACAATTGATGTTAAAAGGGCATGACCACACTGCTTGCCCTGTTAGTGGCATGGCCACACTGGATAAATCTGGGCAGTGGCTAATACTGACACAGGCGCATCGCCAACACTGATACACAGGGGTCATTACTGTGATACTTAGGCATGGCCACACTGATACTTAGGTGCCATGGCCACACCGTGCATAGGACATGGCCACACTGATACTTAGAGTGTGCACTGATATTTATGGCCCTCACTGATACTTAGGGGCATGGCCACACTGATACTTAGTGGCATGGGGGGCATGACCACACTGATACTTATTAGGGCATGGCCATACTGATACTGGATAGGGCCGGAATGGCCATTGATATTTTCAGCAGCATGGCCACAATGATACACTGGCATGGCCACTGATACCTTAGCAGCATGGCCAAACTGATACTTAGCTACACTGATACATAGGGATATGGCCACACTGACATTTAAGGGCATGGCCACACTGATACACAAAACGGCCCTCACTGATACCTCTAGCCACATTGCCAATAACTGCTATTTAGGGCATTGCCACACTGATAATTGATAATTTGTGGCGCATGTCCACACTAATACAATTAGTACAGCCACACCTGATACTTAGGGCATGGCCACACTGATACAAAGGGGCATGACCACACTGATAGTTAGGGGCATGGCTACACTGATACATAGGGGCATGGCCACACCTTTATACCATGACAGGATTTGTGAACACACTGATACTTAGCATGGCCACACTGGATACGGCACTAACACTGATAAATAACAGGGCATGGCCACACCGATACTTATGAGGCATGGGCCATTACTGGATATCATCGGTGCTTTGTAGCCACACTGATACCTAGGGCATGGCCACACTGATACGCGGGCTCACATGGCCACACTGATACTTTGAAGTGGCATGGCCACTATCATTGAGGTTACTTTGGAGGGCATGGGCCACACCGATACTTTAGAGCATGGCCACACTATATTTTCAGGGGCATGGCCACTTCGTGATACACAGGGCATGGCCACACTTCGATCAGCATTAGAGGCATAAGCCACACTGATACTTAGGGCAATCGCTGGCCACACTGATACACAGGGCATGTATTTCACAATGGATAAGCTAGAGGCAAGGCATGTCCACACTAGATACACTGGGGCACAACACACTGATACTAGGTGCCACTGATGTGCGGCTGACCAGCACTGATACTTAGGCATGGCTACACTGATACAGGCCTACACTGATACTTAGCGGCATGGCCACACTGATACAAAGCGGGTATGGCCACACTGATACTAGGGCAATGGCCACGACTGATAGCTTAGGCGCATGGCCACAATGATGCACAGGGCATGGCCATTGACTGATACTTAGGGGCATGGCCACACCGGATATTACAGGCATGGCCACACTGATACCCAATACGCACTGGATAACAGGGCATGACCATAATGTATCAGTTGTGAGGCATTGGCCACACTTGATACTTAGGGGCATGACCACACTGATACTTAAGGACATGGCCACGATTGATAAGTACAGGCATGCGCTACACACTGAATCGCTTAGGGCATTGCCACATTGATACACGAAGTACGGCCACACCGATACAGCAGGCATGCTAGCCACACTGGATTGCTATAAGGGTCAATGGCAACGCACATGACTTTACATAGGGGCATGGCCCACACCGAGTCATGCCGTGGGTACTAATGGCTTATCACACTGATACTTTATGGACATGGCCACACTCTATGCCAGGCATGACCACATGTGATACTTTAGGGTGCATGGCCACACTGATACACAGGGGCATGGCCATTGACTGATACTACAGACATGGTCCACACTGGATACACAGGGCATGAACATGTTGATACTTAGGCGGCATGGCCACATTGGACATCATGCCGGGGCTATGGCCACACTGATTTCAATAGCTTAATAGAGGCATGGCCACACTGATACTTTGCATGGTGACCACGTTACGACATACCTCTAGGGCATGGCCATACTGATACGTAGTGGCATTGCCACCCTGATAATTAGAGGCATGTCCATTAACTCATACTTCAGGAACATGGCCACACTGATAGTAAAGGCATGCTGGCCACACTGATAAAGTTAGGGCATGTAATAACACTGATCCACAGGAAATGGCCACAGCCAATGACTTAGGGCAATACATGACCACACTGATATTTGTACAGGGGCATGGCCACAATGATAGCATTTCTACACAGGGCTACCTTAATATGAGGGCCGCGGAATTGTATTGGATACTTCATGGGACATGGCCACACTGATACCTTTAGGGGCATGTAATAACACCGATTCAAAAGGACATCACACTGATACTCCAGTGGCAATGGCCAACACTGATACTTCTGGGGCATGGCCACACTGATACTTTACGGTCATTGCACACACTGATACACCAGAGGCATGGCCATCACTGATACTGAGTGGCATGGACACACTGATGCTTACGGGCATGACCAATAACTGACATATACATATTGGGATACATAATGCTCACACTGATACTTAGGGGCATGGCTACACTGATACCACCCAGGGGCATGACCACACTGAGTTACCCCATTAGAGGCATGGCCACACCATACAAACTTGCGATTACATGGCCACACTGGATACTTAAGGGGGCACAGACCACATATGTCGATACTAAAGAGCATGGCCAATAATGATACACCGGGCGTCATGGGCCACACTGATTAATTTGTGCTAGCATGGCCACACTGATACACAGGGACATAACACACCTGGTGATACTCTCTTTGAGCAATGGCCACACTGATACACAGAGAGCATACGTCCACCGCCAAACTTAGGGGCATGGCCACACCGATACAGGGGCATGGCCACACTGAGTTATTAAGGTTACGGGCATGGCCACGTAATAATAACTGATACCGTACAGGCATGGCCACACTGATAAAGACAAGACCATGACGGTCACACTGGATACCTTTTAGGGCACGTCCACACTGATACACAGCGGCCACTGGCCACGCACGATTGTCTTCTTGAGGGGCAATGGCCACACTGATACTTAGGCCATGGCCACACTGATAAGGTAGGGGCATGACCACACTGATACATACTGATAATGGCCACACTGATACTTAGGACGATGGCCACACTGATACATATGGCTACGCTACTAAGGGGCATGACCACGCACTGATACTTACCAGGGCATGGCCACACTGATCATCAACAGGGCATGACCACACCTGATACTTAGGGTTTATCAATTGGGCCACGTAACTGATACAATATGCACACATATTGATACTTCCGAGGGCATGACCACTGATAATTTAGAGGCATGTCCACACTACTACTTAGGGCATGGCCACACGGATACACAGGGGCAGGGCCACATTGATACTCTGGGGCATGGCCACATTGATATACAGTGCATGTCCACACTGATACACAGGGCATGGCCACATCGATACTTAGAGGCATATCCGCACTGATACTTAGAGACATGGCCCCACTGATACACAGGTCCATGGCCACATTGATACTTAGGGGCATGGCTAAACTGGGACATGGTCACACTGATACTTTGAGGCATGGCCACACTGATACACAGGGGCATGACCACACTGATACTTAGGGGCATGGCTACACTGATATACAGGGGCATGGCCACACTGATTCTTAGAGGCATGGCCACACTTTAAACTTTGGGGCATGGCCACACTGATACCCAGGGGCACAGCCACACTGATACAAAGGGGCATGGTCAGACTGATACTTTGAGGCATGGCAACACTGATATGCAGGGGCATGACCACACTGATACTTAGGGGCATGGCTACACTGATATACAGGGGCATGGCCACACTGACACTTAGGGGCATGGCCACACTGATCAAATCCACAAGGATATGGTAAGTATGGCCACACTGATACTTAGGGGCATGGCCATACTGATAGTTAGAGACATGTCCACACTAATACTTAGGGGAATAGCCACACTGATACTTAGGGGCATGGCCAAACTGATACTTACTGATACTTAGGTGCACGGGGGTGGCCACATTGACACCTAGGGGCATGGCCACATTGACATACAGTGGCATGGCCACACTGATACTTAGGGGCATGGCCACACTTATATTTTGCATGTGGCCACACTGATACCCAGGGCGCTGGCCACACTGATAAATGGGCATGGTCACACTGATACTCTGGCACATGGCCACACTGATACTTAGGGCATGACCACACTGATACTTAGGGCATGGCCACAATGATACTTAGGGGCATGGACACACTGATGTAGGCATGACCACACTGGATACTGATAGGGACATGGCACACTGATACTTAGGGTCATGACCACACTGATATTACTTGGGGGCATACGGCCACACTGATACTAGGGCAATGGCCACACTGATACTTAGAGCGTTTGGCCTACTAACTGATACATACGGGGGCATGGCCAACATGCGCCTGATAAAGTTAGGGCATCGCCAGACTGATACCTAGGCCATGGCCACACTGATACTTAGAGGCATAGCCACACTGGATAGTTAGCGGGGCATGGCTGCACTGATACTTAGGCATGGCCACACTGATAAATTTTGGGGCATGACCACTACATAATTAGAGGCACAGCCACACTGATACTAACGGGCATGGTCAGACTGATACTTACAGGCATGGCCAACATTTCGATGCACAGGGCATGACCACTGGTAGACTGATACTTAGTATGGGCATGTTACCGTTATTCGATACATCTAATTTATTACTTAGGACACACACTGGATTAACAAGGGATCTCGCCACACAATGATACTTAGGGCATGGCCAATAATTGGATTCTTAGGGTGTCCACCGACTAATTTAGGAATAATCTCATAATCACGAGGTCATGGCTACACTGATATGCAGGGGCATGGCCACACTGATAAAGACAGAGCATGGGCCAACACCCCTTAGGAATGACATTTGCCAAACTGATACTTAGGTGCATGACTACACTGATACATAGGGGCATGGCCGCACAAATACTTAGTGCTATGGCCACACTGATAGTGGCATGGACACACTGTTCCACAAAGGGCATGGCCACCACTGATTCTTAGGGCATGCAAGACAGCAGCCACACTGGATAATAATGGACAGGGGCCATGGCCTCACTGATATTACAGGGCATGGCCACGCACTGATACTAGGGTACGACCCCACATTAGATAGCCAGAACGGCGCGATGCAAGGCCATACTGATAGTTAGAGGCAATGGCCAACCCTGATACCCTTGCGGGCATGGCCACACTGATACTTAAGGACATGGCCACACTGACAATTATAGGCATGGACTATTAATTCACTGATAGTTAGGGCATTGGCACACTGACACTTTCAGGGGCATGGCCACACTGATACCCAGGGCATTAGCTACCATTGATACGGGTCAATGCCACTGATTGATACTTAGGGCATGGCCACACTGGATACTGGCGGGTATGGGCCATCATCTGATACACAGGGAGGCATGGCCACCGCTGATAATTTAAGGGCATGACCACATTGACTGATACACTTTGTGGCATGGCCACACTGATACTTAGAGGCTATTAATTTGTGGCCAGGCTACTAATTATGAGGCATGACCACATTGATCAATAATAAGGGCATTGGCCACACCGATTCTCAAGTACGGCCACCGATACCCAAGGCATGGCTAAAGATGCCACTGATACTTAGGGGCATGGCCACCCTGATAATCAGGAGGCATGTCCACACTGATAGACGGATTGCTGCCACACTGATAGATAAGGGCATGGTCCACACTGACATACGGAGGGCATGGCCAATGATACATATACATGGCCAACTGGCAATAATAGGGCATGGCCGCACTGATACATTAGGGGCATGGCCACACTGGATGTAGAGGCATGGACCCCATTGATACTTAGGGCATGGCCACCACTGATACACAGTACCCACACACTGATGCTTAGGACAACTGAGGCAAACACCGATACTTAGGGTACACGATGCACAGGGCATTGGCCAATAACTGATACGTTAGGAGGCATAGCCATACTGATACTACGAGTGCATGGCCACACTGATACTTTAGGGGCATGCCACACTGATACATAGAGTGTATAGCAACACTCGATACTTAGCGTTAGCCATATACAGGCATGCGCACACACTGATTATTAGAGGCATGGTCACAATGATGCTTGGGCATGTGACGCACACTGATGCTTTAGAGGGGCATGGCCACACTGATAATTCAGGGCATGGAAACTCCCCAATGTCATAGAGGCATGGCCAGAGCTGATACTACAGGCATGGCCACACCTCGATTTACATCAGCAAGTGGGCCACACCGGATACTTAGTGGGGCATGGCTACGGAGCGCCAGGCACACTGATGCATAGTGGAATGGCCACTACTGATACATGTAGGGCATGGCCACACTGATACTTATAGGGCATCAAGCCACATCTGATGCTTTCGAGTACGGCCAATAATTGATACTTTACAGGCAATAGTTTCACACTGATTCACTTAGGGCTACGGTCACACTGATGATTCTCTGCGGGGCATGGCCACACCATGAATACAAGCAGGCATGGCCACACTGAATACTTAGGGGCATAGCCACACTGATACCCAGGCATGGTCACACTTAAGATCGATCTCTCTGACGTACATGACCACTGATATTTTCAGGGTACATGGCCACGCACTGATGGCCAGGGCTATGGCCATTACCCGATGCCCAGAGGCATGGCCACACCTGATACTTGAGGCATGGCACACTGATACAGGCTGCCATGGCCACACTGATCATAAGTAGTCATGGCCACACTGATGAATACGCCACTGGATGGCCACTGATACTTAGGGCATGGCCAATACTGATATTTTAGGGGCATGACCACACTGATATTATTAGGCATGGCCACACTGAAACACTTCAGAGGCATGGCCACACTGATATCTTAGGACATGGGCACTTTACACTGACAAGTTAATACACGGTTCCACGACTGCAATACTCCACACGGCCACACTGAATACAAAGGGCATGGCCCCACTGATTATACAATGACGGCCAATACACTGATACTTAGGGGCGCCTTCGGCCACACTCGGATACTTTCAGGGCATACGGCCAATAATTGATATGTTGAGGGCATGGCCACACTGATACTTATCAGGGCATGGCCATTGACCGATAGCTATAGGGAATAGGGCATGGCCACACCATGATACTTTAGGGCATGGCCACACTGATACAACATGGTCAATAACTGATTACTGCTACGGGACATGGCCACACTGATCAACTTCAGGCTAATTAAATAACAACTGATCACACAACAATAATCGATACTTCAGGTGCATGGTCCTCACCGATGCCTATAATGGTCTATACGCCACACCATCAATACTTCAGGAGAACATATTACACACTAATACACATGGGCATGTTCACACTGATACTCTGGGGCATGGCCACACTGATACACATGGGCAGCAATGACATGAGGCATGGCCACACACTGACACCTCTTGACGCCATGGCCAACATCTGATCTCCAGGCATGGCGAACACTGATTTAACAGCAGGGGCAATAACACTGATAATTAGATGCGTAGCCAAACCATGATCACCCCATAGGGGAGATGCGCGTACACCATCCGACACCTAGACAATGGTCGCACACTGGATGTACCAATTGTCATGGCCATACTGATACACAGGGCCATGACCACATTCGATACATAGCAGTGTTTAGCCACACTGATTACTTAGTGGCATGGACACACTGGACAATAAAGGGCATGGCCACACTGATACTTAAAGGGAACATGGCCACACCTGATTGTTGAGCATGGCCACACTGATCCACAGGGCATGGCCACCTACTGATAATTAGCATGGCCACACTGATAATCGAGGGGCATGTGCGCCGACATAGCCGGCTGATATTGGGTATGCGCGCCACACTGGATTCCGCAGGGGCATTGCCACACTGGATACTTAGGGTATGGGCCACACTGATAATAAGGGCATGGTCAATAATTGATACCACTCTGGGCATGGCCACACTGATACATAGAGGCATGGCCCCACTGATACACAGGGCCATGGCTACATTGATACTTAGGGGCATGGCTACACTGATACATTGGGGCATACAATACTGGATAATACTTTAGAGGCATGGCCACAATTGATAATAATGCTACGACCAATAATTGATACTTAGGGGCATGGCTACACTGATATACAGGTGCATGGCCACACTGATTCTTAGATGCATGGCCACACTGATACAAAGGGGCATGGTCAGACTGATACTTACAGGCATGGCCACACTAATACCTACACCAATACTGATACCAAAAGTACGGCCACAATGATGTCATTGGTGGGCATGGGCCACACTGACAATTTATAGGCATGGCCACACTGATACACCGCCATGGCCACACTGGATACTTAGGGGCATGGCCTCACCTCGATAGATAAGTACGTCCACACTAATACTTAGGAATAGCCACACTGATACTCTCAGGCATGGCCACACTGATACAATGGGCATGGCCAATTGGGCGCCAATGATAAAAGGGGCATGGCCCAATTTTTGGGATAAGGGGGGGGCCCCCCCCCAAAAAACCCCCCCTTTTGGGGGCCCCCCCTTTGGGGGGCCCCCCGGGGGGCCAAAACCCCGGGAAAAAGGCCCCAAAAAAAAAGGGGGGGAAAATCCCCCAAGGGAAAGGGAAACCCCCAAATTTTGGGAAAACGGGGGCCCCCCCCCCCTTTTTGGGGGGGGGGGAAAAAAAAAGGGGGGGCCCCACTGAAAAGGGGGGAAAAAAAAGGGGGGGCGCCCCCCCAAAAAAGGGCCCCCCGGGGGGCCCAGGCCCCCTTTGGGGGGGGGGAAAAAAAAGGGGGGGTTTTTCTTGGGGGGGGGAAATGGGGCCCGGGGGGGGTTAAATTTGGGGGGCCACACTGATACAGGGGGGGGCCCCCCCAAAAGGGGGGCCCACGGGAAAAAAACCCCTTTTTGGGGGGTTTTAAAAAAAAAAAACCCCCCCCCCCCAAAAAAAGGGGGTTTAAAAAGGGGGAAAAGAACACGGGGCTTGGAAAAAAAAAAGGGGGGGGGCCCCCTTTTGGGGGGCCCCCCCAAAAAAACCCAAAAAAGGGGGCCCCTTTTTTTTTAAAAAAAAAAGGGGGAACCCCCCAAAGGGGGGGGGCCCCCTTCCAGGGCCCCCCAAAAAAGGGCCAAAAAAAACCCCCCTTTTGGGGGCCCCCTTTTTGGGGAAAAGGGGGGGGGAAAACCCCCCAAAAGGGGGCCCCCCCCCCCCCCCAAAAAACCCCAAAAGGGCAGGGCCCACACTGTTTTGGGGCATGGCCACACTGATATTTAAAACCCCACTTTTGGGGCAGGGCACAAAGGGGGGCCCCCCCCGGGGGGGGGGCCCCCCCTTGATACACAGGGGCAGGGGTTTTTTTTCCCCACCCCGGGGGCCCCCTTGTAAAATAAAAAATTTTTAAACCCCCCCCCCCCAAAAAAGGGGGCCCCCCAAATTTGGGGGCCCCCCGGGGGCATGGCCACACTGATAAAAGGGGGGCATGGCCCCCAATTGGGGGGCCAAAAAGGGGGGGGGGGGGGCCCCCCTTTTGGGGGGCCCCCCCCTTTTTAAAAACCCAAAAAAATTTTTAAATTTTTAAAAAAAAAAAAAAGGGGGGGGGGTTTTTCTTGGGGGGGGGGGGTGGGGGAAAACCCCCCTTTGGGGGGGGGGAAAACCCCTTTTTTGGGCATCCCCCCGGGGGGGGGCCCCACTTAAAGGGGGAATGGGGGGCCCCAGGAAAAAATTTAAATGGGGGGGAACACGGGGGGGGGCCCAGGAACAAAAACCCCCAAAAGGGCCCGGGGGGGCCCCCTTTTGGGGGGCCCCCCCGGGGGCATGGCCCCCAAAAAAACCCCCCCGGGGAAAAACCCCCAAAAAAACCCCCCCCAAGGGGGGTTTCCCAGGAACAGGGGGGGCCCCCCGGGGGGGGGGGTTTTAAAATCCAAATCCAAAAAAAAAATTTTTTAAAAAAAGGGCGGGGGGGTTTTTAAAAGGCCCCCGGGGGGGCCCCCTTTTGGGGGCCCCCCCAAAGGGGGGGGCCCCCCCCCGGGGGGCCCCCCCGGGGGGGGAAAAGGGCCAGGAACAGGGGTTGGGGGGGGGGGGCCCCAGGAACAGGGGCGGGGGGTGGGGGAAAACCAGGCCCCCGGGCGGGGGCCAAAAGGGGGGGGGGGGCCCCCCAAGGGGGGGGCCCCCCCTTTTTAAAAAAAGGGGGGGGGGGGGGAAAAACCCCCTTTTTTAAAAACCCCCCTTTTTAAATTTTTAACCCAAAAAAACACTGATCCCGGGGGCCCCCCCCCGGGGGGGGAAAAAAATTTAGGGGAAACCCAAAAACCCCCTTTTTCCCCCCCGGGGGGCCCCCTTTTTCCCCCAAAAAAGGGGGGGAAAATTTTTAAAACCCCTTTTAAAAGGGGGGGGGGGGGGGCCCAAAAGGGGCATGGCCACACTGAAAGGGCAGGGCCCCCGGGGCGGGGGGCCCCCTTTAAAAAAAAAAAATTTTTTTTAAAACCCCGGGTTTAAAAAAAAAGGGGGGGGCCCTCCAAACAAAAACCCCCTTTTGGGGGGCCCCCCTGATAAAAAGGGGGCCCCCCCCGGGGGGGCCCCCCCCGGGGGCAGGGCCCCCAAAGGGGGGGGGGCCCCCCAATAAAAAACCCCTTTTTTAAAATTTTTAAAACCCCGGGGGGCCCCAGGCCCCCGGGTTTTTTCCCGGGGCCCAGGAACAAAAAAATGGGGGGGGGGCCCCCCGGGGGTTTTCCCCCAAAAGGGGGTTGAACAAAAAGGGGGGCCCAGGGGAAAAAATTGGGGTTGGCCACAAAGGGGGGGGCCCCCCCCGGGGGGGCCCCAAAAAGGGGGGGAAAAAAAGGGGGGGCCCCAAAAAAGGGGGGGGGGGGGGCCCCCCTTGGGGGGGGCCCCAAAAAACAAAAAATTTTTGGGGCCAAAATTTTGAAAGGCCCCCAAAATAGGGGGGGGGGGGCCCCCGGGGGGGGGAAAACAAAAGGGGGTGGGGAAAGGGGGGGGGGGCCCCAGGAAAAAACCCAAATTTTCCAAAAAGGGGGGGGAGAAAAAAAAAAAAAACCCCCAAAAGGGGGCCCCCCTTTTTTTTGGGGCCCCCCAAAAAAAAACCAAAAAAACCCCCCCCTTTTGGGGGGGGTTTTTTTCCTCCCCCCTTTGGGGGGGAAAAAAAAGGGGGCCCCCCAAAAAGGGCCCCAAAAGGGGCATCCCCCCCGGGGGGGCCCCCCCAAACCCCGGGGGGCCCCAAAGGGGGGGGGCCCCCCCAAAAAGGGCATGGCCACACTGATACTTGGGGGGGGGGGGGTCCACCCCCCCCAAAAGGGGGGGGGGCCACCCTTGGTGAAAAAAAAATTGCCCCCAAGGGAAACCCAGGGGGTTTTAAACCCCCGGGGGGGGCCCCCCTTTTGGGGGGCCAAAATTTTAAGGCACCCCCCCGGGGGGCCCCCCCAAAAGGGGGGGAAAAAAAAAACCCCCCCCGGGGGGGGGCCCCCCCCCCCCTTTAAAAACCCACTGATACTTAGGGGGGGGGGGGGAAAAAGGGGGGGAAAAAAAATTTTTTGGGGCCCCAAAAGGGGGCCACACTGAAAAACCCCCCCCGGGGGGGAAAAAAAGGGGGGCCCGGGCCAAAAAAAAATTTTAAAACCCCCCTTGGGGGGGGGGCCCCCCCCTTTTTCCCCCCCTTTTTAAAAACCCCCGGGCCGGGCAAAAATTTAAAAAAACCCCCCCCCCGGGGGGGAAAAAAAAAATTTTCTTGGGGGGGCCCCGGGCCAAAAAAAAGGGGGGGGGGGGAAAAAAAAGGGGGGGGGGTTTTAAAAAAACCCCAAAAAGGGTTTCCCAGGCCCCGGGCCCCCGGGGGGGGCCCCCCCGGGGGGGGCCCCCCCAAAGGGGGGGGCCCCCCCCTTTTGGGGGGCCCCCCTTTTGGGGGTTTTTAAAGGCCCCCCGGGGGGGGGCCCTTTGGCCCCCGGGCCCCCCCGGGGGGGGGGAAAACAAAAACCCCCCTTTTAAAAACCCCCCAAAAAAACCCCCCCAAAGGGGGGGGGCCCC
The DNA here is from genome assembly GCF_019279795.1 of Protopterus annectens. NCBI lineage: Eukaryota > Metazoa > Chordata > Ceratodontiformes > Protopteridae > Protopterus > Protopterus annectens. The sequence continues at coordinate 50,165,855 of NC_056749.1, forward strand.
CCCAAAAATTTTTAAAAAAAAACCCCCCCTTTTCCCCCCCAAAAAAAGGCCCAAAACCAAAAAAAGGGGAAAAACCCCAACGGGGGGGGCCCAGGAACGGGCCCCCAATGGCCAGGAACAAAAAGGGGGCCAAAAGGGGGGGCCCCCAGGAACAGGGGGGGGTTTAAAGGGGAACACGGGGGGGGTTTTAAAAAAACCCCCCCTTTTTTGGGGGGGAAAATTTTTGGGGGCCCCAAACGGGGAAGGCCCCCAAAACGGGGGGCCCAGGAAAAATTTTTTTTTGGGGGGGGGGGGCCCCAAATCCCAAAAAAACCCCCCCCCAAAAATGGCCCCCAAAAAGGGGGGCCCCACACTGAAAAGGGGGGCCCCCCCGGGGGGCCCCCCTTTTGGGGGGCCCCCCCCCGGGGGGCCCCCCCTTGGGGGCCCCCCCCGGGGGGACCATTGATTTTTTGGGGGGCCCCCCCCCCTTTGGGGGGCCCCCGGGGGGGGGGGAAAAAAAGGGGTCCCCCCCAGGGGGGGGAAAAAAAAAGGGGGGGGGGCCCCAAAAAAAAAGGGGGCCAAAAGGGGTTTCCCAGGCCCCCGGGCGGGGGGGGGGCCCCCCGGGGAAAAATTTTTAAAAAAAAAATTTTCCCCCCAATTTTTTTTCCCCGGGGCCCCCCCCGGGAAGGGCCCCGGGCCCCTTTTAAAAGGGGCCCCCGGGGGGGGGGGGCCCCCCCAAAAAAGGGGCCCCAAAACAAATCCCAGGCCCCCAACCCGGGGGGGGGCGGGGGAAAAAAAGGGGGGCCACAAAAAGGGCAAAATTTAAAAAACCCCCCCAAAAACAGGAAGGGGGGGGAAAAAAAAAAAAAAACCCCCCCCAAAAGGGGCCCCCCCAAAAAAGGGGGCCCCCCCTTTTTGGGGGCCAACAACGGGGGGCCCCCCCTTTTTTGGGGGCCCCCCCAAAAAAGGGGGCCCCCCCCTTTTGGGGGGCCCCAAATTTGGGGGGGGCCCCAAAAAAGGGGGGGGGGCCCCCCCCAAATAAAAAAACCCCGGGGCCCCCGGGGGGGGGGCCCCCCCCAAATTTTTTGGGGGGGCCCCAAATTTAAAAAAAAAGGGGGGCCCCCCCGGGGGGCCCCCAAAAAACAAAAAAAAAGGGGGGGGGGCCCCCCGGGGGGGGCCCCCCCAAAAGGGGGCCCCCCAAACGGGGGGGGGCCAAAATTTAAGGGGGGGCCCACAGGGAAAAAAAAATTTTAAAAGGGGGAAAAGGGCCCCCCCCGGGGGCATCCCCCCCGGAGGGGGGGCCCCCCCGGGGGGGCCCCCCCGGGGGGGGGGCCCCCCCAAAAACCCCCCAAAAAAAAGGGGGGAAACCAATTTTGGGGGGCCCCAAAAAGGGGGCCCCAAAAAAAAACCCCCCCGGGGGGGCCCCCGGGGGGCATGGCCACACTGATATTTGGGGGCCCCCCCGGGGGCCCAGGAAAAAACAGGGGGGGGGCCCAGGGGGTTTTAACCCAGGAACAAAACCCCCAAAGGGAAACCCAGGCCAAAAAACAGGGCCCCCAAAAAAACCCCCCGGGGGGGGGGGGCCAAAACCCCAAGGGGGGGCCCCCCCCGGGGGAAATAAAGGGGGGGCCCCCCCTTTTTTTTTAAAAGGGCCAGGGGAGGCCCAGGAACAAACGGGGCCGGGGCCCAAAAAAAGGGGGCCCCAAAAGGGCCCCCCAAAATTTAGGGGGAAAAGGGGGGGGGCCCCCCCGGGGGAAAAAAAAAAAAATTTTTTTCCCCAAAAGGGAAAAAAACCCAAAAAAGGGAAAAAATGGGGAAAACCCCAAGGGTTTTTCCCCCAAAAGGGGGGGGGGTTTTTTTAAAAAAAAAGGGGGTTTTGGGGGGCCCAAAAAAAAAAAGGGGGGAAAAACCCCCGGGGGGCCCCCGGGCCCCCCGGGGGGGTTTTTTTCCCCCCAAATTTAAATCCCCTTTTGGGAAAGGTAAAAGGGGGGCCAGCTAAACATGGGGGGGCCCTGAACGGGGGGAAAAATTGGGGGGCCCCCGGGGGGTTTCCCCCAAAAAAGGGGCCCCAAAAAATTTTTTTGGGGGGGGCCCCCCAAGGGAAAAAAACCCCAGGGGGGGCCCCCCCGGGGGGGGCCGGCCCCCGGGCTTGGAAAACCCCCGGGGGGTTGGGGAAACCACTGATACTTGGGGGGCCCCCCCCCGGGGGGGCCCCCCCAAAAAAACCCCCAAAGGGGGAAAAAATTTTTTGGGGGAAAAGGGGGGGTTTTGGGGAACCCCCAAAAGGGGGGCCAGGAAGGGCAAGGGGGGGCCCCCCCTTTGGGGGGGGCCCCCCAAAAAAATTTTGGGAAACCCCCCCCGGGGGCCAAAAAATTTTGGGCAGGGCCCAAAAAAAAAAACCCCCCTTTAAAAAACCCCCCCCAAAAAGGGCATGGCCCCCAAAAAACCCCCCCAAAGGGGAAAAAGGGGAAAAAAAAAAGGGGGGGGGGGGCCCCCCAAAGGGGGGGGAACCCCAAAGGGGGGGGGCCCAAAAAACCCCCCTTTTGGGGGGCCCCCTTTGGGGGGCCCCAAATTTTGGGGGGCCCCCCCCCCGGGGGGCCCCGGGTTTTCCCCAAGGGAAACCCAGGAAAAAGGCCTTCCCCCCCAAAAAGAAAAAAAAAGGGGGGGGGAAAACCCAATTTAAGGGGGGGCCAAAAAAAACCCCCCCAAAAAAAATTTTTTGGGGGGCCCCCGGGGGGTTTTTGGGGGTTTAAAACCCCAAGGGCCCAAAAAAAAGGGGGGGGGGGGGGGGCCCAGGAACAAAAAAACCCCAGGGGAAAGGGCCATCCCAATACGGGAAGGCCCCCAAACCCCATCCAAAAAAACCCCCCCTTTTAAAAAAGGGGGGCCCCCCCGGGGGTTTTTATAAAAATTTTTAAAAGGGGCCAAAAAAGGGGGCCCCCCCCGGGGGGAAAAAAAAGGGGGGGGGCCAAAAGGGGCCCAGGTACAGGGGGGGGGGGGCCCCCCAAAAAAATGAAAAGGGGGGCCCCCCAATTGGGGGGAAAAAGGGCCATGGCCACCCCCCGGGGGGGCCCTCCCCCCCCGGGGGGCAGGGCCACCCCCGGGGGGGCCCCCCCGGGGGGCCGGGGAAAAAGGGGGGGGCCCCAAAAAAACCCCACTGATATTTGGGCATGGCCACAAAAAAGGGCCAAAAAGGAAACCCAGGTTTTTGGGGGGGGGGGTTTTTAAACCCGGGGGCCCCCCTTTAAAAAACCCCCCCTTTTTAAAAAAAATTTTGGGGGAAAAAAAAAAACCCCCCATTGGGGGGGGGGGGGTTTTTAAAAAAAGGGGGGGCCCCAAAAAGGGGCCCCCCGGGGGGGGGCCCCCCTTGGGGGGGGGCCCCCCCCGGGGGGCCCCCCCGGGGGGCCCCAATGCCGGGGGGCCCCCTTTTGGGGGGGGCCAAAAAATTAAGGGGGCCCCCCGGGGAAACCCCACACTGATAAAAAACCCCCCCTTGGGGGGCCAAATTGATAGGGGGGGGGCCCCCCCAAAAACCAGGGCCCCAAAAACCAGGGTGGGGGCACTTTGGGGGGGGGGTTTGGCCCCCGGGCCCCCCCAAATTGAGGCATAAAAAAATTTTTTCCCCCAAAAAATTTTTTGGGGGGAAAAAATCCCGGGGGCCCAGGCCCCCGGGGGCCAGGAAAAAAACCCCCCTCAAAAAAAAGGGGCCAAAAAAAAGGGGGGGTTTTTTTTTTTTGGGGGGGGGGGGGGCAAAATTTAAAAGGGGGGCCCCCCCGGGGCAGGGCCCCCTTTTGGGGGCCCACAAAAGGGGGCCCCCCGGGGGGGGGCCCCCCAAAAGGGCCCCCCGGGGGGCCCCAAAAAAAGGGGGCCCCAAGGGAAAGGGCAAACAAAAAGGGGGGCCCCCCAAAAAAAAGGGGGGAAAAAACCCCCCGGGGGGCCCCCCCTTTTGGGGGGGAAAGGGGGGCCCCAGGAAAAAAAGGGGGCCCCCAAATTTTGGGGGGTTTTTTTTGGGGGGGGAAAATTTTTTGGGGGCCCCGTTTGGGGGCAGGGCCACACTGATACTTAGGGCAGGGCCCCCAAAAAAACCAAAAAGGGGGCCAGGAAAAAGGGCCCAACCCCGGGTTTTGGGGGGCCCCCAAAAAAAAAAACCCCCCCCCGGGGGGGGCCCAAAACCCCCCTTTTTAAAAAGGGTGGGGGTTTTTTAATTTCCATTTTTGGGGGGCCCCCCCAAAAGGGCCAAAAAAAAAAAGGGGGGGGGGGCCCCCCCATTAACCCCAAACCCCGGGGGGCCCCCCCCAAACAGGGCATGGCCCCCGGGGGGGGGGGAAACCCCAAAGGGGGAAAAAATTTTTTGGGCCACACTGAAAAGGGGCCCCCAAAGGGGGCCCCCCCAAAAGGGCCCCACAGGGGGCCCCAAAAAGGGGGCCCCCCCCGGGGGGGGGGGGCCCCACTGAAAAAGGGGGGTTTTTTAAACCCCCCGGGGGGAAAAAGGCCAAACCCAAAAAAAACCCCCCTTGGGGGCATGGCCACACTGATATTTGGGCATGGCCACACTGAAAAAGGGGCATGGCCACACTGATGGGGGGGGCCCCCTTTTGGGGGCCCAAAAGGGGCGGGGGGGCCCCCCCCCCAGCGCTGGCCCCTTTGGGGGGGGGGGGGGGGCCCAATCCAAATTGGGGGAAAAAAAACCCCCCCCCCGGGGGGGAAAAAAACCCAGGGCATGGCCACACTGATACTTAGGGGGGCCCCCCCCCCCCCGGGCCCCCCCTTTTTGGGGGCCCACTGATGGGGGGGGCCCCCTTTTGGGGCAGGGCCCCCCCCACTGATCCCAAGGGCATCCCAAAGGGGGTTCCCAATTGTTAAAGGGCCCCCAAAAGGGGGCCCCCCCCGGGGGGCCCCCTTTTTGGGGGGCCCCCAAAAGGGGGCCCCTTTTTGGGGGGAAAAAAAAAGGGGGCCAAAATTTAACTTAAAAATTTAAAAATTTTCCCCCGGGGGGAAAATAAAAACCCAGGGGGGGGGGCCCCCCCCCCCCCCCCCAAAAAAAAAACCCCGGGGGGCCCAAAAAACCCCCAAAACCCCGGGGGGGCCCCCCCAAAAAGGGGGGCCCCCCAAATTGATGGGGGGGAAAAAATTTTTGGGGGCCCCCCCAAACGGGGGGGAAAAAAAGGGGGGGGCCAAAAAAAAAATTTTTTAAAACCCCCCCCCTTTTGGGGAAAAAAAAAAAAAACCCCAGGAACGGGGGGCCCCCTTTGGGGGGGGGGGAAAAAAAATTTGGGGGGCCAAAAAGGGGCCACAAAAAAAGGGGGTCCCAAAAAAAAATTTTTAAAAAAACCCCCCCCCGGGGGGGGGGAAAAAAAAACCCCAAATTTTTAAAAACCCCCAAATAAAAAATGAAAGGGGGGGGCCCCCCCCGGGGGGGGAAAAAAAAACCCAGGGGGAAAAAAAGGGGGGGCCCCCCCAAAAACCCCCCCTTTTTTAAAAACCCCAAAAAAGGGGGACATTGAACACAGGCATGGCCACACTGATAGGGGGGGCCCCCAACTGTTTGGGGAACCCCCCCAAAAAGGGGGCCCACTGAAAATTGGGGGGTTTTCCCGGGAAAAAGGGGGAAAAAAAAACCCCCCGGGGGGTTTGGGGGGAAAAAAAAAAAAGGGGGGGCATGGCCCCCAAAAAGGGGCCCCCCGGGGGGGTTTTTGGGGGGCCCCCCCTTGATGGGGGGGGAAAAAAAAGGGGGGGGCCCCCCCGGGGGCCACACTGATACAAAGGGCAGGGCCCACAGGGGGGGGGGGTGGACAGGGGTTTTGGGGGGGGGGGGGGCCCCCCCGGGGGGAAAAATTTTGGGGGGGGAAAAAGGGGGCCCCCCCCCCCCGGGGGGGCCCCAAAAAGGGCATGGCCACACTGTTTTCCCCCCCCCCCGCGGGGGGGCCAAACCAAAAAATTTTTTTCCCCCCCCCCCGGGGGGCCCCAATTTTAAAACCCCCCAAAAAACCCCCCCCCCCTTTTTTTTAAATTTTTTGGGGGGCCACAAAAAAACCCCCCCCAAAAAAAAAAAAAGGGGGGGGGGGCCCAGGCCCCCGGGGGAAAGGGGGGGGGGGGGGGGTTTTTTAAAAAGGGGGCCCCCGGGGGGGCCCCCCGGGGGGGCCCCAAAAAGGGGGGGGGGGGCCCCCCCCCGGGGGGGGGGTTTTTTTAAAAAATTTACCCCAAAAAAAAAGGGGGGGGCCCCCCCCCGGGGGGCCCCAACGGGGGGGCCCCCCCCCGGGGGGGTTTTTAAAAAGGGAAAAAAAACCCCCAAAAAAGGGGGAAAAAAACCCCCCAAAACACAAAAGGGCCAAAAAATTTTCCCCCAAAAAAATTTTTAAAAGGGGAAAAACCCCCCTTTTAAAAATCCCCGGGGGGCCCCAGGAACACAAAAAAACCCCCAGGGAAAAGGGGGCCACACTGATGGGGGGGGCCCCCCAAAGGGGGGGCCACAAAAAAGGGCATGGGGGGGGGCCCCCTTTTCCCAGGCCCCCGGGTTTTAAAAAAGGGAAAGGGGGGGAAAAAGGGCCAAAATTTGGGGGAAAATTGGGGGGGGGGGGGCCCCCCCCAAAAACCCCCAAATCCAAGGGAAAATCCCCAAAAAACCCCCCCTTAAAAGGGGGGCCCCTTTTTTCCCCCCCCAAAGGGGGGGGCCCCCCCCAAAAAAAGGCCAAAAAAAAAACCCCCCCGGGGGGGGGCCCCCCCCAAAAAAGGGGGCCCAAAAACCAGGGGAAAAAAAGGGGGTTTGGGAAAGGCCCCCTTTTTGGGGGCCCCCCCCGGGGGGGGGCCCCATTGAAAAAGGGGGTTTTTTTCCCCCCCCCCCCGGGGGGCCCCCCAAAGGGGGGGGCCCCGGGGGGGGGGCCCCCAAAAAACCCCCCTTTTTCCCCCCCAAAAAAGGGCCAAAATTTACAGGCAAAAAAAAAAGGGGGGGGCCCCCCCGGGGGGGGGGCCCCCCTTTGGGGGGCCCCAAAAAGGGGGGGGCCAAAGGTTTGGGGCCAGGCCAGGGGGGGCCCCAGGAACCAGGGCCCCCCAAAAATAGGGGGCCCACACTGATACCAGGGCAGGGCCAAAATGTTTCCCCCCCCAAAAGGGGGCCCCCTTGAAAAGGGCCAAACCCCTTTTTAAAACCCCCCCAATTGGGGGGCCCCCCCAAAAAACCCCATTTAACCGGGCCAGGAAGGGGGGGCCCCCGGGGAAAAAGGCAAAAATTGGGGGGGGGGCCCCAAAAAAGGGGGCCCCCCCCGGGGGGCCCCCCCCCCGGGGGTCCAAACAGGGGGGAAAAAAAAAGGGCCAAAAGGGGCAAAAAAATTTTTTTTCCCCCAAAAAAACCCCCCCGGGGGGGGCCCAGGTCCCGGGGTTTCCCCCCCCCCAAAGGGGGGGGCCCCCCCCGGGGGGGCCAAAACCCCAAAGGTGGGGGCCCAGGAAAAAACCCGGGGGGGAAAAAAGGTTAAAAACCCAAAACCCGGGGGGGCCCCCCCAGGCCCCCAAAGGGGGCCCCCTTTTTGGGGGGTTTTTTCCCGGGGCCAAAATTTGGGGGAACCAAAAAACCAGGGCCCCCCGGGGGGGGGGAAAAAAAAACCCCCCCAAAAAAACCCCCGGGGGGGCCCAACCCAAAAAAAAACCCCCTTTTTTAAAAAAAAACACCCCCCTTTTTTAAAACCCCAAAAATTTGGGGTTTCCCCAAACCCCCCCAGGAAGGGGGGGGGCCCCCCCTTGGGGGGCCCCCCCAAAAGGGGGGGGCCCCCCCAAAAGGGGGGTTTGGGGGGGCCCCATTTAAACGGGGGGGGGGGGGGCCCCCCCCGGGGCCCCCGGGGGAAAAAAATTTTTTTTGGGGGGGGGAAAAAAAGGGGCCCCAAAAAAAACCCCCCCAAAAGGGGGGCCCCCCCTTTGGGGGGAAGAAAAAAATTTTTGGCCCCCGGGGGGGGCCCCGGGTTTAAAAAAGGGGGCCACAAAAAAACCCCCCCCTTTTTGGGAAACCCCAAAATTTGGGGGGTTTAAATTTGGGGGGGGGGGGGGGGAAAAAAAAACCCCCCCAGGCCCCCAAAAAAAGGGGGGGGCCCCCGGGGGGGGGGCCCCCCCGGGGGGGCCCCCCGGGGGGCCCCCCCGGGGGGGCCCCCCTTTTAAGGGGGGGGAAAAAAAAATGGGGGTTTCCCCCTTTTTTTAAAAAAACCCCCTGGGGGGGGGCCCAGGCCCCCCTTTTTTTTGGGGGGGGCCCCAACGGCCACGGGCCCCCCCCGGGGCCCCCCGGGGAAAAAAAAAAAAAATTTTTTTAAAACCCCGGGTTAAAAAATTTTTTCCCCCCCTTTTAAAAAACCCCCAAAAGGGGGGGAAAAAAAAGGGGCCCCAAAAAAAAAAAAAGGGGGGGCCCCCAAATGTTGGGGGAAAAAAAAAAGGGGGGGCCCCCCCAAAGGGGGCCCCAAAAAAACCCCCCCGGGGCAAAAAAAAAGGGGGGCCCCATTTTTGGGGGGCCAAAAAAAAAAAAAAAAACCCCCCCCCCCCCCCCCTTTAAAAAATTTAAAAAAAGGGGGGGAAAACCCCAAAGGGGGGAAATGGGGGGAAAAAAGGAAGGGGGGGGCCCCAGGAACACGAAAAACCCCCCCGGGGGGGGGCCCCCCCACAAAAATTTTTTCCCCCCCCCAAAAAAACCCCCCCCAAATCCAGGCCCCCCCTTTTTTTGGGGGGCCCCCCAAAAAAAACCCCCCCCCGGGGGGGGGGAAAAAGGGGGCCCCGGGGGGGGAAAAAAAAAATTTGGGGGAATCCCAGGAACGGGGGGGGGGGGGGTTTTTTTAAAAATTTAAAAGGGTTTAAAACCCAAAAGGCCCCCGGGGTTTGGGGGGCCCCAGGAAGGGGGGGGCCCCAAAGGGAACTTTAAAATAAAAAAGGGGGGCCCCCGGGGGTTTTGGGCAAACCCGGGGGGGGAAAATTAAAAATTTTTAAAAAAAAAAAAGGGGGGGGCCACACTGATAAAGGGGGGCCCCCCGGGGGGGGCCCCCCCAAAAACCCCCCCCCGGGAACTTTGGGGGGGGCCCCCCTTTTTCCCCCAAAAAACCCCCCAAATTTCCCCCCCCCCCCCCCCGGGGGGGGGGCAAAAAGGGGGCCCCCCCAAAAAACCCCCTTTTGGGGGGGGCCCAAAACCCCAAAAGGGGGGGGCCTTTAACATTTGGGGGGGAACACAAAACCCCCCCAAAAAAGGGGGGGGGCCCCCCCATGGCCACACTGATACACAGGGCATGGCCACACTGATACTTAGGGCATGGCCACACTGATACTTAGGGCATGGCCACACTGATACACAGGGCATGGCCACACTGATACAGGGCATGGCCACACTGATACTTAGGGCATGGCCACTGATACACAGGGGCATGGCCACACTGATACACAGGAGCATGGCCACAATGATACATAGGGGCATGGCCACATTGATACTTAGAGGCATGGCCACACTGATACTTAGGGACATGGCCACACTGATACTTAGGGGCATGGCCACACTGATACACAAGGGCATGGCCACACTGACACACAGGGCATGGCCACACTGACACACAGGGGCATGGCCACACTGATACACAGGGGCATGGCCACTGTGATACTTAGGGACATGGCCACACTGATACTTAGTGGCATGGCCACACATATTTAGGGGCATGACCACACTGACACACAGGGGCATGGCCACACTGATGCACAGGGGCATGGCCACATTGATACTTAGGGCATGGCCACACTGATACTTAGGGGCATGGCCACACTGATACTTAGGGCATGGCCACACTGATACTTAGGGCATGGCCACACTGATACAGGGCATGGCCACACTGATACTGATAGTTAGGGCATGGCCACACTGATACTTAGGGGCATGGCCACACTGATACTTAGGGGCATGGCCACACTGATACACAGGGGCATGGCCACACTGATACACAGGGGCATGGCCACACAGTTACACAGGGGCATGGCCACACTGATACTTATGGGCATGGCCAAAATGATACGCAGTGGTATGGCTACACTGATACACAAGGGCATGGCCACACTGATACACAGGGGCATGACCACACTTATACTTAGAGGCATGGCCACACTGCTACTTAGGGGCATGGCCACACTGATACACAGTGGCATGGCCACACTGATACACAGGGGCATGGCCACAATGATGTTAGGGGCATGGCCACACTGATACACAGGAGCATGGTCACAATGATACATAGGGGCATGACCACACTGATACTTAGAGGAATTGTCACACTGACAACTTAGGGGCATGACCACACTGATACACAGGGGCATGGACACACTGATACTTTGGGGCATGGCCACACTGATACACAGGGGCATGGCTACACTGATACACAGGGGCATGGCCAATGTGATACTTAGAGGCATGGTCACACTGATGCACAGGGGAATAGCCACACTAATACTTATGGGCATGGCCACACTGATATACAGGGGTATGGCCACAGTGATACTTAGGGCCATGGCCACACTGATATTTAGGGGCATTACCACACTGATACTTAGGGGCATGACCACGGTGATGCCAGGGAATGGCCACCCTGATACACAGGGCATATCCACATTGATACTTAGAGGCATGCCCACACTGATCCACATGGGCATGGCCACACTGATGCCAGGGCATGGCCACACTGATGTTAATGGTATGGCCACAATGATACTAGGGCATGGCCACACTGATACACAGGGCATGAATACACTGATACTTAGGGCATGGCCACACTGATATTAGGGGCATGGCCACACTGATAAACAGGGCATGGCCACACTGATGCATAGGGGTGTGGCCACACTGATACTTAGAGGCATGGCCACACTGATAGTTAGGGGCATGGCCACACTGATACACAGGGGCATGACCACAGTGATATACACGGGCATGGCCACACTGATACACAGGGTCATGGCCACACTGATACTTTGGGGCATGGCTACACTGATACTTAAGGATATGGCCACACTGATACACAGGGGCATGGCCTCACTGATACTTAGTGACATTGCCACACTGATATTTAGGGGCATGACCACACTGATACTTAGGAGCATGGCTACACTGATACACAGTGGCAAGGCCACATTGATACAGGAGCATGGCCACACTGATACACAGGGCATGGCCACACTGATACTTAGGGTTATGGCTTCACTGATACTGAAGGGCATTGCCACACTGATACTTTATGGCATGTCCACATTGATATACACAGGGCATGACCACACTGATACTTAGTAGCATGGCTACACTGATACACTGGAGCATGGCCACACTGATACTTAGAGTCATGGCCACACTGATACTTAGGCACCATGGCCACACTGATACTGGGGCACCATGGCCACACTGATACTTAGGGACATGGCCACACTGATACAGGGCATGGCCACACTGATACTTAGAGGCACGGCCACACTGATACTTAGAGGCATGGCCACACTGATACACAGGGGCATGACTACACTGATACTTAGGGGCATGGCTTCACTCATACAGTGGGATGGCCACACTGATACTTAGAGGCATGGCCACACTGATACACAGGTGCCTGACCACACTGATACTCAGGGGCACAGCTACCCTGATACACAGGGCCATGGTCACACTGATACTTAAAGGCATGGCCACACTGATACTTAGGGGCATGACCACACTGATACTTGGGGCATGGCAACAATGATATACAGGAGCATGGCCACAATGATACTCAGGGGCACAACTACACTGATACACAGGGCGTGGTCACACTGATACTTAGAGGCATGGCCACACTGATAAACAGGGTCATGGCCACACTGATACTTAGGGGTATGGCCACACTAATACTGAGAGGCATGGCCACACTGATACTTAGGCGTACAGCCACACTGATACACAGGGGCATGGCCACACTGATACACAGAGGCATGGCCCCACTGATACTGAGGGGCATGGCCACACTGATACTTAGGGGCATGACCACACTGATACTTAGTGGCATGGCCACACTGATACTTAGGAGCATGGCCACACTGATACACAGGGGCATGGCCACATTGATACTTAGGGCCATGGTCAAACTGATACATTGGGGCATGGCCACACTGATACTTAGAGGCATGGCCACACTGATACACATGGGCATGGCCACACTGATACTTAGTGGCATTGACACACTGATACACAGTGGCATGGCTAAACTGATACACAGGGGCATGGCCACACTGATACTTATGGCAAGGCAACACTGATTCTTAGTTGCATGACCACATTGATACTTATGGGCATGGCTACACTGATACACAGGGGTATGACCACACTGATACTTAGAGGCATGGCCACTCATACTTAGGGGCATGGCCCCACTGATACACAGGGGCATGGCCACACTGATACTTAGGGGCATGTCCACAATGATACACAGTGGCATGGCTACACTGATACACAGGGCCATGGCCACACTGATACTTCAGTGCATTTACCAAATTGATACTTAGGGGCATAGCCTCACTGATACACAGGGGCATGACCACACTGATGCACAGGGGCATGGTCACACTGATACTTAGAAGCATGGCCACACTGATACTTAGGGGCATGACCACACTGATAAATGGAGCATTGCCACAATGATATACAGGGGCATGGCCACAATGATACTTAGGGGCATGGCTACACGGATGCCTAGGCTATGGCCACACTGATACCTAGGGACAAAGGGGCATGGCCACAATGATATACAGGGGCATGGCCACAATGATACTCAGGGGCATGACCACACTGATAGTTAGGGGCATGGACACACTGATACTTAGGGACATGGCTGCACTGATACTTCGAGGCATGGTCATATTAATATACAGGGCCATGGACACAATGATACACAGGAGCATGGCCACACTGATGGCTAGGGGCATGGCCACATTGATACACAGGGGAATAGCCACACTAATACTTATGGGCATGGCCACACTGATATACAGGGGTGTGGCCACACTGATACCTAGGGCCATGCCCTCACTGATATTTAAGGGCATGGCCACACTGATACTTAGGGGCATCACCACACTGATACTTAGGGGCATGGCCACACTGATACTTAGGGCATGCCCACACTGATACACACTGCCATGGCCACACTGATACTTAGAGGCATGGCCACACTGATATTTAATGGCATGGCCACAATGATACTTAGGTGCGTTGCCACACTGATACACATGGACATGACCACACTGATACTTAGAGGCATGGTCACACTGATACTTAGGGGCATGGCCACACTGATACACAGAGGCATGGCAACAATGATACTTAGAGGCATGGCCACACTGTTACACAGGGGCATTGCTACACTGATACACAGGGGCATGGCCAATCTGATGCTTAGGGGCATGGCCACACTGATACACAGGGGAATAGTCACACTAATACTTATGGGCATGACCACACTGATATACAGGGGTATGGCCACAGTGATACTTAGGGCCATGGCCACACTGATATTTAGGGGCATTACCACACTGATACTTAGGGGCATGACCACATTGATACTTAGGGGAATGGCCACCCTGATACACAAGGGCATATCCACATTGATACTTAGAGGCATGCCCACACTGATCCACATGGGCATGGCCACACTGATACTTAGAGGCATGGCCACACTGATATTTAATGGTAGGGCCACAATGATACTAAGGGGCAAGGCCACACTGATACACAGGGGCATGAATACACTGATACTTAGAGGCATGGCCACATTGATACTTAGGAAGATGGCCACACTGATAAACAGGGGCATGGCCACACTGATACACAGGGGCATGGCCACACTGATACACAGAGGCATGGCCCCACTGATACTGAGGGGCATGGCCACACTGATACTTAGGGGCATGACCACACTGATACTTAGTGGCATGGCCACACTGATACTTAAGAGCATGGCCGCACTGATACACAGGGGCATGGCCACACTGATACTTAGGGCCATGGTCAAACCGATACATTGGGGCATGGCCACACTGATACTTAGAGGCATGGCCACACTGATAGTTAAGGGCATGGCCACACTGATACACATGGCCCTGGCCACACTGATACTTAGGGGCATTGACACACTGATACACAGGGGCATGGCTAAACTGATACACAGGGGCATGGCCACACTGATACTTATGGCATGGCAACACTGATTCTTAGTTGCATGACCACATTGATACTTATGGGCATGGCCACACTGATACACAGGGGTATGACCACACTGATACTTAGAGGCATGGCCACTCATACTTAGGGGCACGGCCCCACTGATACACAGGGGCATGGCCACACTGATACTTAGGGGCATGTCCACAATGATACACAGTGGCATGGCTACACTGATACACAGGGCCATGGCCACACTGATACTTCGGTGCATTTACCAAATTGATACTTAGGGGCATAGCATCACTGATACACAGGGGCATTACCACACTGATACGCAGGGGCATGGTCACACTGATACTTAGAAGCATGGCCACACTGATACTTAGGGGCATGACCACACTGATAAATGGGGCATTGCCACAATGATATACAGGGGCATGGCCACAATGATACTTAGGGGCATGGCTACACGGATGCCTAGGGTATGGCCACACTGATACTTAGGGACACAGGGGCATGGCCACAATGATATACAGGGGCATGGCCACAATGATACTCAGGTGCATGACCACACTGATAGTTAGGGGCATGGTCACACTGATACTTAGGGACATGGCGACACTGATACTTCGAGGCATGGTCATATTGATATACAGGGCCATGGACACACTGATACTTAGGGGCATGGCCACACTGATACACAGGGCTATGACCACACTGATACTTCAGCGCATTTACCAAATTGATACTTAGGGGCATAGCCTCACTAATACACAGGGGCATGACCACATTGATACTCAGGGGCATGGTCTCACTGATACTTAGAAGCATGGCCACACTGATACTTAGGGGCATGACCACACTGATACTTCAAGGCATGGTCATATTAATTTACAGGGCCATGGACACACTGATACACAGGGGCATGGCCACACTGATGGCTAGGGGCATGGCCACATTGATACACAGGGGAATAGCCACACTAATACTTATGGGCATGGCCACACTGATATACAGGGGTATGGCCACACCGATACCTAGGGTCATGCCCTCACTGATATTTAAGGGCATGGCCACACTGATACTTAGGAGCATCACCCCACTGATACTTAGGGGCATGGCCACACTGATACTTAGGGCATGCCCACACTGATACACACTGCCATGGCCACACTGATATTTAATGGCATGGCCACAATGATACTTAGGTGCATTGCCACAATGATACACAGGGACATGACCACACTGATACTTAGAGGCATGGTCATACTGATACTTAGGGGCATGGCCACACTGATACACAGAGGCATGGCCACACTGATGCAGGGATGGCCACACTGTTACACAGGGGCATTGCTACACTGATACACAGGGGCATGGCCACTCTGATGCTTAGGGGCATGGCCACACTGATACACAGGGGAATAGTCACACTAATACTTATGGGCATGACCACACTGATATACAGGGGTATGGCCACAGTGATACATAGGGCCATGGCCACACTGATATTTAGGGGCATTACCACACTGATACTTAGGGGCATGACCACATTGATACTTAGGGGAATGGCCACCCTGATACACAAGGGCATATCCACATTGATACTTAGAGGCATGCCCACACTGATCCACATGGGCATGGCCACACTGATACTTAGAGGCATGGCCACACTGATATTTAATGGTAGGGCCACAATGATACTAAGGGGCAAGGCCACACTGATACACAGGGGCATGAATACACTGATACTTAGAGGCATGGCCACATTGATACTTAGGGGCATGGCCACACTGATAAACAGGGGCATGGCCACACTGATACTTAGGGGTATGGCCACACTAATACTGAGAGGCATGGCCACACTGATACTTAGAGGCATGGCCACACTGATATACACAGGGCATGACCACAGTGATACACAGGAGCATGGCCACATTGATACTTAGGGGCATGACCACACTGATAATTAGAGGCATGGCCACACTGATACTTAGGGGTACGGCCACACTGATACACAGGGGCATGGCCACACTGATACTTAGAGGCATGGCCCCACTGATATTGAGGGGCATGACCACACTGATACTTAGGGGCATGACCACACTGATACTTAGTGGCATGGCCACACTGATACTTAGGAGCATGGCCACACTGATACACAGGGGCATGGCCACACTGATACTTAGGGTTATAGCTTCACTGATACTGAAGGGCATTGCCACACTGATACTTTATGGCATGTCCACATTGATATACACAGGGCATGACCACACTGATACTTAGGGGCATGGCTACACTGATGCACTGGAGCATGGCCACACTGATACTTAGAGTCTTGGCCACACTGATACTTAGCACCATGGCCACACTGATACTTAGCACCATGGCCACACTGATACTTAGGGACATGGCCACACTGATACACAGGGCATGGCCAAATTGATACTTAGAGGTATGGCCACACTGATACTTAGAGGCATGGCCCCACTGATACACAGGGGCATGACCACACTGATAGTTAGGGGCATGGCTTCACTCATACAGTGGGGAATGGCCACACTGATACTTAGAGGCATGGCCACACTGATACACAGGTGCCTGACCACACTGATACTCAGGGGCACAGCTACCCTGATACACAGGGCCATGGTCACACTGATACTTAAAGGCATGGCCACACTGATACTTAGGGGCATGACCACACTGATACTTGGGGCATGGCAACAATGATATACAGGAGCATGGCCACAATGATACTCAGGGGCACAACTACACTGATACACAGGGCGTGGTCACACTGATACTTAGAGGCATGGCCACACTGATACTTAGGGGCATGACTACACTGATAATTGGGGGATTGCCACAATGATATACAGGGTCATGGCCACAATGATACTTAGGGGCATGGCTACACGGATGCTTAGGCTATGACCACACTGATACTTAGGGACACAGGGGCATGGCCACAATGGTATACAGGGGCATGGCCACAATGATACTCAGGGGCATGACCACACTGATAGTTAGGGGCATGGCCACACTGATACTTAGGGACATGGCCACACTGATACTTCGAGGCATGATCATATTGATATACAGGGCCATGGACACACTGATACTTAGGGGCATGGCCACACTGATACACAGGGCATGGCCACATTGATACTTCAAGGCATGGCTACACTGATACATAGGCCCACGGCTACACTGATATACAGGGCCATGGCCACACCGATTCTTAGAGGCATGGCCACACTGATACTTCGAGGCATGGTCACACTGATACTTAGAGGCATGGCCACACTGATACTTAGGGGCATGACCACACTGATAGTTAGGGGCATGGCCACACTGATACTTAGGGACATGGCCACACTGATACTTTGAGGCATGGTCATACTGATATACAGGGCCATGGCCACACTGATACTTAGGGGCATGGCCACACTGATACACAGGGCATGCCCACATTGATACTTTGAGGCATGGCCACACTGATACTTAGAGGCATGGCCCCAATGATACACAGGGCCATGGCCACATTGATACATAAGGGCATGGCTACACTGATACTTAGGCTCACGGCTACACTGATATACAGGGCCATGGCCACACAGATTCTTAGAGGCATGGCCACACTGATACTTTGGGGCATGGCCACACTGATACTCAGGGGCACAGCTTCACTGATACACAGGGGCATGGTATCACTGATACTTACAGGCATGGCCACACTAATACTTAGGGGCATGACCACACTGATACTTGGGGCATGGCCACAATGATACACAGGGGCATGGCCACACTGACACTTAGGGGCATTGCCACACTGATACACAAGGCTATGGTCACACTGATACTTAGGGGCATGGCGACACTGATACTTACAGGTTTGACCACACTGATACACGGGGCATGACCACACTGACACATAGCGTCAATGCCACACTGATACTTAGAGGCATGGCCACACTGATTGATAGGGGCATGGCCACACTGATACTTAAATGCATGGGCACACTGATACTTAAAGGCATGGGCACATTGATACATAGGGGCATGGCCACAGTGATACATAGGGGCATGGCCACACTGATACTTAGGGGCATGGCCACACTGATACATAGTGGCACGCTAATACTGATAGCTAGGGGCATGGCTAAACTGACTCATACGGGCATGGCCACACTGATACTTAGGGGCATGGCCACACTGATCCACAGGGGCATGGCCACACTGATACTTAGGGGCATGGCCACACTGATACACAGGGGCATGGCCTCAATGATACTTACAGACATGGCCACACTAATTAGGGGCATGACCACATTGATACCTAGGGGCATGGCCACACTGATACTTAGGGGCATGGCCACACTGATACACAGGGGCATGACCACACTGATACTTTGGGGCATGGCCACATTGACATACAGGGGCATGGCCACACTGATACTTAGGGGCATGGCCACACTGATTCAAAAGGACAAGACCACACTGATACTTAGTGGCATGGACACACTGATACTTTGGGGCATGGCCACACTGATACACAGGGGCATGGCCACACTGATACACAGGGGCATGGCCACTGTGATACTTAGGGGCATGGCCACACTGATACTTAGTGGCATGGCCACACTTATATTTAGGGGCATGACCACACTGATACTTAGTGCCATGGGCACACTGATACATAGGGACATGGCCACACTGATACTTAGGGGCATGGCAACACTGATTCCTTAGGGCATGGCCACACTGATACAAAGGGGCATGGCCACACTGATACTTAGAGGCATGGCCACACTGATACAAAGGGGCATGGCCATACTGACACTTAGAGGCATGGCCACATTGATACTTATGGGCATGGCCATAATGATACACAGTGGCATGGCCCCACTGATACTTAGGGGCATGGCTACACTGATTCACAGGGGCATGGCCACACTGATACTTAGAGTAATAGCCACACTGATACACAGAGGCATGGCCATACTGATACACAGGGGCATGGCCACAGTGATACATAGGGTCCTGGTGACATTGATACACAGAGGAATGGTCACACTAATACTTAGGGGCATGGCAACACTGATACACAGGACATGGCCATACTAATACATAGGGGCATGTCCACACTGATACTTAGGGGCATAGCCACACTGATACACGGGGCGATGGCACACTGATACTTAGGGCCAGGGTCACACAGATGCATAGGGGCATGGCCACACTGATACTTAGAGGCATGGCCACACTGATAGTTAGGGGCATGGCCACACTGATACACAGGGGCATGGCCACACTGATACTTAGGGGCATTGACACACTGATACAAAGGGGCATGGCTAAACTGATACACAGGGGTATGGCCACACTGATACTTATGGCATGGCAACACTGATTCTTAGTTGCATGACCACATTGATACTTATGGGCATGGCCACACTGATACACAGGGGTATGACCACACTGATACTTAGAGGCATGGCCACTCATACTTAGGGGCATGGCCCCACTGATACACAGGGGCATGGCCACACTGATACTTAGGGGCATGTCCACAATGATACACAGTGGCATGGCTACACTGATACACAGGGCCATGGCCACACTGATACTTCGGTGCATTTACCAAATTGATACTTAGGGGCATAGCCTCACTGATACACAGGGGCATGACCACACTGATACACAGGGGCATGGTCACACTGATACTTAGAAGCATGGCCACACTGATACTTAGGGGCATGACCACACTGATAAATGGGGCATTGCCACAATGATATACAGGGGCATGGCCACAATGATACTTAGGGGCATGGCTACACGGATGTCCAGAGTATGGCCACACTTGTACTTAGGGGCATAGGGGCATGGCCACAATGATATACAGGGGCATGGCCTCAATGATACTCAGGGGCATGACCACACTGATAGTTAGGGGCATGGCCACACTGATACTTAGGGACTTGGCGACACTGATACTTCGAGGCATGGTCATATTGATATACAGGGCCATGGACACACTGATACTTAGGGGCATGGCCACACTGATACACAGGGCATGACCACATTGATACTTCGAGGCATGGCCACACTGATACTTAGAGGCATGGCCCCACTGATACACAGGGCCATGGCCACATTGATACGTCAGTGCATTTACCAAATTGATACTTAGGGGCATAGCCTCACTGACACACAGGGGCATGACCACACTGATACACAGGGGCATAGTCACACTGATACTTAGAAACATGGCCACACTGATACTTAGGGGCATGACCACACTGATAAATGGGGCATTGCCACAATGATGCTTAGGGCATGGCCACACTGATACTTAGGGCATGGCCACATTGATGCCTGGTGCACACCAAATTGATACTTAGGGACACAAGGGCATGGCCACAATGATATACAGGGGCATGGCCACAATGATATTCAGGGGCATGACCACACTGATAGTTAGGGGCATGGCCACACTGATACTTAGGGACATGGCCACACTGATACTTCGAGGCATGGTCATATTGATATACAGGGCCATGGACACACTGATACACAGGGGCATGGCCACACTGATGGCTAGGGGCATGGCCACATTGATACACAGGGGAATAGCCACACTAATACTTATGGGCATGGCCACACTGATATACAGGGGTATGGCCACACTGATACCTAGGGCCATGCCCTCACTGATATTTAAGGGCATGGCCACACTGATACTTAGGGGCATCACCACACTGATACTTAGGGGCATGGCCACACTGATACTTAGGGCATGCCCACACTGATACACACTGCCATGGCCACACTGATACTTAGAGGCATGGCCACACTGATATTTAATGGCATGGCCACAATGATACTTAGGTGCATTGCCACACTGATACACATGGACATGACCACACTGATACTTAGAGGCATGGTCACACTGATACTTAGGGGCATGGCCACACTGATACACAGAGGCATGGCCACACTGATACTTAGGGGAATGGCCACACTGTTACACAGGGGCATTGCTACACTGATACACAGGGGCATGGCCACTCTGATGCTTAGGGGCATGGCCACACTGATACACAGGGGAATAGTCACACTAATACTTATGGGCATGCCCACACTGATATACAGGGGTATGGCCACAGTGATACTTAGGGCCATGGCCACACTGATACTTAGGGGCATGGCCACATTGATACTTAGGGGAATGGCCACCCTGATACACAAGGGCATATCCACATTGATACTTAGAGGCATGCCCACACTGATCCACATGGGCATGGCCACACTGATACTTAAAGGCATGGCCACACTGATATTTAATGGAAGGGCCAAAATGATACTAAGCGGCAAGGTCACACTGATACACAGGGGCATGAATACACTGATACTTAGAGGCATGGCCACATTGATACTTAGGGGCATGGCCACACTGATAAACAGGGGCATGGCCACACTGATACTTTGGGGTATGGCCACACTAATACTGAGAGGCATGGCCACACTGATACTTAGGGGTACAGCCACACTGATACACAGGGGCATGGCCACACTGATACACAGAGGCATGGCCCCACTGATACTTAGGGGCATGACCACAGTGATACTTAGTGGCATGGCCACACTGATACTTAGGAGCATGGCCACACTGATACACAGGGGCATGGCCACATTGATACTTAGGGCCATGGTCAAACTGATACATTGGGGCATGGCCACACTGATACTTAGAGGCATGGCCACACTGATAGTTAAGGGCATGGCCACACTGATACACATGGGCATGGCCACACTGATACTTAGGGGCATTGACACACTGATACACAGGGGCATGGCTAAACTGATACACAGGGGCATGGCCACACAGATACTTATGGCATGGCAACACTGATTCTTAGTTGCATGACCACATTGATACTTATGGGCATGGCTACACTGATACACAGGGGCATGGCCACACTGATACTTAGGGGCATGTCCACAATGATACACAGTGGCATGGCTACACTGATATACAGGGCCATGGCCACACCGATACTTCGGTGCATTTACCAAATTGATACTTAGGGGCATAGCCTCACTGATACACAGGGGCATGACCACACTGATACACAGGGGCATGGTCACACTGATACTTAGAAGCATGGCCACACTGATACTTAGGGGCATGACCACACTGATAAATGGGGCATTTCCACAATGATATACAGGGGCATGGCCACAATGATACTTAGGGGCATGGCTACACGGATGCCTAGGGTATGGCCACACTGATACTTAGGGACACAGGGGCATGGCCACAATGATATACAGGGGCATGGCCTCAATGATACTCAGGTGCATGACAACACTGATAGTTAGGGGCATGGTCCCACTGATACTTAGGAACATGGCGACACTGATACTTCGAGGCATGGTCATATTAATATACAGGGCCATGGACACACTGATACTTAGGGGCATGGCCACACTGATACACAGGGCATGACCACATTGATACTTTGAGGCATGGCCAAACTGATACTTAGAGGCATGGCCCCACTGATACACAGGGCCATGACCACACTGATACTTCGGCGCATTTACCAAATTGATACTTAGGGGCATAGCCTCACTAATACACAGGGGCATGACCACTCTGATACACAGGGGCATGGTCACACTGATACTTAGAAGCATGGCCACACTGATACTTAGGGGCATGGCCACACTGATATTTAGGGGCATTACCACACTGATACTTAGGGGCATGACCACATTGATACTTAGGGGAATGGCCACCCTGATACACAAGGGCATATCCACATTGATACTTAGAGGCATGCCCACACTGATCCACATGGGCATGGCCACACTGATACTTAGAGGCATGGCCACACTGATATTTAATGGTAGGGCCACAATGATACTAAGGGGCAAGGCCACACTGATACACAGGGGCATGAATACATTGATACTTAGAGGCATGGCCACATTGATACTTAGGAAGATGGCCACACTGATAAACAGGGGCATGGCCACACTGATACTTAGGGGTATGGCCACACTAATACTAAGAGGCATGGCCACACTGATACTTAGGGGTACAGCCACACTGATACACAGGGGCATGGCCACACTGATACACAGAGGCATGGCCCCACTGATACTGAGGGGCATGGCAACACTGATACTTAGGGGCATGACCACACTGATACTTAGTGGCATGGCCACACTGATACATAGGAGCATGGCCGCACTGATACACAGGGGCATGGCCACACTGATACTTAGGGCCATGGTCAAACTGATACATTTGGGCATGGCCACACTGATACTTAGAGGCATGGCCACACTGATAGTTAAGGGCATGGCCACACTGATACACATGGCCCTGGCCACACTGATACTTAGGGGCATTGATGAACTGATACACAGGGGCATGGCTAAACTGATACACAGGGGCATGGCCACACTGATACTTATGGCATGGCAACACTGATTCTTAGTTGCATGACCACATTGATACTTATGGGCATGGCCACACTGATACACAGGGGTATGACCACACTGATACTTAGAGGCATGGCCACTCATACTTAGGGGCATGGCCCCACTGATACACAGGGGCATGGCCACACTGATACTTAGGGGCATGTCCACAATGATACACAGTGGCATGGCTACACTGATACACAGGGCCATGGCCACACTGATACTTCGGTGCATTTACCAAATTGATACTTAGGGGCATAGCCTCATTGATACACAGGGGCATGACCACACTGATACACAGGGGCATGGTCACACTGATACTTAGAAGCATGGCCACACTGATACTTAGGGGCATGACCACACTGATAAATGGGGCATTGCCACAATGATATACAGGGGAATGGCCACAATGATACTTAGGGGCATGGCTACACGGATGCCTAGGGTATGGCCACACTGATACTTAGGGACACAGGGGCATGGCCACAATGATATACAGGGGCATGGCCACAATGATACTCAGGTGCATGACCACACTGATAGTTAGGGGCATGGTCACACTGATACTTAGGGACATGCCGACACTGATACTTCGAGGCATGGTCATATTGATATACAGGGCCATGGACACACTGATACTTAGGGGCATGGCCACACTGATACACAGGGCATGACCACATTGATACTTCGAGGCATGGCCACACTGATACTTAGAGGCATGGCCCCACTGATACACAGGGCCATGACCACACTGATACTTCAGCGCATTTACCAAATTGATACTTAGGGGCATAGCCTCACTAATACACAGGGGCATGACCACATTGATACACAGGGGCATGGTCACACTGATACTTAGAAGCATGGCCACACTGATACTTAGGGGCATGACCACACTGATAAATGGGGCATTGCCACAATGATATACAGGGGCATGGCCACAATGATACTTAGGGGCATGGCTACACGGATGCCTAGGCTATGGCCACACTGATACCTAGGGACAAAGGGGCATGGCCACAATGATATACAGGGGCATGGCCACAATGATACTCATGGGCATGACCACACTGATAGTTAGGGGCATGGCCACACTGATACTTAGGGACATGGCCACATTGATACTTCGAGGCATGGTCATACTAATATACAGGGCCATGGACACACTGATACACAGGGGCATGGCCACACTGATGGCTTGGGGCATGGCCACATTGATACACAGGGGAATAGCCACACTAATACTTATGGGCATGGCCACACTGATATAAGGGCCATGCCCTCACTGATATTTAAGGGCATGGCCACACTGATACTTAGGGGCATCACCACACTGATACTTAGGGGCATGGCCACACTGATACTTATGGCATGCCCACACTGATACACACTGTCATGGCCACACTGATACTTAGAGGCATGGCCACACTGATATTTAATGGCATGGCCACAATGATAACTAGGTGCATTGCCACAATGATACACAGGGACATGACCACACTGATACTTAGAGGCATGGTCACACTGATACTTAGGGGCATGGCCACACTGATACACAGAGGCATGGCCACACTGATACTTAGGGGAATGGCCACACTGTTACACAGGGGCATTGCTACACTGATACACAGGGGCATGGCCACTCTGATGCTTAGGGGCATGGCCACACTGATACACAAGGGAATAGTCACACTAATACTTATGGGCATGACCACACTGATATACAGGGGTATGGCCACAGTGATACTTAGGGCCATGGCCACACTGATATTTAGGGGCATTACCACACTGATACTTAGGGGCATGACCACATTGATACTTAGGGGAATGGCCACCCTGATACACAAGGGCATATCCACATTGATACTTAGAGGCATGCCCACACTGATCCACATGGGCATGGCCACACTGATACTTAGAGGCATGGCCACACTGATATTTAATGGTAGGGCCACAATGATACTAAGGGGCAAGGCCACACTGATACACAGGGGCATGAATACACTGATACTTAGAGGCATGGCCACATTGATACTTAGGAAGATGGCCACACTGATAAACAGGGGCATGGCCACACTGATACACAGGGGCATGGCCACACTGATACACAGAGGCATGGCCCCACTGATACTGAGGGGCATGGCCACACTGATACTTAGGGACATGGCCACACTGATACTTAGAGGCATGGCCACACTGATATACACAGGGCATGACCACAGTGATACACAGGAGCATGGCCACATTGATACTTAGGGGCATGACCACACTGATAATTAGAGGCATGGCCACACTGATACTTAGGGGTACGGCCACACTGATACACAGGGGCATGGCCACACTGATACTTAGAGGCATGGCCCCACTGATACTGAGGGGCATGCCCACACTGATACTTAGGGGCATGACCACACTAATACTTAGTGGCATGGCCACACTGATACTTAGGAGCATGGACACACTGATACACAGTGGCATGGCCACACTGATACTTAGGGTATAGCTTCACTGATACTGAAGGGCATTGCCACACTGATACTTTATGGCATGTCCACATTGATATACACAGGGCATGACCACACTGATACTTAGGGGCATGGCTACACTGATACACAGGGGCATGGCCATATTGATACATAGAGGCATGTCCACACTGATACTTTAAGGCATGGCCCCACTGATACACAGGGTCATGACCACACTGATACTTAGGGGCATGGCTTTACTGATACACTGGGGCATGGCCACACTGATACTTAGAGGCATGGCCACACTGATACACAGGGGCATTACCACACTGATACTTAGAGGCATGTCCCCACTGATACACAGGGGCATGACCACACTGATACTCAGGGGCATGGCCCACTGATACACAGGGCATGACCACACTAACACTTAGAGGTATGGCCACAAGGATACTTAGCGGCATGACCACATTGATATTTAGGGTCATGGCTACATTGATACACAAGGGCTTGGCCACAATGATACTTAGTGGCATGGCCACACTGATACACAGGGGCATGGCCGCAATGATTCTTAGGGGCATGACCACACTGATACTTAGAGGCATGGCCACACTGATACACAGAGGCATGGCCACACTGATACCTAGAGGCATGGCCACACTGATACTTAGAGGCATGGCTACACTTATACTTTGGTGCATGGCCACACTGATACACAGGGGCATGACCACACTGATATTTAGAGGCATGGCCGCAATGATACTTAGCGGCATGGCCACACTAATACACATGGGCATGGCCACAATGATACTTAGGGGCATGGCCACACTGATACCTAGGCCATGGCCACACTGATACTTAGGGGCATGACCACACTGATACTTAGAGACATGGCCACACTGATACTTAGAGGTACGGCCACACTGATACATGGGGCATGGCCACACTGATACTTAGAGGCATGGCCCCACTGATACTGAGGGGCATGGCCACTCTGATAGTTAGGGGCATGACCACACTGATACTTAGCGGCATGGCCACACTGATACTTAGGAGCATGGCCACATTGATACTTAGGGACATGGCCACACTGATACTTCGAGGCATGGCCACATTGATACTTAAAGGCATGGCCATACTGATACTTAGAGGCATAGCCTCGACTGATATACAGGGCCATGGCCACATTGATACTTAGGGGCATGGCTACACTGATAAACTAGGGCCTGGCCACACTGATAATTAAAGGCATAGCTACACTGATACACAGGGGCATGACCACACTGATACTCAGGGGACAGCTACAGTGATACACAGGGGCATGGTCACACTGATACTTTGAGGCATGGCCACACTAATGCACAGGGGCATGGCCACAATGATACTTTGGGGCATGGCCACAATGATATACAGGGGCATGGCAACAATGATAATTAGGGGCATGGCTACACTGATACCCAGGCTATGGCCTTACTGATTCTTAAGGGTACAGCTAGAGTGATGCACAGGGGCATGGCCACACTGATACTTAGAGAAATGGCCAAACTGATACACAGGGGCATGGCCACACTGATACTTAGAGGCATGGATACACTGATATTGAGGGGCATGGCCACACTGATACTTAGGGGCACGACCACACTGATACTTAGGGGCATGTACACTCTGATACTTAGAGGCATGGCCACACTGATACTTAGGGACATGGCCACACTGATACTTCGAGGCATGGTCACAGTGATATACAGGTGCATGGCCACACTGATACTAAGTGGCATGGACACACTGATACTCAGGGCACAGCCACACTGATACAAAGGGGCATGGTCAGACTGATACTTACAGGCATGGCCACACTAATACTTAGGGGCATGACCACACTGATACTTGGGGCATGGCCACAATGATACACAGGGGCATGGCCACACTGACACTTAGGGGCATGGCCACACTGATACACAAGGCCATGGCCACACTGATACTTAGGGGCATGGCCACACTGATAGTTAGAGGCATGTCCACACTAATACTTAGGGGAATAGCCACACTGATACTTAGGGGCATGGCCACACTGATACAAAGGGGCATGGCCACACTGATACACAGGGGCATGGCCACACTGATACTTAGGGGCATGACCACACTGATACTTAGGTGCATGACTACACTGATACATAGGGGCATGGCCACACAAATACTTATAGCTATGGCCACACTGATACTTAGAGGCATGGCCACACTGATACACAGGGGCATGGTCACACTGATATTTATGGGCATAGCTGCACTGATACATAGGGGCATGGCCACAGTGATACTTGGAGGCATGGCCACACTGATACTTAGGGGCATAACCGCACTACTTATTAGAGGCATCGCTGCACTGATACATAAGGGCATGGGCATACTGATACTTAGGGACATGGCCACACTGATACTTAAGACATGGCCACATTGATACACAGGGGCATGGCCTCACTGATACTTAGGGGCATTCCCACACTGATACTTAGGGGCATGACCACACTGATACTTATGGGCATATCTACACTGATACACGGGGCATGACCACACTGACACATAGCGTCAATGCCACACTGATACTTAGAGGCATGGCCACACTGATACATATGGGCATGGCCACACTGATACTTAAAGGCATGGGCACATTGATACATAGGGGCATGGTCAGACTGATACATAGGGGCATGGCCACACTGATACTTAGGGGCATGGCCACACTGATACATAGCGGAATGATAATGCTGATAGTTAGGGGCCTGGCTAAACTGACTCATAGGGGCATGGTCACACTGATACTTAGGGTCATGGCCACAGTGATACATAGGGGCATGGCCAAACTGATACTTAGGGGCATGGCCACACTAATACACAGGGGCATGGCCTCAATGATACTTACAGACATGGCCACACTAATTAGGGGCATGACCACATTGATACCTAGGGGCATGGCCACACTGATACTTAGGGGCATGGCCACACTGATACACAGGGGCATGACCACACTGATACTTTGGGGCATGGCCACATTGACATACAGGGGCATGGCCACACTGATACTTAGGGGCATGACCACATTGATACTTAGGAGCATGGCCACACTGATACACAGGGGCATGACCACACTGATACTTTGAGGCATGGCCACACTGATTCAAAAGGACAAGACCACACTGATACTTAGTGGCATGGACACACTGATACTTTGGGGCATGGCCACACTGATACACAGGGGCATGGCCACACTGATACTTAGGGACATGGCTACACTGATACTTCGAGGCATGGCCACACTGATACACAGGGCCATGTCCACCATGATATTTAGGGGCATGGCCACACTGAATCACAGGGCATGGCCACATTGATACTTACAGGCATGGACACACTGATACTTAGAGGCATAGACCCACTGATACACAGGGCCATGGCCACATTGATACTTAGGGGCATGGCTACACTGATACACTGGGGCATGGCCACACTGATACGTAGAGGCATGGCCACTCTGATGCACAGGGGCTTGACCACATTGATACTTAGGGGCATGGCTACACTGATATACAGGGGCATGGCAACACTGATTCTTATAGGCATGGCCACACTTATACTTTGGGGCATGGCCACACTGATACTCAAGGGCACAGCCACACTGATACACAGGGGCATGGTCACACTGAAACTTAGAGGTATGGCCACACTGATACTTAGCGGCATGACGACCCTGATACTTAGGGGCATAGCCACAATGACTCACAGGGGTATGGTTACAATGACACTTAGGGGCATGGCCACACTGAAACACAAGGCCATGACCACACTGATACTTAGGGGTATGGTCACACTGATAATTGGAGGCATGTCCACACTGATACATATGGGCATGGCCACACTGATATACAGGGGCATGACCACACTGATACTTAGGTGCATAACTTCACTGATACATAGACGCATGTCCAGACAAATACTTAGAGCCATGGCCAAACTGATACTTAGGGGCTTGGCCTCACTGAAACCCAGGGGCATGGCCACACTGATACATAGGAGCATGGCCACACTGATACACAGGGGCATAGTCACACTAATATTTAGGAGCATGGCCACACTGATACACAGGGGAATGGCCACACTGATACTCCGGGGCATGGCTGCACTGATACATAGGGGCATGGCCACACTGATACTTACAGGCATGGCCACACTGATACTTAGGGGCATGACCACACTACTTATTAGAGGCATGGCCACACTGATAAATAGGGGCATGGCCTCACTGATACTTAGGGACATTGCCACACTGATTCACAGGGGCTTGGCCACACTGATACTTAGGGGCATGACCACACTGATACTTAGGGGCATGGCTACACTGATACACAGGGGCAAGGCCACATTGATACTTAGAGGCATGGTGACACTGATACTTAGAGGCATGGCCACACTGATACACAGAGGCATGACCACACTGACAAATAGCATCAATGCCACACTTATATTTAGAGGCATGACCACAGTGATACATAGGGGCATGGCCACACTGATACTTAAAGGCATGGCCACACTGATACTTAAAGGCATATGCACATTGATACATAAGGTCATGGCCACACTGATAAAAAAGGGCATGGCAACACTGATAAATAGCGGCATGCTAACATTGATAGATAGGGGCATTGCTACACTGACACATAGGGGCGTGGTCACAATGTTACCTAGTGGCATGGCCACACTAATAGTTTGGGGCTTGGCCACACTGATACACAAGGTCATGGCCCACACTGATACTTAGGGGCATGGCCACACTGATACACAGGGGCATGGCCTCATTAATACTTACAGGCATGGCCACACTAATTAGGGGCATGACCACATTGATACCTAGGGGCATGGCCACACTGATACTTAGGGGCATGGCCACACTGATACACAGGGGCATGACCACACTGATACTTTGTGGCATGGCCACATTGACACACAGGGGCATGGCCACACTGATACTTTGGGGCATGGCCACATTGATACTTAGGGTATGGCCACACTTATGCATGGGATATGACCACACTGATACTTAGTGGCATGGCCACACTGATACACAGGGGCATGGCCACACTGATACACAGGGGCATGGCCACTGTGATACTTGGGGGCATGGTCATGCTGATATTAAGTGGTACGGCCACACTGATATTTAGGGGCATGACCACACTGATACTTAGTGCCATGGCCACACTGATACATAGGAGCATGGCCACACTGATACTTAAGGATGTTGCCACACTAATACACTGGGGCATGGCCTCACTGATACTTAGGGGCATTGACACACTGATATTTAGGGCCATGACCACACTGATACTTAGTGCCATGGCCACACTGATACTTAGGAGCATGGCCACACTGATACTTAAGGACATGGCCACACTGATACACAGGGGCATGGCCTCACTGATACTTAGGGGCATTGCCACACTGATACTTAGGGGCATGACCACACTGATACTTAGGGGCATGGCTACACTGATACACAGGGGCAAGGCCACATTGACACTTAGAGGCATGGTGACACTGATACTTAGTGGCATGGCCACACTGATACATAGGGGCATGACCACACTGACACATAGCGTCAATGCCACACTGATACTTAAAGGCATGTCCACACTGATACATAGGGGCATGGCCACACTGTTACTTAGAGGCATGGCCACATTGATACTTAGAGGCATGACCACACTGATACATAGCGGCATGCTAACACTGATAGTTAGGGGCATGGCTACATTGACACATAGGGGCATGGCCACACTCATACTTAGGGGCATGGCCACACTAATAGCTTGGAGCATGGCCACATTGATACACAGTGGCATGGCCACACTGATACTTAGGGGCATGGCCACACTGATACACAGGGGCATGGCCTCAATGATACTTACAGGCATGGCCACACTAATTAGGGGCATGACCACATTGATACCTAGGGGCATGGCCACACTGATACTTAGGGGCATGGCCACACTGATACACAGGGGCATGACCACACTGATACTTTACGGCATGGCCACATTGATACACAGATGCATGGCCACACAGATACTTAGGGGCATGTCCACATTGATACTTAGGGGCATGGCCACGCTTATACACAGGGGCATGACCACACTGATACTTAGGGGCATTGCTACACTGATACACAGAGGCATGGCTACACTGATACACAGGGGAATGGCCACACTGATACTTATGGCATGGCTACACTGATATTTAGGGGAATGGCCACACTGATGCACAGGGGGCATGGCCACACTGATACTTACAGGCCTAGCCACTGTGATACTTAGGGGTATGGCCACACTGATACACAGGGGCATGGCCACACAGTTACACAGGGGCATGGCCACACTGATACTTATGGGCATGGCCAAAATGATACGCAGTGGCATGGCTACACTGATACACAAGGGCATGGCCACACTGATACTTAGGGCATGGCCACACTGATACACAAGGGCATGGCCACACTGATACTTAGGTGCATGACCAAATTGATACTTAGGGGCATAGCCAAATTGATACACAGGGGCATGACCACACTGATACTTAGGAGCATGGCCACACTGATACACAGGGGGCATGACCACACTTATACTTAGAGGCATGGCCACACTGATACTTAGGGGCATGGCCACACTGATACTTAGGGGCATGGCCACACTGATACACAGTGGCATGGCCACACTGATACACAGGGGCATGGCCACAATGATACTTAGGGGCATGGTCACACTGATACACAGGGGCATGGCTACCCTGATACATAGCGGCATGGCCATGCTGATACTTAGAGGCATGGCCACACTGATACTTAGGGGCATGGCCACACTGATACACAGGGACATGGCCACACTGATACACAGGGGCATGGCCACACTGATACTTAGGGACATGGCCACATTGATACACAGGGGCATGGCCACACTGATACACAGGGGCATGGCCGCACTGATACTTAGGGGCATGGCCACACTGATACACTTGGAAATGGCTACCCTGATACACAGGGGCATGGCGACACTGATACATTGGGATATGGCCACAGTGATACATTGGGGCATGGCTACACTGATACTTATGGGCATGGCCACATTGATACACAGGGGCATGGCCACACTGGTATTTGGGGGCATGGCCACAATGATAAATATGTGCATGGCCACACTGATTCTTAGGGTCATGGCCACACTGATACATAGGGGCATGGCTACACTGATACAAAAGAGCATGGCGACCCTCATACAGAGGGGCATGGCCACACTGATACTTAGTGGCATGTCTACACTGATACACAGGGGCATGGCCACACTGGTACACAGGTGCATGATGACACTGATACTTAGGGGCATGGCCAAACCGATACACAGGGTCATGGTCACACTGATTCACAGGGCATGGCTACACTGATACTTAGGGGCATGGTCACACTGATTCACAGGGCATGGCTACACTGATACTTAGGGGCATGGCTGCACTGATACACAGGGGTATGGACACACTGATACTTAATCTGGTCAACCAGTAGCTCAAAAGTGTCCATGTGATGCTATTTATTCCTGCACTACCCTAAAACATAAGATTCCCCCAGGATATAGCATCACAAAAGAATAACCTGTATGGATCCAGTAAACATCCAATATTAGTGAAAAGGATGTCAATCTGTTTAAATTATAATGCAGCTTCCACTGCATACAGAAAGTGAGATATAAAAAGGAAAATCTGTCCTTCAGAAGGTGCTCATAGTTTGTGAACCATTGGTCAGCAAGACACAGGCTGCAGAAAAGACACAGCTAAATGGCTGTAATGTCATTGTCCAGACATGGAATCAGATGACAATGACAGAATTTTATGACAAACATTTTCTTCCTCAACCAGGTGGCATGCAGAATGTTGCCATGGGAAACAGAGTCATGGAGAATCCTTTTACTACAGCTGTCAAAGTTCGCAAGTAATGAGAAAGGAAAGTGTTTTAGCCTCAATTGTAAAGTTAAAGCAAATTACATTTCCAAACACTCACGCAAGAATGAAACATTCCACATATCTTTAAGGCAAAGTATGTATTTCTATATCCTGCTCTATATGTGTTTATAAAAATAGATGCATTTCATATATACATCTTTCTTCCCTTGGTATTGTTGGCTGTTGGATGTCTGGAGATAGATGCATATCCCGTGACTAGTGGTCAACTGTGTAACTTAAGCAAAACTTCCTTCCTGCCTACCACCCTTCTGGGAACAGAAGAACCTCAAAACTGAGCCCAAATATTGTAATTTCAAGAGGCAACGACTCACTTTGTGACTTTAAAGTGGTCAACTGTGTAACTTAAGAAAAACTTCCTTCCTGCCTACCACCCTTCTGGGAACAGAAGAACCTCAAAACTGAGCCCAAATATTGTAATTTCAAGAGGCAACGACTCACTTTGTGACTTTAAAGTGGTCAAATGTGTAACTTAAGCAAAACTTCCTTCCTGCCTACCACCCTTCTGGGAACAGAACCTCAAAACTGAGCCCAAATATTGTAATTTCAAGAGGCAACGACTCACTTTGTGACTTTAAAGTGGTCAACTGTGTAACTTAAGCAAAACTTCCTTCCTGTCTACCACCCTTCTGGGAACAGAAGAACCTCAAAACTGAGCCCAAATATTGTAATTTCAAGAGGCAACGACTCACTTTGTGACTTTAAAGTGGTCAACTGTGTAACTTAAGCAAAACTTCCTTCCTGCCTACCAGCCTTCTGGGAACAGAAGAACCTCAAAACTGAGCCCAAATATTGTAATTTCAAGAGGCAACTACTCACTTTGTGACTTTAAAGTGGACAACTGTGTAACTTAAGCAAAACTTCCTTCCTGCCTACCACCCTTCTGGGAACAGAAGAACCTCAAAACTGAGCCCGAATATTGTAATTTCAAGAGGCAACAACTCTGTGACTTTAAAGTGGTCAACTGTGTAACTTAAGCAAAACTTCCTTCCTGCCTACCACCCTTCTGGGAACAAAAGAACCTCAAAACTGAGCCCAAATATTGTAATTTCAAGAGGCAACGACTCACTTTGTGACTTTAAAGTGGTCAACTGTGTAACTAAAGCAAAACTTCCTTCCTGCCTACCACCCTTCTGGGAACAGAAGAACCTCAAAACTGAGCCCAAATATTGTAATTTCAAGAGGCAACGACTCACTTTGTGACTTTAAAGTGGTCAACTGTGTAACTTAAGCAAAACTTCCTTCCTGCCTACCACCCTTCTGGGAACAGAAGAACCTCAAAACTGAGCCCGAATATTGTAATTTCAAGAGGCAACGACTCACTTTGTGACTTTAAAGTGGTCAACTGTGTAACTTAAGCAAAACTTCCTTTCTGCCTACCACCCTTCTGGGAACAGAAGAACCTCAAAACTGAGCCCAAATATTGTAATTTCAAGAGGCAATGACTCACTTTGTGACTTTAAAGTGGTCAACTGTGTAACTTAAGCAAAACTTCCTTCCTGCCTACCACCCTTCTGGGAACAGAAGAACCTCAAAACTGAGCCCAAATATTGTAATTTCAAGAGGCAATGACTCACTTTGTGACTTTAAAGTGGTCAACTGTGTAACTTAAGCAAAACTTCCTTCCTGCCTACCACCCTTCTGGGAACAGAAGAACCTCAAAACTGAGCCCAAATATTGTAATTTCAAGAGGCAACGACTCACTTTGTGACTTTAAGTATGTTACAATTCCTTGCTTGACCAGACTTACTGTATTTGTGTATCTCGGGTTAAGCACCCCTCCTGCACTTCCAACAGCCTACATATTCCCCCTTCCACATTATATACCTCCATTTCACTTCTATCTTTATCTACCTTACCTATCTTACCTATCAGTAGTATTCCTACCTTATACTACTGACTTACCTGTTTGTCTTTCCCTTTCTCTGATTGTTTCCTGCTGAACTCCACTCTCCTGTGTCTTTCCTTCATGTCTTTCATTTCCCTCTTATAGCCTACTTATACTTTCTACCTTATATAGTGTTTACACTACCTCCTCTAACTGTTACTCTACCCTCTGTCCTCTTTTGCGCTCCTTGGCTGTGTCCAACTCTGAACTTTCATTCCATTATCCCACACTACTTACTAGCCTCTATTACACCTATACTTCTACCTCCTTTCACCCTCCCTATCCCTAACGCTATTCTACTATCCTGTAATGAGATACTCACTAGCTCGCTAACTCCTCCCCATGGCTTATTTCTAGGATCACCCCCCCCATCTCCCTACCCCGTATCTACCTATTAACTTATAAATACAACCCCCTGCCCATTGACGCCATCTTTCTTCCCCTGGTATTGTTGGCTGTTGGATGTCTGGAGATAGATGCATATCCTGTGACTGTGAGTACTTGAATGTATTTGTCTTTTATTGCTAATTGCTGCATTTTGCGCCATTTTTCAGTTGTTTCTTACCTGACAGTCTTGTCTACTATCCACACTGAAAGTATTTTGTATATGTTTTAACTTTGAAAGCTTATTTTAAATAGCTCCCGTCTACGCTATTACCTATTTTTCTATCATTGCAACAGATGCTTTTGGTTATTTTGTGTAGGAGAGCGTGTTTGTATAGGATACCACAAATGTTAGCATTCACAGCTGTACCTTAATGTATATACGCTACTGAATTTTACTATTATGACATACTATTAGTCTCGCTATGGCCTTTGATAACTGTTAAAGAGAATTCTTCTTCTACCAATCGCAAATATCCTAGTACCCATTATTTCCATGGTTCCGTGAGTATTTGCAAAAGAGTTAGATTAACTCTAACAGACTAGCGTATTCACCTGGGCTTTGGCGTACTTAATTCAATACCTGTACTGTTGTGTCTTACAAGTAGAAACTATAGGTTCTTTGTTAATTGTTATACTAACTGATATTTTTGCTGCATCGCATACAACCTGCCACCATTGGTCAAATGTTCATTTATATCTGAATCTGCAACATTGTTTCTGTCCTGCACTAAATCCTTTGCTCTGTTGTAGCCGTTTGGCGTGCACGTGGGCGTACTAACCCTCGGCGTCTTTCACCAAGAGTGTAGCGCCACTCAAAGGCTCACCCCAGCCTGAAACTCCACTGCACCTATTCAGGGTCGCTGAAGGTTCAGTAGTGTCTGGTCCTACTAGCGAGACCGCGAGGACTTACTATTTCTACAGCATCTTTGAAACAGTGCATTGACCTGCTCAATCGCTGAACCCCTAATCCAAATCCTGCCTCTTCACCTAACAGTAGGAATTTATTTACTGGGGACGCCAGAATTTATCGCCTGTGTAGAGTCAGCGTGGGGGCAAGGAATTCCTACCCCAACATCATTTAAGTGAGTTGAGCTCCTTAATCTCTCAGCCCCTACAGATATATAGCCTCATTTTACTGAAAGGTAGCTTCTCATAATGGATTACCTGACAATTGGGGATGCCATTTTCCACCAACGGCTAACATTTAGAGTAGCTCACCACTATAAGGAACATTTCTCATAAACGCTATACTTCAATGTTTATCCTGTAGCATTTGTTTATTCTTGTAAAACGATATACATACTATATCACAGTACTGTTTAATCTAAATTAGTTTTATTGTTTTCTGTCTCTAATGTTTAATATTTTGCACCTAGTATTGCAGTGATACTGTTGTTTTAGAAAAGCTTATCAACTGTTACTACGTTTGTTTCCAGCTCCTAAGCTCTATTCACTCACTATCTCTCTCCCTCATTATCTTTAACAGAGTGGTCAACTGTGTAACTTAAGCAAAACTTCCTTCCTGCCTACCACCCTTCTGGGAACAGAAGAACCTCAAAACTGAGCCCAAATATTGTAATTTCAAGAGGCAATGACTCACTTTGTGACTTTAAGTATGTTACAATTCCTTGCTTGACCAGACTTACTGTATTTGTGTATCTCGGGTTAAGCACCCCTCCTGCACTTCCAACAGCCTACATATTCCCCCTTCCACATTATATACCTCCATTTCACTTCTATCTTTATCTACCTTACCTATCTTACCTACCAGTAGTATACCTACCTTATACTACTGACTTACCTGTTTGTCTTTCCCTTTCTCTGATTGTTTCCTGCTGAACTCCACTCTCCTGTGTCTACCCACTCCGTTTGCCCTGCGGGCTCACTCCGCTCCCCTCCCTGCCCCCAAATTCCACCCACCCCTAGCACCTCTACATTTATTCCCACATAACCACACCCACAATGTTCTTCAGCCAATCAGAACATACTCCCGTCCACCCACTCCATAGTCATCCCCTCCCACTCACACCCTCTCTACTTGTAAACTTACCTATTTGATATTGTCTTTTAGCATTCTTAACATGTACTATATTCACCTTCCTCTCCTACTTCTAACTCTTCTAACTATTCTTTCCTCCACCTACCTAATAACCTACTATGAGCAACCATTTCATCCTAATGTTAATATTCCACATAGACACACCCTAACTACCCCCCATCTACACTCACAACACATTTTAGTCTAACATATTACAACACATATCTTGATTCAAAATATCATCGTCTCTCACATATCAAATACCTTATTCTTAGACACACAAAATACTTGTACTTCTTTAAGCCGTCACAATTAACTCACCTTATCCATTGTCTACATTTACTTGATGGGGACATCCACCCCAACCCAGGCCCAAAAACCTCAGCAACATCCCCTAAAATGAAAACTACTCTTACACTAGACTCTAAACCTCCTAAATCTCTTACAATAGCTCATCTTAACATTCGTAGCATTTGCAACAAACTTCCAGCTCTTCACGCCCTACTTGAAGTCCAAAAATTTGACATTCTCTGTCTTACCGAAACCTGGCTCAAACCCTCAATAAAAGATAATGAAATTATCCCCCCTGGCTACAACATCCTAAGACATGACCATCTTAATAAAAAAGGCGGCAGTGTAGCCATTCTCTTTAAATCTGGACTAGATGTAAACAAATCAGCCCACACCCCTCCATATGGCACTAACACTGAACTTATTATTTCAAAACTCTCCCTTAACCCACAAAAAACTATTAATATTATCTGCACCTATCTTCCCCCAGGCAACACCCCCCCCATTTTAGAAAACCTACTTAACTGGTTTTCTACTAATCTTCTTCAAGAAACCATATTGCTAGGTGACTTCAATATTGATTGGAATGTTTGTAACCAAACAAATCCATCCACCCTTATCAACCTGCATGGGTTCCATCAAACCATCAACTCCACAACTAGAACAAACAAGAGCAATAACAAAGACTCCATACTTGACTGGATCCTGACAAACAGTCCCCATCAAAAGTATTCAACAGGTACCCTACCAGATGACCTAAGTGACCACTCTCTCACATACATCATAAGGCATAAAACTCACCTAAAACCACCACCCCTAATTCGTTTATCTTGTAGCAAGAAATACTTTGACCCTCATCAGTTTCAAAATGACCTTAGCCTGGTTAACTGGTCTCCACTAAAAACTCTCCCAATTGACGACGCTGTTAACCTCTTTAATAAAACCTTTCTTACTATTCTAGATGAACATGCACCAATGTGATCTATTCGCATGAAATATAATACTGCCCGATGGCTTACAACCAACACAAAACAGCTCATCCTGAATAGGAATAAAGCCTGGTCTCAGTGGAGAACCTCCAAAGACCCCGTTGATCACCTTAGCTTCAAACAAAAAAGAAACATGACAAAGTTAGCTATCATAAAAGACAAAAAGAACTATTACACCCACCTACAGCAATCCTCCCACCAACATCCACACAAATTTT
This sequence comes from Protopterus annectens, assembly GCF_019279795.1. Classification (NCBI taxonomy): domain Eukaryota; kingdom Metazoa; phylum Chordata; order Ceratodontiformes; family Protopteridae; genus Protopterus; species Protopterus annectens. The sequence continues at coordinate 50,205,851 of NC_056749.1, forward strand.
GGAGATCTATTAACACACTTCTTTCCCCTGGAAAAGTTGAAACTCCCAATCCTCTTGGTTCCTGCCCTGACTCTCCCTTACAAACAGCTAATGCTTTTAATAACTTCTTTACATCTACTATACTTAACCTAGCCAACCAACAAACCCCTGACCCCTCTTTATTAGGTAGCCCAAGCTTCACTCCTCCACTTATGCAGCTTAAACCCATACCAACCTCCTATATTCTAAATTTACTTCTAAAATTTAAAGCTTCCACCCCCTCAGCTGACAAACTCCCAGCTGAATATCTCCAGCTAGGTGCCAAAGCGATTGCCTACCCAATCTCAATACTAATAAACAGAACCATAACAGAAAGTACTATACCTTCCCTCTGGAAAATCTCACACATCATCCCTCTCTTCAAAGGAGGTGATTCATTTGAATACTCTAACTATCGCCCTATAGCACTGCTATCTCCAATTGCAAAAATAATGGAGAAATGCATCCACAAACAATTACTAAATCACCTCCTTTCTAACAATCTCCTTGCTAACTGCCAACACGGCTTTCGTCCTTACCATAGTACCACTACAGCCTTATTATCATTTATTGACTCCATTAATATTAACCGTAATAGCAATCTTCTTTCATCAGCATTCTTTGTAGACCTGTCTAAAGCCTTTGATATGGTGAATCACCAACTCCTTCTACATCGATTAAAATCGCTCTCACTTGATAATCTTGCCCTAACTTGGTTCACTTCCTATCTTCAAAACCGGAAACAAGCTGTTCTATGGAACAACAATCTCTCTGAACTTCTCCCCACCACCTTAGGGGTCCCACAAGGTTCCATCTTAGGTCCTCTTTTATTTTCAGTCTTTATCAATGACTTGCATCTTGCCATGCCCTTAACTACTTGTATTCAGTATGCTGATGACACCACCATCATTTGCTCTGCCACAAACCAAGCTGACCTTCACTACCTTACCCAAAAGACATTCACTACTATTGAACAATGGTTCTCCAATCACTGTCTTCTCTTAAACCCTAAGAAAACTAAACTTCTCCTTTTCTTACCCACACACCTGTCTCCCTCTATTAATTTCACAATTACATCTAACAATGGCACCCTTATATCCACTGACCAAACAACCAAACTATTGGGTATTACTATTGACAACCTACTAAAATTTGATTGTCACATCAACTCCAGCATTAAAGCAACTAATAGAAAGCTAGGCTCACTCTATAGAATCAGATCTTTCCTAACCCCTGAAGGAAGATCTACCATAGCAAGAACACATCTTATCTCCACTTTACTGTATGCTTCCCCCATTTATACTAATCTATCTAAGCATAACATTAATAAGCTCACTACAGCCTACAACAACATTGCAAGATTTGCCACTGCCTCTCCATATAAAACACATCACTGTCTGAACCTGTCTAACCTAGGATGGCTGGAATTACCCCACCTAATTCAATACTATCAGCTTACAATTGCCCACAAAGCCCTTTACTACCTGGAAAACATACCCATGCTCTCCACCCTTATAAAACCATACAACAACTTAAAAGCCCTACGCTCTTCTAATAAAATAATGATTCAAACATCTCTATCAAAGAATACAGCAGGTGACTCCATATTTTCCAACTCAGTCTGTAAAATCTGGAAACAACTTCCTTCAGATCTTACAGATCAGACTTCCACTACACAATTCAAGACCAAACTGAAACTCTTTCTTACTAACCACTGGCTTTGCTCTTGCATCAATCCCAGTTGAACTACCTCCTATTTGACCTCCTATCCTTCTCCTTTATCCCTCATACTAACTCCCTAATCTAATTCTTCAATTTATTCTTTTTTTCCCCTTTCAATCTGTAATATGACTACCTTAACTAAACAACTTTACTTCTCTTGTAACACTCCTGATAACTTTTTTAGGAACTTAATTCTTCTCTCCCTTTTCTCCCATATCTGTACTTAAATTACTTCCTTGTCTCTCTATCCCCCTTTTTTTGTAACTTCTTTAAATTGTTGCTACTGTCTTTTACTTTTATTTTTTGACTTAAAACCATTATGTATTTTGTATATACTGTTTTGTTATTATGTAGTATATAGTGGAGCTTTTCTCCTCGGGCCTCCACTGAAAATGGACTTGTATCCAGTTGGACTAGCCCGGTTAACAAATGTAAAATAAATAAAATAATAAATAATATTTATTTATTAAAGTAAGGAGAAGGTCACAGTAAGCTGCCTGTCGGGCGCTAGAATCCGCCACATAACGCAAGCACTCAGGTCTCTCAACAGCAGGTACAAGTACGACTCAGTCATTGTCCACGCTGGTGTCAATGACCTGAGACGTACCTCCTTGGACTACATGAAAAGGGACGTCGAGGAGCTCTCTGATTATGTAGCCCAGGCAGGTATGACCCTGACCTTGAGCAGTATCCTACCTTCACCTAGAATGATGCCACAATACAGTGATAAGATGATCAGCTTTAATAATTGGCTTAAATTCTGGTGTCATTCAAAGGGGATCCAATGTCTGTCTGCCTGGGATGACATGCTGGACAAGCCACGCTGCTTCCAAGAGGACAGCTTGCACCTGTCACCCTGGGCTTCGGATATTGGCAAAGGCTCTTGCCACCCCATAGTGCCTTTTTAGGCAAGGCTCAAATTCTAAACCTACCACCCTAGAACACCAAAATTGACAACAACTAAGGGTAATGCTGCTCAATGCCAGAAGTCTCAATCTCAAGATGCACGCACTCGAGGCCCTTCTCAATATGGAGAACATCGATGTCTGTGCTGTGACAGAAACCTGGTTCAAGGCTCCTGAGAGCACCCCAGCACTAACAGGTTTCACCTCATATCATGCGTTCCGGCCCCAAAATCCGGACAACACCAAGAAAGGAGGGGGGGTGTCCATATTCATAAAGGACACCCATACCTCAAGGTTGGTGGCAACGCACGATGCATCGGAGACCATCCAGGTGCAATTAACCATAGGCAAGACTGCTCTGCAATT
>NC_056749.1:50223861-50271361 GCF_019279795.1 Protopterus annectens
CAAATATTGTACTGGCTGTATAACAATTAAAATAATAAAAGCAAAAATAAGAATGGTTTCATGACTGCAGCACACATTTAACAAACTTTACAGTAATAAAAGCAATAAAGACTCAAAGTGAAGTATATCACCTGATACAGAACACTGAAATACACTCAAACTAAGGTAAAAGTAATCTCTTGAAAGTGGAACCATAAACAAGAAAGCAGTGCAGGAAGGGATGTGAAGTGAATAACAGGGAAAAAAGTCTCTATAGCAACGGAAAAAAGGCACACTAACCTACACTGCATGAATACAAGTGCATATCAAAACAGAAACAACACACAAACAAAAATTATAGAAACCTAGTTAAATAAAGGCAGGAAGCATACCATAAGCGAAACCAGCTTAAGGAAAAATGATGGAGTGGGGGCACAATTACTGCTCACGTGCATCTATTTTACAGTCCTTGGGAGCTTTCAACATAGGAACATAGTATAATATTAGGCAAGTAATTGCAGTGAGCATAAGATACTTAGCCAGATACACCTTTTAAGCAGACAAACCTAAACTTTTCTTGCCATCTTTGCCAAGTACTTAATATTGCTTACTTTTCAAATCATGATGCAAATTTGTGTCTATCCACCCAGTCATCAAGACTGGCCTTAAAGGTGGCCAGAGTTGTACTTTGTTTGACCTCCAATGACAACTTATTCCATAAGCTGAGAATACAGTGTTAAGAAATGACCCATCCAGTGTATTTTGTTTAAGTTTTGGTGTAAATTTTAATGCAGGTGTTTATAGAAGCACTGACTTTGTAAAGCAATAGGAGACCGACTAGTACTGGGTCTTTGTAACTCAAAAAGCTACATGCAGGTCACCTCAGAGCAGCCATTAGGATACTGAGTATAAGAGCCATGTGAATCATTTGTAACAGTTAAAAGATTTAAGAACTTTGATGTTCACGGTTAGAAATATGTGGGGCGTTTCAGGCCAAGAAATTTATTTATTTTATTTTATTTATTTAATTTGCAGTTGGTTTACCAGGATAGTCCATTGGGCCAAAGTGAACCTGTTTTCAATGGAGTCCTGGGGAGAAAAGCTCCATAAACAATCAAGGTTACAATATGACGTAGATTATAAGCTTACATGTGTTATAGAATAGAGCAGACCAAAGACTATTAACATTACTATATGTCATAGATTGAAAATATACAACTGGATTAGACAAGGACAAATATTACAAACAGTCTAGATTAGTGATAAATGAACAGGTAATACAGAATTTTAAAGGAATAATTACAAAATATATACAGGAACGTTAATACATGTTAGGAAACTTGCAGTAAGAGGTGTAGCCAAGAATTATATACATTTAGAAAGTAATTAACAAGAATATATGAGTTGGAATAGAAGTTAAAAGGAAGAATGCTATTGAAAAGAAGAGAAGATGAAAATTTGCAGGGTAAGTTATGTAGGGTGGCAGCAGGAGCATTCCCACTGGGATACTAGATATGAGTGAAGAGTTTTTTTGAAGATAGAGTAACTAGGGGTAGTATGAATGGATGGTGGTAGGGAGTTCCAGAGTCGTGCTAGACTAAAGGATAGAAGGTGTTTGCCTGGGGGACGAGCTGGTTTGTGTACTTCTAGAAAATTTTGGTTGTTTGACCTTAGCACTCTGTCAGGTAGGTGCATTTTAAATGCAGAGGAAAGGGAGGGACACAGTGAGGGGTTGAAAATGAGCTTGTGTGCAAGAGAGAGTTGGGTATAGATAAGGTGATTGGGTAGTTCTAGCCATTTTAGTTTGTGGAGAGAGGAACAGTGGTGAGTGGAGGACTTATGGCTAGTGGCGAACTTGGCGATTTTGTTGTAGCAACATGAGAGTTGAGTTTTCAGAGAGGATTGTAGATTAGTTAGGAGTGGAGCTCCATAGAGAAGGGAGAGGATGCTTGGATTTCTTTATACCTAAGTGGAAATTATATTGATGGGTTTGATAAGGGAAGAATACAGGGTAGGATGATTTCCCTGGTTCTTGAAGATATTCCCTTGGCAATTAACTGGGATATTTCAAAGGGTTTCCTGACTATGGGAGAAACATGATGGTTTAATAAGAAAGAAACAACTTTATCTGAAGAGGAGTACAGTAAGAGCAGCTTTGCTGCTGAGCACTACAACACAACTGTACTTTTTTACATTTAACTTTGATAATTTTCAATACAAGTATATGCATATACCGACCCTTGTTGGAGATATGTGCATATACCTACCCTTGTTAGAGTTATGTGCATATTCCGACCCTTGTTGGAGCTATGTGCATATACCTACCCTTGTTAGAGTTATGTGCATATACCGACCCTTGTTGGGGCTATGTGCATATACTTACCCTTGTTAGAGTTATATGCATATACCGACCCTTGTTGGAGCTATATGCAAATACCGACCCTTGTTGTAGCTATGTGCATATACCGATCCTTGTTGGAGCAATCTGCATATACCTACCCTTGTTGGAGCAATGTACATATACCTATCCTTGTTGGAGCTATGTACATATACCGACCCTTGTTAGAGTTATGTGCATATACCGACCCTTGTCGGAGCTATGTGCGCATGCTGACCCTTGTTGGAGCTATGTGTGTATACTGACCCTTGTTGGAGCAATGTGTGTATACCTATACTTGCTATGTTAGAGTTATATGCATACACCGACCCTTGTTGGAGCTATGTGCGTATACCAACCTTTGTTGGAGCTATGTTCATATACCGACCTTTGTTGGAGCTATGTGCGTATACCTACCCTTGTTAGATTTATGTGCATATACTGACCCTTGTTGGGGCTATGTGTGTATACCTACACTTGCTATGTTAGAGTTATATGCATACACCGACCCTTGTTGGAGCTATGTGCGTATACCAACCCTTGTTGGAGCTATGTGTGTATACCAACCCTTGCTGGATCTATGCACATATACCTACCCTTGTTGGAGCTCTGTGTGCATACTGACCCTTGTTGGAGCAATGTGTGTATACCTACCCTTGTTAGAGTTATGTGCATATACCAACCCTTGTTGGAGCTATGTGCATATACCAACCCTTGTTGAAGCTATGTGCATATACCGACTTCTGTTGGAGCTATATGCATATAGCGACCCTTTGTTAGAGCTATTTGCGTATACTGACCCTTGTTGGAGCTATGTGCATATACCGACCTTTGTTGGAGCTATGTGCAAATATCAACCCTTGTTGGAGCAATGTGTGTATACCTACCCTTGTTAGAGTTATGTGCATATGCCAACCCTTGTTGGAGCTATATGCATATAGCGACCCTTGTTGGAGCTATGTGCATATACCAACCCTTGTTGTAGCTATGTGCATATACTGATCCTTGTTGGAGCAATGTGCATATACCTACCCTTGTTGGAGCAATGTACATATACCTATCCTTGTTGGAGCTATGTACATATACCGACCCTTGTTAGAGTTATGTGCATATACCGACCCTTTTTGGAGCTATGTGCGCATGCCGACCCTTGTTGGAGCTATGTGTGTATACTGACCCTTGTTGGAGCTACGTACGTATACCTACCTTTGTTAGAGGCATGTGCAGATACCTACCCTTGTTAGAGCTATGTGCATATACCTACCCTTGTTAGAGCTATGTGCATATACTGACCCTTGTTGGAGCTGTTTAGTATTAGTGGACGAGAAGATGAGAGGATAACACTACCCAGCTTGCAGTCATCATCAGACTTGGACAACCACACTTCTGAGATAGTGACTTAGAAATGTTCAAAATAAATGCACAATAGGAGAGGTCCTAGCACAGATACATAACTGTGGCACCTAACTCATTATAATTTTACATTCAGTGAGTTTACCAGCAAGTTCTTCAACTTGGGATTTGTTGAATAGCCAGGTTGTAATATGAAGGAATTTATTGGAGCTTACATAGTTTGTCTAATTTTTCAATTATTACAATGTGCACAGAGTGATCACTGTCCACAGCCACTGTAACCCTTTCAAATAAACTTACTAGGTTCAGAAGACACGGTCTTGCATTCACAAAATAAGGCTGAGAGGGGGCTAGTTCAGTTAAGTTGCCAATGCCTGTACCAATGAGTTCTGCTATGATACATCCCATGCCTTTGCACATAATTCTAGTGAGGCTGATGGGTCTATAATTACCTGAGTCTGTAGAGAGGCCACACTTGTGTAGGGGGGTCACAGGGGTTATTTTCCATGCATCAGGCACAAGCCTTGTCATCAGACTAAGGTTGGAGAGTTTCACTACAGGGTCAGCTAGTGCATATCCAGCACTGATGTAAAGGTAGCCTGGTGTGCTCTTTGGCATGTAGGAGGTTTATTTTTTTAGTTTTTAACAGGGATTGTAAGATTTGTTCCAAGGTGATTTCATGGATAGCTGTGGTAACAATATGGATAGGTGTGGAAAAGTTAGCACTAAATTTGTCTGGTAATATATTGGCTAGATCCTTGGGATCATAGCATGTCATATTATTATGGATGAGCTCCATGCATTGTTGGACATTATTCCTTAATTTTCTGACATAGTTGAAGAAAGATTACCCTTGTGAATACTTTTTAGAATGGAATTAACACATCAACAGCTAAGCCAACTTAAATATGATGAAAGGAGCATAGATGTTTGCATATATGCTTTATTTCAGTTCTTGTGGATTTATAGCTTCATAGATTGTTACTAGGCTAATGACCTGGGGGCCTTTCTAAGCCTTGCCAAGTTTTCCCAAAAGAATAATGACATCCTGTATCGAAATAGGGTACTGATGGCCAGACATTTATATGCTACCTCTGTTCATAAAGGACATGGATGCCAGGCCCAATTTAAATTTTCTATTTTCCATCCGCTGGTCTAGATTGCACTTAAATTAGGTAATAGATGAACTGTGCTTCACTTGGACAGGAAACCTGTTTTATAGGAGTGGGAGTTTCTGGGACACAGATCAGTCTATTCAGCATGTTCTGTTTAAGTCACAGACAAAATTCAGGCCCTTATATCTTGTATTTCTGGTACTGTTTGACTTACAAATATGCAGGAGATTCATAAGTGTGGGGTTTGTGGGTTCCTTGTAAGTCATGCATAGATCCCCCCTCAGCAATCAGTAGGAGGCTGAATAGAGTGAAAGGGATTTAAGGCATTCTGCATAATCAGGTTTGTTATGCCTTGTATTCTTTTTGTAAGGAACCTTTGAGGTTGCTGTAGTTGCTGCATATGCCTGGTCAGGTACATACCAAAGGGAGCATTGTACTCTATGATTGGTCTGATAGGGGCAGAGTACAGTGGAATAATGACCTCTTACGACCTAGATGCCTTGCCCTTACTTATACGTTTTGTAACATAAAAGGATTTCCTCACCACTGTGCCACACAGTGGTCAAAGTTAGGGCTACTGTCTATGTACGTACGCAGATCCCCGACCACTGGGTCAACTCTTAGGGGTGTATTATAGGATTATAATTAGCTGGGAAGGTTTACTTCCCAAAGGATATAATTATGCATTTCTTAGCATTGAGTTTAAAACCATGGCTTTGGCACCATTTGTTAGTCAGAGATAGACCTTCTTGAAGAATGCTAGTGTCTGCAGGGGAGATGACATTCCCCAGCTTGCAATCATCTGCAAACTTAGTCAGCCATAAACCTTCAGCATTTGATTCCACTTTGGAGAAAGAGATGCCAAAAATGAGTGGCCCAGTGCAAATCCCTGAGGTAATCCACTAGTGACTGGCATCTTGATGGAGGTGGCCTCACCTATTTTGACCTTCTGGATTCTATCAGTGAGCCATTTAGCTAGCCAGTGGGTGCTAAAAGGGTTTATATGTAATTTAGTGAACTTCTCTACAGTGCCTTAGTGGTGTAATGTATCAAAAGCCTTGGGCATGTCCAGGTAAGCTGTGTACACAGTCTTGCCCTCATCCATTGCTTTGTTGACCTTCTCAAAGAAGTTCCCCAGATTTAATAGGCATGGCCTTCCCTTAACAAAGCTGAACTGTGATGCATCCAGCATTTGCAGGTTACTTAGGTCCTCATTTGTCATGTCCATGATGATTCATTCCATGGCCTTACATATGAAGCTGGTCAGACTTACATGCCTGTAGTTACCTGGATCAGTGGTTGGACCTCCTTGGTGCAGGGGAATGATGGTAGCCGTCTTCCATTCCTTGGGCAAACATCCTGACTATAGGTTCCAGTTAAAAAGTGATTCAAGTGGACCAGAGAAGTCATGTGTCATGCTATTGGTAAGTATCCTGTGATGTTATCAGGGCCCACTGATGCAGTGTTTCTGGCCTTGGAAAGTAAATTGAAAGGCTGTTCTCTAGTAATGGTTGTTGGGATTGTGTTATGTGATATTTCCTTTGGACTACTGGGGGAGTGAGGGGAACATTTGGAGCTGAACCTGTCAGCCAAAAGGTTGGCAATGAACTCTGTTTTTTTTTTAATTTCTCCAAGTCTTTTGGGTTTCTAATACAGTGATGGGAATGAGTCCCATTCCTAAGTCAAAGTATGATTAAAGTTCATGAAATTAGTATTGTTTCAGTCTTTGATGTTAACCAGAAATGCTCTTTGCAGCACCTGCAATGTGCCCAGTAATGACTCCTGCAATTCGTATGGAGTAACACATCTAAGTACAATTGTAAATTCTTTTTTATAAGACCTGTTGCTCCTGTTACTATTGGAACCATCTGGGTATCCACCTTCCACATTGCCCTTGTTTCTACTTGCAAATCCTGGTATTTTATGACTGTGTCTCTCTGTACGTAAGATACTGTAGTCACGGGGTGTAGTGATTTCGATGATAGATGCTGTTTTTGTCTTCTTTTCATGGACTACAATATCTGCTTTACTCACATCTATTTTTGAACTGTTGGTAATGGGTGATCCCATGTGTTGTAAACATCATCCGTTTCTATAATGTTTTGTAGCTCATGTTTCCAGAGTTTTTTCAGATACTTCACTATTATGTTTGCACAATTCCAGTGCAACAGTCTTGCCACATTATTATGCCTTTCAGTATACAGTCCTGCCATTAGTGTGTTACAACCAGCAACAAGAACCTACATTTGTCTTTTTCTCCCAAATGTTCAATGGACTTTGTATACCAGCATGTACATAGTCCATTATCTTGGGCCTCCAATATTAACCTTTCGTCTTTCGTTTTAAATTCACCTCCTTAACTATTCCTGCATTCGATCCTGGTCAACACGAGGTTGTTCCAAGAGTTTTCTATACTTGCAAATATATTTATGGATTTTCCACATTTCTCGCTTTCTTATTTGGTCCTTCACTTTATTTTTTTTTCTTTTGTTTTTGGCACATCCAGTTGCTACCTGATTTCTATCGACTTCTAATCTGATTTCCATTCTCACTTGATACCGTGTGGGCGATGCTGTTTACAATAACTTCTGTACATTGTTGCTAATTTCCCTTGATGTTACAAACATAGCTGCAGAAATACTTCTGGTTGTCCTTTGCCTAAGAAGCTATTTTTTCTTCAAACTTAGCCTTTGAAATATTAATTAACCCTCTCAGCTGCCTGTTTAGATTCATCTGGGGGGTTTTAGTACATTGGGCTTTGTTCCTCTTACACTTGGCCAAGATTTTTTTTCTTTTATTGTATAACTGATTGACATTGTGATATCACCGGGGTTGCTTGTCTTTTGAGTTTGTCTTATTTTTAATATGAGTGAGCAAAGCTCGGCCTATACAGCTATCAATATGGCTGTACAGGTATTTTGTAAATAGCTTTGCATATGATATAGTGTGTATTGGGTTTGGGATGCTTAGAATTTAGCCAAAATGTCACTTAGTACAGAGAGGTTAGCTTTGGCATAGCTCCTGAAGGATTTTGGTTTCACTGGGTTCCTGGATTTAATTTTTATTTCAAGCAATACTGCCTTCTGGTCAGATCTTATGAGTGAGAACATTACACTGGGTGAAGAACATCGCTCCCTCATGTTTGTGAGCACAGGGTCAAGAATGTCTGTACCTCTGGTATGAGAATGGACCTTTTCCAGGAAGTTGGTAGTAACGAAGTTTAGGAGTTGCTGGGCTTGTGCATTAGAAGTAGTATAGGTTTCCCAGTCTATAGAGGGGTAGTTGCGATCCCCCATGAAGATCGTATTGGGTTGAATGGTGAGGGACTCTAGTACATTGAGATAGGCAGTATGGGTTTCTTGGGATATGGAGGGGGACCTATAGGTTGCAAGGACAGGGTATGAGACCCTACTTATGGTGAGTTGTACATGTATGAGTTCCACTTTAACTGGTCTGGATGTGAGGTTGTTTTCAATACAGACTGAGACTCTTCCATCTTTTGTTCCTCCCGTGCAGTAGCTGGTCTAAAGGTGTGAAAGGCATTACAACCTTGCACTGCTGGAGTACTCTCTGCAGCTTTAAACCATGTGTCCTTTACTACACAGATGTCTACACTCTCCAGGGAGAAGAACGCATGCAGGGGCTGGCGTTTCTTGTTAAGGCTTCTAGGTTCAGTTAAGTTGGCAGGTTTATCAGTTTGGCAATGCCTTAGAAAGGCACTGTTGGGGGTGGAGAAGGTCTTTGCCAATATCCAAAAGCCTAGAGAGGCTAAGGGCTCACAATCCCTGGCAAAGCAGCGTGGTCTGTCAACCATGTCCTCCCAGATCATCAAATATTGTTCCCCTTAGACTCACACTAGAAGTAAGTCAATTGTTAAAATCAATCACTTCCTGTTTCTAACATGGCATTGTGCTTGGAGAAGGTAGTATGCTGCAAAGTGCTAGGTTCATACCTGCCTGAAAAACATAATCAGAGAGATCGATCATGTCTCACTTTCTGCTGTCAAGACAGGTACATCTCAGGTCATTAACACCTACATGGACCCTAGCCCCAGAAAGGCAGCAAACCATGATTATCTCATTATTCATTTTGGTGAGGGGGGACATCGGTGTGCCTCACAATAGAATCACCAATGACCAGTGTAAGTGTTTATGAGATGGATGCGGAACTTTTTTTTTTATTGTGCTTTGCAGGAGGTCTTAGTGTTTTAGGAAGGTTACATATAAGTGCCTCAACATAAGTAATTTTATGTGTAGGGTCTTTACCCTGTGCAGTAGGTGTGGTGCAAATTTCATTGACAACCTCTATAGGATTAGTTTTGGTTGTATGAGAGAATTTTGCCACCAGCATTAAAGTGTATTTACACCTCCTACTTTATCAGTGTTATTAAGAGTAGGTGGGATGTCAGTGTACATGAGGCAGTTGCTGCGATGCCTTGGACCACCCATCTCACCCAGACTGACAATAGATAGAGTCAGGAAGTGTGTATTCATGGAAGTTGCCAAAGAATGGTTATTTTTATGAATATTTTTGATACTGTGGTGCACCCATTCATGGAGCGATGTGCAACTAATATGGAAGTCTCTATTCACCTGTCAGATGATGCGGTTGAGGTGTTGTGTAGTGTTAGTACTTGTTTATAAATTGAAGTTTGCAATAGCACACAACAGTTTGTCAGATGCATCCATTAAGAGAACATTCTGAAAATATAATACCAAATGTCCAGACATCTAAAATATAATCCTACACAAAAGTCAGTTAATTAAAATGGTCAGAGGAAGGATTTTAAATTAAAATGCTATGCAAAGCCTATAATTATCAAATATAAACTACTGAACATAAAACTGAAACTGTACATATATGGATGTCCATTTTATGAATGCAGTAAGGCACTTGTGTATGGTACAGATAGTACTGCCAGCCCAGGGAGTGCCAAGCACTCACCATTCAGACCAGGTTAGGTTTACATTTCCTTTCTGGATTATTTGTATTAAGCAGTATGCATGCTGTGGTAATGTCAGAACATGCTGTGCCTTTAAGTGTGAGGAATAAGAAAAGCAGGATCACATGTACCTCTTTTATAACTATGTAAGGATTGTTCTTTCACAGGCACAACAATGGCATTGTTTGCAATGTCTGTCCAAAATGGACACAGCATACTTTATGGAAAAGCATCAAGTTGAGTACTTCCTACAGGTAACATTTTTTTTTAGCTTCCTGCCTCATATAGCCATCTGATGCTCAAATGGTCTCCCATCTGCCTTCCCATGAGTCACCCAATTGGATGGAAAGGAGCGGGTGACTCACTTCTGAGTATCATTCTCCCCTGGTAACTGCATAATTAGTGGCCAGGGAGAAGCATGCACCAGAGCTGGCAGCACCTTGTAAGCTGACACCAAGACATTTTACTAAGCCCTGCCTCCTTTCCCTTGCAAGCTGGCATCAGTACTGGCCTTTCACCAGGGCTCAAGGGATATGCCTAGCTGTCACCTAACTGTAGGATAGGCATCACTATTCTCCCTGCCATGTCATCAGGCAACTGAGCTGTTAATTGAACTTGAGTCACCTGGGTCCTCTTGAGGGCTTCATCCCTCCATGCAACAAGACCAACCCTCACAGTTACCATTTGCTATTTCATCCCATATTTAATACGGAAGCTTGAAAATACCATGCCATAAAGGAGTGAAATAGCTTGCCTTGAATGAACATAAAATGCAATATTTTTTAAATAAAACTGAACAAGAAAACTGAACTGCCTTTGCCACAGAGATGTTCACAATGCGTTTAACTGAAAATAAGTTGTTTTGTTAATGAGGCACACTCTCTCTCTCTTTCTCTCTGTGGGTGAGTGGGGAGTGGGGGTGTAATTGAAGCAGTTGCAGCTGTTAAGAAAGCAGACAATTTGTTAAGCAGTTCTCCCTATTGTAGTCCTCACACCCATGACATCATACTGAAAAATCTGGCCATAGTCCTCACACCTGTGACATCATACTGAAAACCTGGTCCTCTGAACATTTTAGCCTTGGTGATACAGAAGTTTGATCGTAGCACTTTGCATTCCTCCATATCAAATTATTGACTTCTGAATTTAGTGGCGGAGATGGTTGCTGTGTTCAGTAACAATTTATTTTATTTAATAGCAGCAAGATATTGCGTCCATTGCAAAGCTGAACTGCAGGCTTTCTCTAGCATTTGATATGAACTCTTTTATACTCCTTTGTATATCATTGCATTACAACCGTGTTTTCAATGTTAATAATGTGTAATAAAGAAGCACCTCATATGTTTTTTTCATTACAACACAAGAGCTAAAAAGTCAACCAGTTCTCCTGTAAAAGAAGCATTAAAAGCTATAGGGTTCAATAACCAAAAATCTGTTTAAAGCGCTTAACATCGACAATCTGCTGGGTTCAATGCTGTTAAGAAAAACATCAGGCAGCTTATAAAGAGGAATGGTATATAAGAAAGATTACCATGTCTTTGAAAAACGTAATTAGTAAAGAGTTTCTGTCAGTGTCTAATGTACATATTACAGTGAATGTGCATGTTTTAAAAATCTGCCAAAAGTGAAAAGTTTTTCTTAGTGAAGGCATCAGAAGAATCAGTTCTTTTGCAGAATTAAAAAAGATATCTCACATGTATGCATAGTATTAAAATCCATTTAGATGTTCCCACCCTCCCACGAATAGAAGACCCAGTACATCATTTATGATATCCATTCACTGGAGTGGCTTTGCTATATCTGCATAAGCTCGCTCTATTTCCTCATCAGCCGGACAAGTATGGGTGAATTCATCTCTGGCATAAGCATGCTTCAGGTATCTCCATACACCAGTCATCTCAGCAGGGATTTCAAAGTTTCGGTACTTCTTGGCTGCAACCTAGACAGAGATAATTAATTAATTATTTTCTGTGTGCACTTTGTATGGGATTCACTTACAGAGCTAAAAAATGCATTGGCCTACTGAAGGTCTACGGTCTTCAGGTTTGTAGCTGCACATAGAAATCATATCTTAGGAAATCGAACCTCGTGTTTTGGTTTACTTTGTAAGTTTTCCCTTAGTCAGCTGTATACAATCCCTGTCTCTATGTAATTTCTTTAAGGACTTCCTAAACTCATTTGCTACTTGTGTCTTCCTCCCACATTCTGTGTTTAATCTGCCCTGATGTTTCCACTTCATGAATCCTGTGAGACTGGACGAATACCTATTGCTTTTCCCAGATTATGCAGTTGATCTGGTGAAAGAACACAGGGGATAGCAGATGAACAGTGCAACTAGAAAATTACAGAAAATGTTATCAAAAACAAGTGACAGTCTACATAACTTGTGTGAAAATTGTGGGCCGCAGTACCCAAATCCCCAGCCTCTAATTTTTATATAACTTGTTGTAGCTTGAATGAATAACACTGGTTATTTGATGGATTTACTGCTCCAAGTATATGTTTTCATTTCAAGTTTTCCTTAAATGCAATACAAACTAATCTTTGCATAGTACATTGTTAGGCCCTATAAGCATCACAAGCTGTGTAAAGTATATTCATATTCAGATGAATTACACATTCGTAGCTCCAATGATATCATAAATACCCCACTCAAGGGGTCTAAATATGTTTTGTAAAGTAAATGTAACATGTTGGGGGGACAGGTATGTATCATAGAGAATACAACTTGTGTGGAACTGTCTTCCAGTCTAGATAAAGCAAAGTACTTCCCTTACTCTTAGTTGTAACTTAGACAAATGGATGGGTGACTGAAAACTCCCCAATGGTTTATACCCCTGTCCCTCACAGATATGGAAAACATGCAAATGTCCCAAAATATCCATGTTCAGTCCATCTTTGGATTATTAATATGCAAAATATGAGTACTATAAACTACTGGGGGAATGTAAGGCTAGGCTTCTTAAGATCCTCACAGGTCAATACTTTAGTAAGCACCTATGAACCTACATATATTAGGCATTCAATCAGGAAATCCACGTTGAAGAGATTATAGTGGAAATCTAATTTCAACTGCCTGTCTTTCTGGAAATTATAGTATAAATCAAACAGCTGCTGCCCTTCTTATATTACATTCAGCAGTAAAGTGTCATTCTAAACCCTCTTAAATGCAAAGAACATAAATTGCCAAAATCTGTGAGAATGGTCACCAGTAAAGTTGCTCATATCTGTTTATTTACTTTTTATAAAAATACAGTTATATCAGTTAAATTTGCACTGAGTCAATGAATTGAATTCCTTTGACCACCTTCAACACTTTAAACAACCATGTCATTTAAGTTAACATACAGGATGAATGATAGCAGGGGAACTCAGTCATACAAACCAAAGCTTTGTAATCATTGGCTCACCCAAGTGAAAGGGGGCTTTTTCACATCTTCTCACACATATTGTTTCTTTTTGTTTTCTTGCCACTGAAAGGTTCTGTTACTGATTTACATGATAAAGCTCTAACACTTAGCTGCAATGATGATATCCCTCAACAATAAATTATTTGAAAAATGATTTATTTATTTATTTTATTTTATTTTACATTTGTTGACCGGGCTAGTCTGGCTGGATACATGCCCATTTTCAGCAGAGGCCTGAGGAGAAAAGCTCCACTATATACTACTCCACTATACTACTAGCTACTACTATATATTACTATTCACTATATACTACTCCACTATACTACTAGCTACTACTATATACTACTATTCACTATATACTACTCCACTATACTACTAGCTACTACTATATACTACTATTCACTATATACTACTCCACTATACTACTAGCTACTACTATATACTACTATTCACTATATACTACTCCACTATACTACTAGCTACTACTATATACTATTCACTATATACTACTCCACTATACTACTAGCTACTACTATATACTACTATTCACTATATACTACTGCACTATGCTACTAGCTACTACTATATACTACTATTCACTATATACTACTCCACTATACTACTAGCTACTACTATATACTACTATTCACTATATACTACTCCACTATACTACTAGCTACTATATACTACTATTCACTATATACTACTCCACTATACTACTAGCTACTACTATATACTACTATTCACTATATACTACTCCACTATACTACTAGCTACTACTATATACTACTATTCACTATATACTACTCCACTATACTACTAGCTACTACTATATACTATTATTCACTATATACTACTCCACTATACTACTAGCTACTACTATATACTACTATTCACTATATACTACTCCACTATACTAGCTACTACTATATACTACTATTCATTATATACTACTCCACTACACTACTAGCTACTTCTATATACTACTATTCACTATATACTACTCCACCATACTACTAGCTACTACTATATACTACTATTCACTATATACTACTCCACTATACTACTAGCTACTACTATATACTACTATTCACTATATACTACTCCACTATACCACTAGCTACTACTATATACTACTATTCACTATATACTACTCCACTATACTACTAGCTACTACTATATACTACTATTCACTATATACTACTCCACTATACTACTAGCTACTACTATATACTACTATTCACTATATACTACTCCACTATACTACTAGCTACTACTATATAATTACTATTCACTATATACCACTCCACTATACCACTAGCTACTACTATATACTACTATTCACTATATACTACCCCACCATACTACTAGCTACTACTATATACTACTATTCACTATATACTACTCCACTATACTACTAGGTACTACTATATACTCACTATATTCACTATATACTACTGCACTATGCTACTAGCTACTACTATATACTACTATTCACTATATACTACTCCACTATACTACTAGCTACTACTATATACTACTATTCACTATATACTACTCCACTATACTACTAGCTACTAATATATACTACTATTCACTATATACTACTCCACTATACTACTAGCTACTACTATATACTATTATTCACTATATACTACTCCACTATACTACTAGCTACTACTATATACTACTATTCACTATATACTACTCACCATACTACTAGCTACTACTATATATTACTATTCACTATATACTACTCCACTATACTACTAGCTACTACTATATACTACTATTCACTATATACTACTCCACTATACTACTAGCTACTACTATATACTATTATTCACTATATACTACTCCACTATACTACTAGCTACTACTATATACTACTATTCACTATATACTACTCCACTATACTACTAGCTACTACTATATACTACTATTCACTATATACTACTCCACTATACTACAAGATACTACTATATACTACTATTCACTATATACTACTCCACTATACTACTAGCTACTACTATATACTACTATTCACTATATACTCCACTATACTACTAGCTACTACTATATACTACTATTCACTATATACTACTCCACTATACTACTAGCTACTACTATATACTACTATTCACTATATACTACTCCACTATACTACTAGCTACTACTATATACTACTATTCACTATATACTACTCCACTATACTACTAGCTACTACTATATACTACTATTCACTATATACTACTCCACTATACAACTAGCTACTACTATATACTACTATTCACTATATACTACTCCACTATACTACAAGATACTACTATATACTACTATTCACTATATACTACTCCACTATACTACTAGCTACTACTATATACTACTATTCACTATATACTACTCCACTATACAACTAGCTACTACTATATACTACTATTCACTATATACTACTCCACTATACTACTAGCTACTACTATATACTACTATTCACTATATACTCCACTATACTACTAGCTACTACTATATACTACTATTCACTATATACTACTCCACTATACTACTAGCTACTACTATATACTACTATTCACTATATACTACTCCACTATACTACTAGCTACTACTATATACTACTATTCACTATATACTACTCCACTATACTACTAGCTACTACTATATACTACTATTCACTATATACTACTCCACTATACTACTAGCTACTACTATATACTACTATTCACTATATACTACTCCACTATACTACAAGATAATACTATATACTACTATTCACTATATACTACTCCACTATACTACTAGCTACTACTATATACTACTATTCACTATACACTACTCCACTATACTACTAGCTACTACTATATACTACTATTCACTATATACTACTCCACTATACTACTAGCTACTACTATATACTACTATTCACTATATACTACTCCACTATACTACTAGCTACTACTATATACTACTATTCACTATATACTACTCCACTATACTACTAGCTACTACTATATACTACTATTCACTATATACTACTCCACTATACTACAAGATAATACTATATACTACTATTCACTATATACTACTCCACTATACTACTAGCTACTACTATATACTACTATTCACTATATACTACTCCACTATACTACTAGCTACTACTATATACTACTATTTACTATATACTACTCCACTATACTACTAGCTACTACTATATATATTACTATTTACTCTGGCTTTCCTTACCATATTATTCAAGACTTTGTTAAACGAGTGCCACCAATTGCTAGATTTGCTTGAATATGTACATACTTTCATTGTTTTAATTCAAAAGGATAATGCCAACATTATTTAAAAAATGCAGATTCTGTGCACATTGCAAGATAAAAATTGCAGAAACTGTGGAAATTTTGCAGGTGTAGATTTCCACTGACTGTGCTAATGACTTCAAAGCAAAGTAAAGCTGCAAATGAATGGGAGGGGCTGTCTACTGAGGGTGAGGTTGCATTAGGTGCAGGGAGAAGATTACATGCATGTTTACATTTTTATACATATAATTAAACCTGCATCACTGCACATGCTCGTCTGACTCATGAAAGTGTGTTTTTAGTGTACATATCAGGAATTAACAAATTGTGTCCCTTCTCTCTACCAGGTTGCCCAGACAAGTATGTAATTATTTATTTTATTTATTCTTTTATTGACTAGGTCAGTCCCACTAGGTCAGTGGCTTGTTTTTTAGGTGAGACCTGAGGGGAAATTTGGCCAAGACCTTGAAGAACCTCTCCTACTCTTTGCGATACACGCCATGGAATCTTTTACATTCACCTGAGCTACTGCCAACTTAAACAGATGGGACGTCAGTTTAACATCTCATGCAAAGGACGACACATTCAGGATGGAATCTTTTACATTCACCTGAGCTACTGCCAACTTAAACAGATGGGACCTCAGTTTAACATCTCATGCAAAGGACGACACACTCAGGATGGAATCTTTTACATTCACCTGAGCTACTGCCAACTTAAAACGATGGGACCTCAGTTTAACATCTCATGCAAAGGACGACACGCTCAGGATGGAATCTTTTACATTCACCTGAGCTACTACCAACTTAAACAGATGGGACCTCAGTTTAACATCTCATGCAAAGGACGACACAATCAGGATGGAATCTTTTACATTCACCTGAGCTACTGCCAACTTAAACAGATGGGACCTCAGTTTAACATCTCATGCAAAGGACGACACACTCAGGATGGAATCTTTTACATTCACCTGAGCTACTGCCAACTTAAACAGATGGGACCTGAGTTTAACATCTCATGCAAAGGACGACACACTTAGGATGGAATCTTTTACATTCACCTGAGCTACTGCCAACTTAAACAGATGGGACCTCAGTTTAACATCTCATGCAAAGGACGACACACTCAGGATGGAATCTTTTACATTCACCTGAGCTACTACCAACTTAAACAGATGGGACCTCAGTTTAACATCTCATGCAAAGGACGACACACTCAGGATGGAATCTTTTACATTCACCTGAGCTACTGCCAACTTAAACAGATGTGACCTCAGTTTAACATCTCATGCAAAGGACGACACACTCAGGATGGAATCTTTTACATTCACCTGAGCTACTGCCAACTTAAACAGATGGGACCTCAGTTTAACATCTCATGCAAAGGACGACACACTCAGGATGGAATCTTTTACATTCACCTGAGCTACTGCCAACTTAAACAGATGGGACCTCAGTTTAACATCTCATGCAAAGGACGACACACTCAGGATGGAATCTTTTACATTCACCTGAGCTACTGCCAACTTAAACAGATGGGACCTCAGTTTAACATCTCATGCAAAGGACGACACACTCAGGATGGAATCTTTTACATTCACCTGAGCTACTACCAACTTAAACAGATGGGACCTCAGTTTAACATCTCATGCAAAGGACGACACACTCAGGATGGAATCTTTTACATTCACCTGAGCTACTGCCAACTTAAACAGATGGGACCTCAGTTTAACATCTCATGTAAAGGACGACACACTCAGGATGGAATCTTTTACATTCACCTGAGCTACTGCCAACTTAAACAGATGGGACCTCAGTTTAACATCTCATGCAAAGGACGACACACTCAGGATGGAATCTTTTACATTCACCTGAGCTACTACCAACTTAAACAGATGGGACCTCAGTTTAACATCTCATGCAAGGGCGACACACTCAGGATGGAATCTTTTACATTCACCTGAGCTACTGCCAACTTAAACAGATGGGACCTCAGTTTAACATCTCATGCAAAGGACGACACACTCAGGATGGAATCTTTTACATTCACCTGAGCTACTGCCAACTTAAACAGATGGGACCTCAGTTTAACATCTCATGCAAAGGACGACACACTCAGGATGGAATCTTTTACATTCACCTGAGCTACTGCCAGCTTAAACAGATGGGACCTCAGTTTAACATCTCATGCAAAGGACGACACACTCAGGATGGAATCTTTTACATTCACCTGAGCTACTACCAACTTAAACAGATGGGACCTCAGTTTAACATCTCATGCAAAGGACGACACACTCAGGATGGAATCTTTTACATTCACCTGAGCTACTGCCAACTTAAACAGATGGGACCTCAGTTTAACATCTCATGCAAAGGACGACACACTCAGGATGGAATCTTTTACATTCACCTGAGCTACTGCCAACTTAAACAGATGGGACCTCAGTTTAACATCTCATGCAAAGGACGACACACTCAGGATGGAATCTTTTACATTCACCTGAGCTACTGCCAACTTAAACAGATGGGACCTCAGTTTAACATCTCATGCAAAGGACGACACACTCAGGATGGAATCTTTTACATTCACCTGAGCTACTGCCAACTTAAACAGATGGGACCTCAGTTTAACATCTCATGCAAAGGACGACACACTCAGGATGGAATCTTTTACATTCACCTGAGCTACTGCCAACTTAAACAGATGGGACCTCAGTTTAACATCTCATGCAAAGGACGACACACTCAGGATGGAATCTTTTACATTCACCTGAGCTACTACCAACTTAAACAGATGGGACCTCAGTTTAACATCTCATGCAAAGGACGACACACTCAGGATGGAATCTTTACATTCACCTGAGCTACTGCCAACTTAAACAGATGGGACCTCAGTTTAACATCTCATGCAAAGGACGACACACTCAGGATGGAATCTTTTACATTCACCTGAGCTACTGCCAACTTAAACAGATGGGACCTCAGTTTAACATCTCATGCAAAGGACGACACACTCAGGATGGAATCTTTTACATTCACCTGAGCTACTGCCAACTTAAACAGATGGGACCTCAGTTTAACATCTCATGCAAAGGACGACACACTCAGGATGGAATCTTTTACATTCACCTGAGCTACTGCCAACTTAAACAGATGGGACCTCAGTTTAACATCTCATGCAAAGGACGACACACTCAGGATGGAATCTTTTACATTCACCTGAGCTACTACCAACTTAAACAGATGGGACCTCAGTTTAACATCTCATGCAAAGGACGACACACTCAGGATGGAATCTTTTACATTCACCTGAGCTACTGCCAACTTAAACAGATGGGACCTCAGCTTAACATCTCATGCAAAGGACGACACACTCAGGATGGAATCTTTTACATTCACCTGAGCTACTGCCAACTTAAACAGATGGGACCTCAGTTTAACATCTCATGCAAAGGACGACACACTCAGGATGGAATCTTTTACATTCACCTGAGCTACTGCCAACTTAAACAGATGGGACCTCAGTTTAACATCTCATGCAAAAGACGACACACTCAGGATGGAATCTTTTACATTCACCTGAGCTACTGCCAACTTAAACAGATTGGACCTCAGTTTAACATGTCATGCAAAGGACGACACACTCAGGATGGAATCTTTTACATTCACCTGAGCTACTGCCAACTTAAACAGATGGGACCTCAGTTTAACATCTCATGCAAAGGACGACACACTCAGGAGTGCAGCACTCCATCTACTTTGAGTGGGAATAGAGCACAGAGCCTTCAGCACCAAAGTTGAGTGCGCTACCTGTTGTGCAATTGACACTAACAATGTTCCACCCATTCCTAGCCACAGTCTTCCAGAAAAGGAATCATTTGTTTTCTTTCCAACATAAGCAACACAGCTATCCAGAGTTATTTAGAAACACAGATAACTTGGTCAGACAGACTAGATATGTATTTCTTTGCTAGGATGAAATTCCTGCATTTGGGAGAAGAATGCGTGTTACTGCCTTACTAGTATTTAGGATGCTGCACTGCTGCTGGTCAGACAGACTAGCTATGTGTTTCTTTGCTAGTATGAAATTCTTGCATTTGGGAGAAGAATGTGTGTTACTGCCTTACTAGTATTTAGGATGCTGCACTGTTGCTCTTTCTGTTAAGGACAAGCCTTCTGTTACTTTATTTATTTTTCTGCATATGCTTATAATTTACCATACACACGAGCATATGAATTCTTATGTACTTTTACAAAATAGTTCTCTTGTCCCTGCCACTTGCTTTCCATGTTTTAGTCTACCCTTTATTTCAATTCAATTCACTACATACTATCCACCCAAACAAAATAAATAAACCACATACATACACTAACCGAAACCCTACTTCTAACCCTACACAAAACCTTACATACATTACTGTCTATGCACTTACCTTAACCCGCACCCTAACCCTAAGGTCCGTAACTGTCACACATTTACCTTACGGAGCTATACCACAGAAGGGCCAACTATGCCGATTTGAGATTTTGAATTTCGTGGTTTAGGGTGTTTGGAGTATTCGCGGTTCGCGCAATATGTGTCAACGTTTATGTATTCACTGAAACAGGCTTTCGCTGTCATAATATAGACCCTTAGGAGGTTACTAAGCTAATGGTCCTAGCGCTTTTACAAGCCTAGCCATCTAAAAACCCATCTACCCTAATTGACCATAGTTAGATGGTCAGTGTTAGCAGAGTCAGTCTATGATCAGCATTGACTATCCCAGTCACCAGGGTGAATTTATGATCACCCATTCAGTTGTCAAGGTTCTGCTTAAATAGGGTCACTGAGGAGCTCTGCTTCATGTGAAGTGGGTGCTTATTCCAGGGGAGTGACAATCTCTGGGAGATATACCTGTCTATCCAACATGTTTTGTTAACGTCACAGGCTAGGTTGAGATCCCTGGAGTAAGTGACTCTTGTCCCACTTGATTTGTGGATCTTGCAGTATTCGCATTAAGGCAGAGTCCGAGACTATTCTGTAGGCCAGGCACAGGTCACCTCTCAGCAGCCTATATGATACAGAGTACAGTGACAGGGCTTTCAGTGTTTTCATGTAAGTCATGTTTTGGTGGCCCTGGATTCTCTTAGTTAGAAACCTCTGCAGTCTCTGCAGTCATTGCAGGTGTCTGGTGAGATGCATACAGAAGGAGCATTGTACTCAATTAGTGGTCTGATAAAGGTCGAGTGCAGTGGAGTTATAACTTCATTAGTCTTGGATGCAATGGCCTTATTTATGAGATGCACAGCCTAGAAGGCTTTCCTTTTAAATGTATATATATATCTATATATATATATATATATATATATATATATAGATATTTATTTTACATTTGTTTACCAGTGATGTCCAGCTGGACCAAGTGGCCCTTTTTCAGTAGAGGCCCAGGGAGAAAAGCTCCTTTACAAAAAAACACATTACAAACAATAAATACCAGAAAGCACATTACAGACAATATAGTACAAGAAATATAGGCAGTAAAGAAAACATTACAATTAACTGACTAAATAAGAAACATCTAACTAAACAATATCTAATTAAGAAAAGTATCTCACAAAAAATATCGAATTAAGAATAAGTAACTATGGACACATGGTGATCAAAGCTTACAGTGCTATAAACCTGTGTTCTTAAGTCTCACACCACTGGGTTTGAAGTTATAGGGGTGCTATCTATATCATAATTAGCAGGGGCTACATCTTTGCCAAAGGGGATCATGAGGCATTTATTTACATTTAGTTTTAGTTTATGACTTTGGCACCAATAATTTGTCTGCGTCAGCACTTTCTGTAATATGTTTACATCATTGGGAAACTCAATGATTGCTCTCAGTTTGCAGTCATCTGCAAACTTGGCAAGTCACAGGCCATTTACTTTTGCCTGGACCTCAGATAAATAAATTCCTAACAGTAATGGGCCCAGCACAGATCCTTGTGGTACCCCACTGGTAACTAGTCTACTGGTGGACATGGACTCCCCAACTTTGACCATGTGCATTCTGTCGGTCAGCAAACTGGTTACCCATCTAGGGATGTAGGGGTTAATCCCCACCTGGGAAAGTTTCTCAATGATCTCTGAGTGAGAGATTGTGTCAAAAGCCTTGGCTAAATCAAGATAGCTGATATGTACCACTTTGCCCTCATCCAAGGCTTTGGTAACATTCTCAAAGAAGTCCACCATGTTTAATAAGCAAGATTTACCCTTGACAAAACCAAAATGGGTTGGGTCAAGAGTTTGAATGTCACCTGTGTCCTTGTTGATAAGGTCCAAGATGATTTTTTCCATGGCCTTGCAGATAAAGCTGATTAGGATTATGAGTCACTAGTTTCCTGGGTCAATTGATGGACCCCCTTTGTGCAAGGGGATTACTGTTGCTATTCTCTACTCTGCCAAGACAAAACAAGTGCTCTGTCTATTGTTAAACAAAGTGTCAAGTAATTATACTAGGTATTGTTCTAGATTGTTTTGTAAGCAACCTGGGATGTTATCTGGTCCCACAAAGGCCATGATTTTGGTCTTAGACAGTGTTTGTATGACCTGTTCTTTGGAAATACTCAGTAGTGGTCTGGTGTCAGGAATGCTTTGGGGTATGACTAGTGGGCATAGGGGGTGAAGTTATTGCCAAATCTGTCAGCTGTCAGGTTAGCAGTTTCCTCAGCCACAGTGTGAGTGATACTGTTAACTGTAAATTTAGCACACAGCTGAGCATTCCCTTTTATGTTATGAATGTAGCCAAAGAATGTCTTATGGTTTTCTATAGCTATGGATGCTAATTTAGTGTTGTAACTAACCATGGAGAATTTTACAAGATATCTGATTTGCTTGTTTAAGCTGTGGAGGGTATTCTTCCTCTGTTGAGTAAGTTTCCTCTTGTTCTTAGATGTCAGTCTCTTTCCTTTTGTTCTACAACTTATTTATACTTACAGTCGACCAGGGTGGCTTGTTTTTTTGGGAGGACCTGGTTTTAGTCCCATCAGGTACAGATGAGTCAGTACATGTGTTTAAGTGTCTATATAGGGCATTTGTGTACTATTCTGCATAGGAGTCATTGTTGGCTGTGTTAGCCAGGGCTTTGAAACTTTTTATACCATCACTTAGTAGGCTATAGTTTGCTTTGGAGAATTTTTTCAGTTTTTCTTTTGATCCTGTAGGGGGTGTCAAGTCTGATCTTTACTTCAAATGAGACTGATGTATGTTCTGACCTTATGAGGGAGGAAAACACATAGGGGATAGTGCAGTGACCCCCTCTCCATGTTGGTGAGCACTAGGTCTAGGACATTTGAATCCCTTGTGGTGGTGCAGACCAACTGTCCCAGGGCATTTGAATTAACAAACTCCATGAATCTCAGAGCAAACATTTTTGTGCTCCTATAAGTCACCCACTTGATGGAAGGATAGTTGAAATTTCCCATAACCAAGGTGTTTGGCTGTATACTGAGTGACTCTAGCAAGTCCAAGTAGGTGGTGTTTTTCTCCTGGTTCATGGTGGGGGACCTGTATCTAGAGATTATGTGGTAGGGTATTTTGCCTATAGTTATTTGGACTTGGAGTAGCTCAAGAGAGTTGTACTGTTTTACAAGCCTTGAGGTACACTTCCACCTTTGGTCCATTCATGCTCGTTTTGAGGTCTGAACATGTGAAAGGCATTGTAGCCTTGTACAGGTGGGGTGCTGTCTGTGGTCTTGAACCAAGTCTCAGTGACTGCACACATGTCAGCATCTTCCAAGGTGAGGAGTGCTTCCAGGGAGTGTAGTTTACTGTTTAGGCTCCTAGCATTAAGCAGCATAATCCTGCATTATTCTCTACTGGATTTCTATACATTAGAAGTTTTGTTGTTTTGACATTGCCTAAAAAGGCACTATGGGGGAGGCAAGCATCTTTGCCAGTATCCAAAAGTCTTGATGAGACATGTGAAGGCCATCTCTGGCAAAGCAGGGTGGTCTGTCAACCATGTTTTCCCAGACTATCAGATACCAGTTCCCCCTAGAGTGACACCAGAAGTTAAACCAATTAATGAAATCAATAATTTTTTGTCTCTATTGTGGCATCATCCTAGGTGAGATTAGAATGTTGCTTAGGGCTAGGGAAGTACTGGCCTGGGACACATAATCTGAGAGTTCACTCATGTCTTTCTTTATATTGTCCAGAGAGGTACCTCTCAAGGCATTCACTCCAACATGTACTATAGTAATTATTGTTGAGTGACTTGAGTGTGTGCATGATTGACAGATTCTGGTACATGGCAGGCAGCTGACCATGACCTTGTCCAACATGGAGAGGGGGGCATCTGTGTGTCTCACTATTGAATTGGCTATAACTAGGACATTAGGTTTTGAGGTGTTTTGCCTTAGGGACTAAATTGTTAAGACGCTGATATGTGTGTTGTTATGTGCAGAGGTGGATTCTGTTCATGTACTAGTGTGTGTAGGCTGTTTGCCCTTGCTAAGTCTCTGTTTTTTGAGTGGGCTCTTAGTGAGTACCTCCATGTATTTGGGTTTATGTGTCTTGGTCTTACTTTGTGTGAGTGGAGAGGTGTGTTTGCTGACATCCTGTTTGATGCCTTAATTATTGATATGTGAGAGGACTAATAGTTTCACGGTATAGTTACATCTCTCACATACTGTATCTGTTTGCTTTAGGAGCAAGTGGATGTCAATATACATGAGGCAGTTGCAACATTGCTTCAAGATACCCATGTCAATCAGGCTGGCTGGAGAAATGTAGGAAAATTAACTACTAGTTTCTGAAAGGACCAGTTAGATCAGGTATTGCTCTGGGATTAACAAGGGGACTTACTCTATAGAAGATCAGGGATGGAAAGTAGGGGGACACTGCTCAGTGCTCATCTGAGTTCCCTGCAGTGCAGAGGTGGGAATCTGCATTACCCGCAGAGCAGCAGCGAACCTGGGAGGGTTTTACTGACTTGTGTCTAGGGAAAAATAGTTTCTAGGGGTTTGCATCTACATAAGCACTGCTAACAGCTGTACTGTCAAAATTATATAGTTTTAAACTAGTCTGCTAATAGGAAATACATAATGAGCCTTCCTCCAGCAATCCCCAGCTCAGACAAGCCTATAGCCACACTCTTTTGTCACAGGGGTACAGGGGAGCCCTTCTTAATGTAAGACGGTTGGATTTGAGTTTAAGTGTATGAAAATCAGGCTAGATTCAGAAAGCCTGGTTTATGCTAATTAAGCAATATTTCAGTGCAAAGCAAGTGCAGGTAATAAGCAAGTACAAACAGTAAAAACAGTAAAAAAGGCACACATTAATGCAGTAAAACAGTAAAATACAGATGAAAAAGTGATGATCAAACTCAAAATAAGCTTAATTTCTTGTTCTTAGCTTTGGATGGCTAGGATTCAAGCTGAAACACTATGGACCTCTGGCAAAAGACACCAAACACAGAGCAGCCCCTGTTAATTGAGCTTAAACCAGAAAAAAGACACTTAAACTAACAAGGACAATAAGCCTTCAACCAGTATTTCCCAGCTCAGAAGGGCAGAAACTACCCTCTCCTTAAACAAGAATGTGGACCACAAGCTTTCTTAATATAAAATAACTGTCCTTAAGCCCAAGCACTTAAACCAGAATTAAGACAATTTTAGAATAACAGACACAATAAGCCATCGACCACAAAGTTTTTACTTTCAGAAGAGTGTAGACCACAAACCTTCTTAATGTAAAACAACTGGCCTGAAGCCCAAGTGCTTAAACTTAAACTTAGAGGCTTATAACAACAGTTACAATTGAATCAGACTACGAACTAGCAGTAATAAATGCTACTCAACACTTTTAAGAACAAACAGAAAAAAACAAAATAAAGTAATAAAGTAAGAAGAAGTACAGATACAGTAAAATCAGCTGAATAAAGTGTTTTTTTTTTAGTAAGTGGGAAGGGAGGAAACAGAAGATAATTCAAGTTTAAGAGAGTAAGGGGGTGGGGCCTTCTCAAATGATCTCTCTGTACTCAGTAGAATGAGCTAATAAGACCAGACTGGGAGGAGTGTCCAAAATGAAATTGATAGTAGGGGCAAGCAAACTCAAAAGCCACCAGCTTTCAGAGTACAACAACAGTTGGGTAGGTGGCTGGGAAAATCACAAGCAGAGATCAGCGTCAGGCAGAAGCAAGCCAAATAAGCACTCCAGCTAAATAAAGATACCTCCAAACATTTCTACTTAAAGAGGAATGCCATTTTTCAGCACCTCCCACTAATTAGCTGGATATTATTCACTGACTGACTGCAAAGGAATTATTTTCTAACTTTTCTAACTGATCCTAGCCAAGACCTCTTAAAACTCCAACAGAACAAGAACAATTAAAACAAAACAAATGTAATATAAGAAAAAGATAAAAAAATAGAAGTGACCAAACCTTAAATGAAAAACTTCAAAATCAAATGCAGACAGAGATCAGCAATATTCAGGCAGAAGCAACTCAAATAAGCACTCCAGCTAAAAATCCACCTCTGTTTGATTCTGACAGTTATCATGCAATAATTTTTATGCCCAAGTAATTATCCCACTTTTATCAGCAGCTTCTGTTACAGGCATAACTAAAGTTCTACCAAAGCTGATCTACCATTTAACATTCCCTTATTCCATTCTGTTTGCTTTTAAATTGTTTTCAGTCCATTATATGGAAGGCAGTTTCTAACGTGCAATCCAAACATCATGGGTTCCTAGGTTCATAGGTTGGTACTAGGCTGTCGGCCCTAGGGCCTATACAAGCCTAGCCATAACAATTCCCTGGCTATTTCTTCCCACA
Source organism: Protopterus annectens (assembly GCF_019279795.1). Lineage (NCBI taxonomy): Eukaryota > Metazoa > Chordata > Ceratodontiformes > Protopteridae > Protopterus > Protopterus annectens. The sequence continues at coordinate 50,251,165 of NC_056749.1, forward strand.
GAATTTACTTCCCTGCATCATTTTAGCCCAGCCACTCCATTACCTTTCTCTTCTGAGCTATTTGCTGTTAATACCTCCAATCTTTTAATAATTTCCTCCAGTAAATTCTATCCTCTTGTCTTTTCACTATATACCTATTTGTAGGTATACCTATTGGTAAGATATTTTTTCTTCAGTACCATGCTGGCTAAGTTCTTGAAATGCTTTCTGTAATCACATGAATATAATAGTCTGTGTGGTTGTAGTTATTTTCCTTCAAGACTTGCATATGAAATCCTAAACTCTCTTTATCCCTCAGTACCCCCCCATTTAGTTTTTGACCTTTTCCATTTTGACTTATAGTCTTCTGCTTGAGTTATCTCCGTAAGCCTTAACTGTGTAAATTTAAAGTGTCCATTGAGATTGGCTAACCCTAAACTATTGTGTTCTTTGGGATGACCCATCTTATCCCACTTAACTCTTTACCTCTTCCCTTCCCAAATAAATTCATTCAACTCTTTATTAATTATACCCTACAACTCCTTCTTTGGTAAAAAAATGCCTGACCTATTTATGTAAAGCTCGAGGGGCTAAAACATTTTCATTACTTTTATCTTACTATCCATATCCGTAATCAACAGCTTCTAGTTTCTCAATGTTGGTATTGCCATTTGTTTAGTTGCTCTCCGCATATCCTTAACTGTATAATATACTCTTAAATACTTCAGCTTTTCATGCTCCATATGTGAACACATAGTTTACCACTATAGTTTTTGTTTTGTCTTCATTTAGTTATAGGTTCATAGGTGTTTACTAGGCTAACAGCCACAAAGGCCTTTTTAAGCCTAGCCATGCATCCCAAATCTTTGACGAGTTCTGACACCATTGATAAATGTAAGCGCGGGCTTAGCAGAATAAATATTTACAAGCAGTGACTGGTAGATGAACCATTTGCAGGCTGCCTATGTCCATTAAAGACATAGGTGCCAAACTAGAGATGCATTTCCTGTTCCCCATACAATTGCCCAAGTTACACTTGAATTGGGCTAGGGTGGGACTCTGCTTCACATGGATGGGGAGCCTGTTCCAGAGAATGGATACATATATATATCTCCAGCAGGTATTATGTATATCACAGGCAAGATTTAAGTCTTTAGAATGGGTAATTCTAATGCTGTTTGTTTTATGGATATGAAGGAGGTCCATCAGAGTGGAGTCAGTCAATGCCTTGTATACCAAGCATAGATCACCCCTCAAGTGGAGTTTTTTGTTTAGACTCCTAGAATTGAGCAGTAAGACATTTAGGTTTTCTTGGTTTTGATTTGCTATGTCAGAAGTACTTTCAGTTTGGCATTGCCTAAAAAGGCCCTGTGGGGGGTGGGGGATAATATTTTAGCCAATATTCAAACCCTAGAGGGGAAAGGTGCAGACATCCCTGGCCATGCAACATGTCATCTTCTGTTTGTATTGCGGCATCATCCTTAGAGAAGGTAAAATGCTGCTCAGTGCTAGGCTCATAACAGCCTGGAGTACATATTCAGAGAGCTACATGATATCTCTCTTCATATAGTCTAGGGAGGTACATTTCAGGTCATTTGCACTGACATGGACTATAACTGAGCCATACTGGTACTTGTGGTCCAATGACCTGTGTGTAATGTGGTGTATCCTGGTCCCAGATAAGCAACTTTTTCCTTACTCAGCCTGGTGAGAGCAAAATTTCTGTGTCTAACAATGGAATCTCCAATGACCAGAATATTGGATTGTGTGGTGGTTCACCTTATCAGCTTGAAAGTAGAGACTGCATGAGATGTGTCTTTTATGTGACAGCTTTGCGTCCAGTGACATTGTGTAAATACATGTCTGACATGCCATGCCAGCTTTTTTGAGAATTAGCTGGTTGTCAGTAAACATGAGGCAATTTTTACATTGCCTCAGCATGCCCTTATCCACCAAGCTGGTAACGGGGATAGTGGGAAAGTTCATATCCTTGGCAACAGGCCATTTTTATTGATTAGATGATTGCAGTGAGAATATGAGGAGATGTCATAAGTATCTGGTTTACAACTCTGGGTGCAGTGTCACTGCAAACTAGTTGCCCTGTGTACAACTAGGTATTGGTGAAATTTCAAGGGTGCTTTTACAGGGCAAATGTCAGCTCATGGTATTTTTCTTTATACAGGACTCTACCAAACACTTGAGGGGAAACTAATAAGTAGACTGTGATGATTTATGGATGAAGTTTTTAGGGATATATTCTTTAGTTAGTTTGGACAGCAGCTAATCAAACAGTGCTTACTGAAAAGAAAGAATTAGTTTTTTCAATAATGATGAAAAGAGGTGAAAAGAAAAAAAAAAAGACTTGAAGCTGTTTCAGAATGTTTCACAACACTGAAACACCCTTCTCTGTGTTTATGTTATATAAAATAATAACATCTGCATTTATATCCTTAAACCTATGGATCCTATACTTCCTTTGATAATGGCTGTAAATATATAACAAATAAAAACACATGTCTATCTACCTGTTTAACAGAATAAACTATAAACTACTAGAAATTTCAAGAATGTGTCTTTATTCCATCAGAGTCTCCTAGATCTGCTAGCTCAAATGATTTTATCAGGACTAATCCTTTGTAGTCTGTCAGTCATACAATATGCTGATGACTCCACTATCATCTGCACATCTGAAAATCTTGTACACTTTCAATCCATCACCCAAAAAACATTTAACTCTTTTGAAAGCTGGCTAAATGATAACCAAATTCTACTTAACCCCTCCCCCCCAAAAAAAACTTATACTGTTTCTCCCAAAATTTCAATCTCGTCTCAAATAATCCTTTACTATCAGATCACTCAAAAACACCACAACAGAAGTAGCATCACTCAGAAACTCCTAAGTGTGACCATCAAGAACTAATTAAAATGTGATCTACACATTCATAAGTGTATCAAAAAAAAATCACCAAAAACTCTGCATGCTTAACAGATCAAAACATTCCTAACCGATGACTCTAGACCCTTTCGCTCGTTAATGCTTACCTACTCCCTGTTCTACTTTATGCCTCTCCCATTCTAAACAATATAAAATCAAACATAAAAACTAAATTTGAGCTCTGCTGAAATAAATTGCCATAGTTGCTGCTAATCAACCTTAAAACTCACACCACTAACTCTTAAATCCTTAAAATGCCTTGAGCTGCCTCACAACACCTGCTCTCTCAACTGCTCCTTGCTCATTTCATACTTTATAATCCTTCAACCTGCCCAGTGACCTCATCCATCATCATATGTTATATTCCCTGTGACAAAGGGGGGATACTGCCAGCCCAGCTATCTGAAATTTGAAATATTATATGCCACTGGTGAATATTGAAATGATTTGAAGATGCTTGTGTTACAACTGTATTAGAAATGTATATTATGTGTATATCAAACTGTTGGTGCAGAAATGTGTGTTGAAAAGGGTTTGTAAAGTACTGAGCTTAAAAATGTAACCACACTGTACCCTACTGTAAAAGAACAGAAATGTACATACACTATTATAACTGTTTAAAATGTATATATGTTAACACTGGAAACTGGGATATAGGAGGTTATCTTCAGAAGAATAGCTGAATTTAAATTACTTTATGGCCATGCAATAAAAATATGTTATCTTTCAGTTTCAATGCAGTAACAGACATGAAGTCTGTGCTGAGAAGTTTTCTGTATTATCTTGGAAGTGTTTTATTATTTTATGACTTCCAGGATCTGCAAACATCCGAGAGAAAACCTTTGTGTATGTATTTTCACAGGTAGATGCTAAATACTTCTAGCTTTCAGCAGTGACAGTTTTACCTGGGATAGAGTCAGATGACAAGAAATGATGTCATTCTGCAAGCTATTCCAACAGTAATATTTGATAATTTAAGAACTGTCTGAGAGAGAAACAGCATTCTGTATTCTGTTTCTGAGCTGACAACATCAGCTGGAGGATCTATTCACCACATCTGCCTTTCTAATCTAATTAAGTGTACTAGGGTACAGTATAATTCTTTTAGAAATAGTCAGGAATATAGCAAATCTTAATTTAGATGTTTTTCTTTATTTATTTGATACTGTCCTGCAATGCTGTTATAAACATTTCCTATGATTTTGAACTCTGATTTTACTGCAAATGTATATTTAGTATTGTCTTGTTCTTTTATTATTTATTATTAAATATATTTAAACCTTTCACTGTGACTGGTCTGTCTAGACATGTTTAAGGTCTGAGAGTACTTGCATATTTATTTGGTGACACTGTGTAACCTCTCCTAATAACCTTACTGTTGGTCAAACTACCCTTTGTATTAATAGTAACATTACACATAAGATTGAACACCCTTTGTTAAGGGCCTTAAAGTAGCTGATAAAGCAGCTGTCTGGTGGCAGTTGTAACTACCTTATAGTCTGGGTGAAAAGGGGCATAGCTAATAAATCTGTGCCAGCCTTTCCCAGGTGTGTGTGTATAAATCAAACCTCAAATAGTATGTATGTCAGCTACTTGGGCAGGGGCACAAAGCACTGGTTGGACAGACAGGGTGCTGGAGGACTTGGCTTGGCCACACAGCTGAGATCTCAACTCTATAGCTGTGACAGTGGGGAGTCTTATTGGGGATCTGGAGAAAGAGGGAGAAACCAGCCCTGAACTGACTGTGGTCTCTGTGTGCTCTTAAGGGAAATCGTGTGTGTGTGTGCCTGCCATCCTCCCAATGTACATCTCCCGCTGGTGCCAGTGTTGAGGATTTAGGCTCCTTGATTACTGGGCCATTGGTGGGTCATCACATTTATGGGTTGGCAGTCATGGGATATCCACATATTGGGATTCGGCGGTGTGGATTTTGAACTCTTGAAGCCTGTAAACAGTGGTCATTGAAGAAGGTGTTTGTACTCTCAATCAGCCATACAGTGACCATTCAGTGTTTCAAATCACAATAGTTTTATTTAATTTTGTTAGCTTAGTTAGTCAGGAAGACCAGGCAAGGATGTCAGCAGAGGAGTATGGCAAGCTGACAAGGAGCCAGTTGGCTGTGGTGTGCCAAGCCAAAGGACTGGTGCATGCTACCTGACTAAAGCAGAAATGACTGCAGCCTTAACCACAGCTGCATCACAGACCAGCAATCAGGAAGACAACCAGACTGGCCTTGGAGATGTATAACTCTCAGAAAATGGACAGTTCAACCTTTCCACATAGGACTTAAAAATCCATCTGGAGTTAGAGAGACTTGAACTGGAGCCCAGACGTTTGGAAACAGAATCAGTAGAGAGACTGCGACATCTGGACACTGAAGAAAATGAGAAACTGAGATGTCTGGAAGCTGAGGAAAAGGAGAGGCAGAGTCAACATGAAAAGGAGATGCTGACTCTTTGACAGGGTCATGGAGGTAATGGGGAAGGGGCTAATCAAACCCCAGAAGCAACAAAGGTCAGAAAATATCTTCCACAATTTACAGAAGGGGATAATTTTGATAGCTTTATTCATATGTTTGAAAGGGTATGTAAACAGTATAATGTTGACCAAGGGCTCTGGGTATGGTTCCTGACCCCCTTACTCCATGGTAAAGCTGTAACTGCTATTTCTAAATTGTCTGATACTGATTGCTTAACTCAATACATCTGAGTGACGCCTCCAGGTGCATCTGCAGTTAACTCCTACTGATGCCTCTAGGTGCCGAATATTGCTGTTCATATTTGCAATAATAATTCCAAAACCATGCTTTGTACAAGGTTTAAAAAAAGTCACCTTAAAGCTTACACAACGGCAAACTCAAATGCATTAATCTTTGACCTCTGTCTTATGCAGGTAAATAGATATTAACTGTTGTTTTTATAATCTTAATTTATATAGATGTAATTTTCACATTTTTCTAAATATCTCAACAACCAAGTAACACAGACAGAGCTCCTTAGCCTCATATGAAAGCTCTCAGCTAGATGAATACAATGCCGATAGTATGTGTGTAACTTGAGTAATTGCTGAGATATTGTAAGTTGATTACAAAATACTACAAATGTAATAGTTACTGGGTTTACTGTGACTTATAAAATTCGGTTTAAATCCTAGACCCTAAAGAATACTACCACTATAAAAATAGTTTGTGCTGAAGAGTTTGCCATTTATACTTCTTTCATAACCCCTATGGTTCCAGAGATATGAACATTTGTTTGAAATGTGACGACATAATTTGATTCTGTCAGAAGGCTTAGGCTCCACCCATTGGAAATTACAGTGAAAACTTCCTGAGCTCCATTGGAGTGAATGAGTTAAATTATAATAATGTTAAAAATTGTTTATTAGAGTGTTTTAAGTTAAGACCTGAAGCTTATAGATAAAAGTTTTGTGAGTATAGACGCAAGGCAGATGAAAGTGTGTGTGAATATACTGCTGAGTTAAGCACTTATTTTCATAGGTGGGTGAGTGGATGTGAGGTCACCACTTTTGAAGGGCTGGCAGACCTTTTGGTGAGAGAACAAGCCTTTAGCACTTTGCCTGAGGACATGAGAATCTAGTTAGCAGATAGGCAATGCAATACTGCATATGAGTTGGGGAAAAAGGGAGACCTACACCTAGCAAGCAGGGCATCACTGCACAGGAAAGGGACACCCAGTACTGCTCCTACATCAAAGAGAACCCATGATGGGCAGCCTAAACTGCCCCAACAGAGATCACCAGTAACAAGGGAAGCCACTAGTCCAAGTACATGACCAAGGAGGTATAGCTAGTAAACCTGTGCCAGGCTTTCTCAGGTGTGTGTGAGTGAGTGTGTGTGTGTGTGTGTGTGTGTGTGTGTGTGTGTGTGTGTGTGTGTGTGTGTGTGTGTGTGTGTGTGTGTGTGTGTGTGTGAGTGTGTACGTGTGTGTGTGTGTGTGTGTGTGTGTGTGTGTGTGTGTGTGTGTGTGTGTGTGTGTGTGTGTGTGTGTGTGTGTGTGTGTGTGTGTGCATGTGTGCAGGCGTGTGTGTGTGTGTGTGTGTGTGTGTGTGTGTGTGTGTATAAATCAAACTTCAAAGAGTGTGTGCGTCAGCTACTAGGGCAGGGACATGAAACACTGGTTGGACAGAGAGGGTGCTGGAGGTCTTGGCTTGGCCACTCAGCTGAGATCTCAACTGTAGAGCTGCGCCAGTGAGGGCATCTTACCGGGGATCAGGAGAAAGAGGGAGAAACCAGCCCCAGACTGACTGTGGTCTCTGTGTGCTCTTCAGGGAAATTGCACTTGATGCAGAGAGCTGCATCTTGAAATACTGTGTCTGTGTGTGTGTATGTGTGTGTGTGTGTGTGTGTGTGTGTGTGTGTGTGTGTGTGTGTGTGTGTGTGTGTGTGTGTGTGTGTGTGTGTGTGTGTGTGTGTGCCTGTCATCCTCCCAGTGTACGTCACCCATTGGTGCCAGTGGTAAGGATTGAGAATCCTTGATTACTGGGCCAGTAGTGAGTCATCACATTCCCAACCACTCTTTTCGGTGCTCATACCAACATCTCTTAGAAGTCTACAAACCTAAATGCTCCATAGGCCAAAGCTTAAACATCAACACAGTAGCCCTGGCTTGGAACAGGATTCCCAAAACCATCAGAACTATTACAAATAGTCACAAATTTAAAAAATCATTAAGAGAAAATCTCTGTAACTCTGGGCTCTGCACCTGCCTTAGCAATGCTGAGACTTCCACTAAAGTTTTCTCTTTCCCCCTCCTATAATTTTACTTCCTACCCTCCATCCTTTCCTCACTTAACACCACTTATACTCTTCCTACCTACTTCTCCCCACGTCATCATCCTCAACCCCCCCCTCCTACTAATACACTTCTTTGTATCATCTTTCATGTTCAGTTCTATTTCCCTATGTCACTACTGTCTTGCACCCACCTTTCATGACTGCACCTTCTGCACAAATATTATCTAATTTGTATTTGCCTTTGCATGTTTTTTCTCTCCTCACCCAGTTATCTGATGTTAGAAGTAAATGTGTTTGTTAGTTCTGTGACCTTATTGTACATTATGTATTTCACCACGTTGTTAGATGTTTAAAGTAACTTTGTTAGCTTTATGTCCTTGTGTACATTATGTATTTCACCACGTTATTAGATGTTTAAAGTAACTTTGTTATCTTTATGTCCTTGTGTACATTATATATTTCACCACGTTATTAGATGTTTAAAGTAACTTTGTTAGCTTTATGTCCTTGTGTACATTATGTATTTCACCACGTTGTTAGATGTTTAAAGTAACTTTGTTAGCTTTATGTCCTTGTGTACATTATGTATTTCACCACGTTATTAGATGTTTAAAGTAACTTTGTTATCTTTATGTCCTTGTGTACATTATATATTTCACCACGTTATTAGATGTTTAAAGTAACTTTGTTATCTTTATGTCCTTGTGTACATTATATATTTCACCACGTTATTAGATGTTTAAAGTAACTTTGTTAGCTTTATGTCCTTGTGTACATTATATATTAATGTTACATGTACAGAGCTTTTCTTCCTAGACCTCAAACTGAAAATGGGCTCCTAACCAGTAGGACTGTACCTGATTACCAGTCGGACTGTTCCTGATTAACAAATGTCAAAATAAAATAAATAAATAAAAATAATAATAATTTTAGGTGGAATATAAATAAATGCCAGTGTAATCCTCCTCCACCCAGCCAATAAACTATTGCTACCTAAAATATGCCCTTATTGTCTTCTTTTCCTCCTGTATTGTTATTGGAGTCCATCTTTCAATCAGTATTACTACTCCCTTTCCCTTTGTCCCTGATACTCAGCTGAATGTCCAGGATTGTCAATAAAAGAAATATAAATAAATGGTGAAACCCTTCTTTTGTTATATCCACTGCAAGAATATGGCTCCAGTTGTTAAATGGCTCAAGTTATTAAAACACACCAGAAATTATAGCAACAAACTCACTGTAATCAGAGACTCACTCCCAAACACTCTACTAGACCCCAGTGGTCACACTATGAGACAACGACGAATTGATAGCTGAAACCTTTTTAGTCAATATCTGTTTCACACTGCTGGACAGAAAATGATCTACTAATGGCCATCAAGATTGGACTGCACATCTTGTGAATCACCCGAAAGAGCATGTTTGGTTGGTCAGTCATTGCTCTGATTTGTCTAGAGAAGCTACTTCTAAGATCTATCCAAGGCATTCAACACAGCCAATCAACAAAAAAACTTTCTTCCTATGAGTATCACCCTCCATATGTAACTGGTTTCTTAATTACCTGACCAGCAGGTCCCACGCAGTGGAATGGCAAATGATTTCTCCTCTTTCCTTGCTATATTCATTGGAGTATGACAAGGCTCCATGCTAGGACCACCAGTGTTTAACTACATAATCAATGATCTAAACACAGCAGCCAATGAGGCCGCCATAGTACAATACACCAATGACTCCACTTTACTATGTGCTGTTAGGACACTACCCAAGCTCCAGATATTCACCCAGAAATCCTTCTCCTCCATAGAAGCTTGACTCGACAAATCACAACTTCTCCCGAATCTAAAAAAGCTAAACTACTACTGTTCACCCAAAACTCTTTCTCCTCCGAAATAACTACCCTAAATATACTGTCATCCAACAATACCACTATAGAAGGGTCTCCCACACCAGACTACTAGGGGTGATTGTAGATGACCAGATGAAATTTGATCTCCATATACAGCAAGCCATAAAGAAGACATACCAAAAGCTAGGCTGCCTCTATAGAGTAAAACACTACTTTACTGAGTTTGCCAGACAAAACATTGCCAATTCTCCCACTAGGATAAGAGAGCCACGGTTGAACGATTTCTTCCATTTGCAATGGTCTACTCACAGCTTCACAGCTACTGCTCAAGCTTAAATTATATGTGTCGTAATCAAGACTTTATTCTTCTATGCCACAGAGCTGACAGTTGTAAAACAATCTTAGACGCAAAATAGAATCAGAAAGTAACTTGTATAAAAGTGTATCATTTATCATAAGACATACAAATAAGAAATTAATGTCTTGAAATTAACTTGGAAGATCTAAAGCAAGGCAGAGAAAAAGTTAATAAAATAACATTGCAGCCAGCTACCATCATCTCACCCTTTTAGCAATACAGACTCAATGTAGACGAGCAGTCAGTCCTTTTAAGGACAACGGTATGACAGCGCATCACTTCTAAGTTGAGTTTCATCCTGGACAGCTGCTGCATTTTCGACTTGATGTTGTATCTTGGAATTTTTGCAATTCAATCACTGATTTTTCATTTCATCGTCTTTCATCTGCACCATTGCTTGATATTACTTAAGCAACTATTTCCCTCATAGAAGGCCCTGAGTCTTTCTCCCCTAAGACCACTACCACTTTAGGGGGGCACAGTATTTATTCCAGGACTTCAGTCTTCTCTTGGTGATTCTCTTCAGTAGCAAAGTTTTACTTCAAAGACTGTGTGACTTCCACTGTGGATAGTGACACTGACTTCAGAACTGTGTGACTACCACTGTGGATAGTGACACTGACTTCAAAACTGTGTGACTACCACTGTGGACAGTGACACCAACTTCAAAACTGTGTGAATACCACTGTGGATAGTGACACTTACTTCAAAACTGTGTGACTACCACTGTGGGCAGTGACACTGACTTCAAAAGCTGTGTGACTACCACTGTGGATAGTGACACTGATTTTAAAACTGTGTGACTACCACTGTGGCCAGTGACACTGACTTTAACAACTGTGTAACTAATGCTGTGGACAGTGACACTGACTTCAAAAACTGTGTGACTACCACTGTGGACAGTGACACTGACTTCAAAAACTGTGTGACTACCACTGTGGATAGTGACACTGACTTCAAAACTGTGTGACTACCACTATGGATAGTGACACTGACTTCAAAAACTCTGTGACTACCACTGTGGATAGTGACACTGACTTCAAAAACTGTGTGACTACCACTGTGGACAGTGGTAGTGACTTCAAAAACTGTGTGACTACCACTGTGGATAGTGACACTGACTTCAAAAACTGTGTGACTACCACTGTGGATAGTGGCATTGACTTAAAGAACTGTGTGACTACCACTGTGGACAGTGACACAGACATAAAAAACTGTGTGACTACCAATGTGGACAGTGACACTGACTTCAAAAACTGTGTGACTACCACTGTGGATAGTGACACTGACTTCAAAAACTGTGTGACTACCACTGTGGACAGTGGCAGTGGCTTCAAAAACTGTGTGACTACCACTGTGGATAGTGACACTGACTTCAAAAACTGTGTGACTACCACTGTGGATAGTGACACTGACTTCAAAAACTGTGTGACTACCACTGTGGATAGTGACACTGACTTCAAAAACTGTGTGACTACCACTGTGGATAGTGACATGGTTGGTAAATTAACAGGCAGTTTAGAAATGGTAACTGTGAGGTATATCAAAACTGCATGATTCAAGTGGTGTCTAACAAAATAAGTGGAATAATATTAATACATAACATTAATACATAACATTTAGTAATTTTCAGTTGTGTATAAGAAAGCCTTTCCTTTGTTTATTGCTGGCTAAAAAGATGGTGCGACACTGAAGGTTCCCCTCTATAAACACACACACAACACACATTAAAAGCAATTTCATCCATAAAGGCTTCATCGATGCTACCCTGTAGTCTTCACGACTACTGCAGCTACATTAGCTGTTGGCTACAGTTCACAATAACCACAGAAATAAATGTGGTTGGATTCCATAGAAGAAGCATAACTTCTACTCCTGCCATGCTGCCACCTCAGGGGTACTGGTTCTGTAAGCCTAGGTTTATCTTCCATTTTAAGTTGCATAAAAATAGTGATTGCTTTGACAGGGAAATATAGTTACTTAAAGGAATGAAAAATCCACAACTTTATAGCATTTTGTCTGTCTAAGAACAGTCTGAATGTCCCTAATATACTTAGTAATAAAGGTCTATAAGGCAGGCAATATGGACTGCCAAACAGGGTAATCAGCCTTGATTTCTTATGAATGGGTATCATCTGTATAGAAGGAAGCAGACATCTGTGCCTGGGTGTTGCCAATCCCAATAATAACAACAAGCACTGACAACTGGATGGAGCAGTGGTGCAGTGGTTTGCATTGTCGCTTTACACCAAGAGGTTCCCCTGTTCAATTCTCGGCTGGGGTGCCTTCTGCATGGAGTCTGCATGTCCTCCTTGCATTCATGTGGGTTTCCTCTGGGTGCTCTGGTTTCCTCCGACTTTACAAAGACATGGGTCTGGAGTGTTACTCCCCATGCCTCTGCTGAAAATGGGTTCATTCCAAGTTGAACTTTCCCGGTAAACAAATGTTAAATAAATAAAATAAATAGTAGTCTTGAAATACTCACTAAGCATACACACACACTTTTCTCCACTCATGCGCTATTCTCTTCCAAATAAAATGGGGAAAAAAACAGAAACACAGGCAAGAGACAAATTCATTTGCATATGCTGTATACAGGCTTGCTTCATTTTATATAGGATGTGGTCCATACTTTATACCAGGTGAGTTGTCACACCTGAAAAAGCAGTAGACAGGAAGTGAGTCCTAGTTCATTACACAATAGGGTTCTTAGGGAATAAGTACCATGAAATTGGGGAGCTTCAAAATGCAAAGAGAAACACAAAAAATATAAAGTTTTCATGCAAATAAAGTAGTGTTTGCTACTGATATTACTAACCTATTACTATTAGGGAGCTTTATCCTTGTACAACTATTGGATGGGGATTATGCCAGTTTGCCAATATTCTGTGGACTTGGAGAAGGCATACATCTACATTGGAGTTTCTTGGGAGAGGTGTGACAATGTGAGGTATTGCCAGCTATGCCAGGCGAAGTAGGCCAGTGGATGTGTAATATATGCCAGCACAGCTAGCTGGAGTTTTGTAAAAAATATATATATGTTATTTGAATATCAAACTGATTTGTACAGATGCTTGTGTTGAAAATATATTTGTAAAGTTGCTTGTGTTAAAAATGTACTTGCAGTGGGTCCTGACTGTATTGTAACTGATTAAATGTACATGTTTTAACAGAGGATACTAGAAGAGAAGAGGTTACTCTCAGTCCAGCTAACTTTGAAAAATAGTAATAAATTAAATTACTTAATTTAGGTCATAAAGATTGTATCTTACAGTTCTGGCTGCAGCCAGAGATGAAATGCCTGTGCCAGAGAGTGGCTTATTAGCTCCTGTTGGAAGAATGGAAGTGTTTTATGGTTTTATAGTTTCCAGATGCTATAACACCTCTCAGTAAAGTTCTATTTGTATGTATGGTAAGATATATGTGCTGAATTCTGGTTCAGTTTTTAGCAATTAGGGTAATCTGGAAACCAGAAGTCAAGGTGACCAGATGTATGTGATGTCATTCTGTAATATAGGACAAAAATGATGTTTTAATACTAGCTGAGACTTAAGTCTCATTTCACTCTGTTTTTGGAACCTGACAAAGAAGGACCCCCACCTACTTCATCTTGCCTTGCTTTAATAAGTAAACCAGGAAATAGTAATTATTTAGATCAGTCAGGAAAATCTACTGAGATTAGTTAAATACTATGTTTCTGTATCTGTGTGAATCTATTCATCTGTGTTATTTTAATATTTCCTGTGGTTGAAACTCTGGTGTTTATTGCAAATAGATATTTAGTATGTTCATGTTATTTTATTATTTATTATTAAACATATTTAAATTGTTCATTGCGACTAGTCCTTTAGAGAATATTTTAACCTTTGAGTAGTACTCATATCTATTTTGTGTCTCTGTGGCCACTCCTTAAAGCTTTACTGTATTGGTCAAAACAGTACCATTGTACTAATATTAATTTCACTCCGTATGATTGGGTACCCTTGTAAGAGCCTTAGAGTAATTGGCATTGGAGAATCTGGTGGCAGTAACTACCTTTCCCAAGTGTGTGTGTGTGTGTGTGTGTGTGTGTGTGTGTGTGTGTGTGTGTGTGTGTGTGTGTAAAAATCAAATATCAAGGACTGTGTGTGTGTGTGTGTGTGTGTGTGTGTGTGTGTGTGTGTGTGTGTGTCAGCTGCTTGGAGCAGGGACATGAAGCACTGGTTTCACAGAGAAGGTGCTAGAGGACTTGGCTTGGACACTCGGATGAGGACTCAACTCTATAGTGGAGAGTCTTACTGGGGACCTGGAGGGAGATAGAGAAATCTGGACCCTGGTCTGATTGTGTTCCCTGTGTGCTCTTAAGCGACATTGTGCTTGATGCAGAGAGCTGCATCTGGAAATACTGTATGTATCTATTTTTATTCCAAGTGAACAGCCCTCTTCAGTGTCAGTGGTGAGGATTCAGACTCCTTGATTACTGACCCAGAGAGGAGAAGTCACAAGGGGCACAACAGAAGTCATGGTTCCTAAGGCCATTTCTTGTTCCCTTTGTTAAAGGAGTAAGAGTTGCATCTGTATTCTTGCAATTAAGTCAAATGTATACATAACAGTTATTATAAAACTCCACAGAGGGTGAAAACTGTCTTCCCTTCTGCTTTATAATATTCATGAATAGCAGAAGGGGAAATAGAAGTACAATTTGAGGAGTTTTATAAGTTCATAGGCTGCTAATAAGCTATCGGCCCTAGGGCCTATACAAGCCTAGCCATAACAATTCCCTGGCTATTTATTCCCACAATATTTACTTCCTTGGACCCCTGGAGGGCGACTGATATGATCCTCGGGGGGGGGATGAAAGGCAATGTCTAGACAAGCATCCATCTTGAGGCATGAGAGTTTGCTGTTTGTAGACAGTGTTGTACTACCTCTACTGACTGGTTGTGAGGTATAGTGTGTGCTGGAGCAGTTGACTGTGGAGTGTGATGTGGTTTGGATGACAATTGGTACTTCTAAATGAGACATCATAGTTGTCTCTAAGGGGAAAGATTTTGTTTTGTAGGTGAGGGAGAGTAGCCGTTTCAAGTGGAGATTGAAACTAGGATCCTCAGATTAGTCTTCCTACACAGTTAGCAAACAAACAAACAAACAAACAAACCACAAGCCATCTCCTGGAGGCCCTGATCCCAAGTGAAGGAACACTGTGCCAGAACACTGACTAACAGATATGCTTGGACACTGCCAGCAGAAGACTAGGACACTGGCCAGCAGCAGAGTGAAGGAAGAGTATATCAGGACACTCACCAGTTGAAGAACACTGTGCCACTGTGCCAGAGCACTGACCGTTAAAGTTGTTAAAGAACACTGTGCAAGGTCTCTGATCAACAGATGAGTGAAGGAGCTGTGTGCTAGGACACTGACAAGTAGTTATGTGAAGGAACAGTATGCCAGGTCACTTACCACTGGATAACTGAAGGACACTAACCAGTGGAACAGTACTCTGGTGTACTGATCAGTGAATAAGTGTACATTTATTGGTGAATGAATGGAGAAACAGCATGCAAGGACACTGACCAGCAGATGAGTGGACAAACAGCATGTTAGCACTTTATTCAGTGTCTGGGTAATGGAACAATGTGCAAGGACACTGACCAGCAGATGAGTGGGTTGCAGCAGTACTGCAAGTATTATATCACGGCACTGTAGAGGTGATGATCTAGCAGGATGAAAGTCTCATTCACTGAATGTCCTTGTCATCATGTAGTGACTGAAAGGATGAGAGTTCAGGTATAGGATATATCATTCTCTGAATGTCCTTGTCATCATGTAGTGACTGAAAGGATGACAGTGCAGATATAGGATATCTCATTCACTGAATGTCCTTGTCATCATGTTGTGACTGAAATGATGAGAGTGCAGATATACAGTTCCTCTGTATGATACTTGGGCTCAGTCTTTGTGATACAGGGAGGAGCTTGACAGGCTGAAAAGATTTGGGGATGTGCATGGGATATAGGCCTTCATCTTCTAATACATGGAATACAGGCCCTGCTCTTCCAATGCATGGGATTCAGGCTCTGCTCTTCCAGCTTAAGAGGACTAAAATGAGGTAGCTTAAGTCCACAACTAGGATGTTCTCTGGGTGCCTCCCACAGGGGATGTATTAGTCATGGGCCCATCTATGTCTCCTGTACAGACCTAGAACACACTAAAAGGCTTGAATCTCTCAAACTGCCTAGGAATGTTTGGGGTTCTCACTGGCTGAGCTGCATAGTACTGTTGGAGACACAGAAGCCCAGTCTGCCTTTCTCAGAATTCTGCTGCTATAAGCCTCATTGAGTTGAATGGTGAACAAGATGAGTAAATCGACAGATGAATGCTTGAAGGTACAGATGCATGCATGGTGGAATTAGATGCATGGATACATGCACACATGGCATAGTTAAAAGTGTCATCTGGAGCAGTTCCTAAGGTATCAAAGGACTGGCTGAGAAGGAGTGACTACATGAGCCATTCATGTTTGTGTTGAAGAAAGGATTTTGAACTTTGCAACACAGAATCCTAATGAAGGGTAATGCTGTACATGCCAGGGAAAGGCTTATATGCAGAGAGTGACACCACAGATATGTATATCTGAAGTAAGGATATCATACACAAAGTATACTCTGCCATTTCATGTCTGTTTTATCAAGAACACACAAAATAACAATGTTTTATGTCAGAGACTTTTAAGTGCAGATTTTCCAATCAATACAAGTTTATCACTCAGGGTAGCAATATTACTATCATCTCACATAACTGCGCCATTAATCGCATCACCTTCCAGGTCCCTGCTTACACTTATCAAGGGTACTAGAACTTGTCAGAGATTTGGAATGCATGGCTAGGCTTAAAAAGGCCCTTGTGGTCATTAGCCTAGTAAACACCTATGAACATTTTAGCTGCAGTTCCAAGGGTTTGAATTACTTTGCCAAATATACATAATTCACATCTTTTTTATATAGTCAAAACTGTGTGACTTTGAGGCATAGATTTATAACCGAATGCATAAAATTGACACAAAGAATCACAAATGCCCTTTACATTCCCTCATGTGCAACAAAGATGGTTAAAGATGGTGTGTGTTGAATGCTGTTTCAGTAATCCCCAGAGGTGGCCCAAGAATTTATCTGGCAGCTAAACTTTGAAGATGGGTCACCACCTCCCCCACCCCCACCCCCAACAACATCTCCATTTCTAATATTTTAACACTATGCACTCCAAAATTGTAATATCCGTAAACTCTTAAAATTGCTTTTATGAAAAGCTAATCAATGTGTTTTACAAACTTTTCCCACTGTGTTTAAGCTGTTTGCTCTGAGCATGTGGTTATTCCCAGTCACACAATTTTCTGTTGTATTTTAGCGCTAACAGTTCTGATGACGTTCTGCCTTAATTTGGATGAAAGTGCTAAATTGTTTTGCATATTGGTATTAAAATAATTTAAATTTCCTGTAGCATGGTTCTCTGGTTCTCACTTTTGCTTCTGTGATGTCCACTCATACGTTGGAACATGTATCTGTACCCTTTATAGTAGGTGATCACTGATGCAATCACACATCTGGTGTTGAAGTGTTGTAAACTGTTTTTTTTTTTTTTTTTCATAAAATATGCTTCCTTTTGGTGACTTCCTAAATGCAAACACAGAAAAAGACAACTACTCCATGCACACTGCAAGAAAAGATAAAGACTTCCACAAGAATTGGACCTTTTCTGACCAGCTTATACTTTTTCAAGCTAAATTTGATGCTTACTGATACTTACCTGCAAGCCTAACAAGGCTTAGATCTGATGAAATGACAGAAATGGCAGTGTTAATAATGAACTTACAATCAGTGTCTTAAAAGTAGTACATTTGGTGAAGAGCAAGGTCAGACTACGATAAACCCCAAATTTAAAATGTTTATGATTAAAAAAAATTAAAAAAAGTGACTTAGTAGCACAATATTCCTGTATCTAGAACCTGACAATACCATTCAGTATACATATCATAATTAGCAATTAATCAAAAAAGCATGCTTGTAACTCATACCTGCACATGCTGGCTCTAGGCATCTGCTTTACTGGTTTAGCCCTACTCTGCTCCCCACCCTGCCCCCATATCTCACCCACCCCCGGTAGTACTACATTTATAGTACCACTGGCACACCCCCTTAATTTGCTAACCAACTACACATGCACCTAGAACCAAGCAAACTCCTAGCACAATAATACACCCTCTATCCACCCCACTATCCATATTAAACCACCCATAGCTATTCTATTCTCTCTAATCTTTTATCCACCACATGCACTCAATACAGACCCTACCCTAGTAATTTACTATGACTACAGCTAAAACACTAATGCTGCTACCCTTAGTACCCCTGCTATTCATTCCTTATCATCTAAGCTCCTATGAATATGTACAGCAGCTTGAAATCCAATACCCAAACTCTCAAACAGACACCAACCCAGCATTTAATAAGTTTATCCACCACATAACCACCCCGACTCCTAATTCCTCGCCCCCCAATTACCATCACCTGACTAAATACCGCTACATTAGCTTAAAAAACAAAATCTACAAAAAAATCATAAACAAACTTTTTAAAACTAATAAGCAATTTAAACATTAATCTTATGAAGGATGGAGACATCCACCCCAACCCTGGCCCATCCACAACAGTAGACCCAAGCACACCATCTAACAACCCAATGTGTACTACCCAGATTGATAGACTTCCAAACTCATTTCTGGTCTGTCATCTCAACACCAGAAGCCTAAACAAGATCCATAGCCTGCATGGACTCTTAGCTGTTCACTCCCCCTGATATCCTCTGCCTCACAGAAACCTGGCTAAAACCAATAACCAAAGATAATGAACCCCCCCCCCCACAGTACAACATCCTTAGACTGGACCGGATCTCCAGGAAAGATGTCGGGGTAGCTGTACTATACAAGTCTACCCTAACAATAATAACTGACACCCAACAGCCACCCTAGTTTGGCAATGCAGAAATTCTCATCACCAAACTAATAATAAATAAAAGTAAATGCAGATACATTGTCTGCATTTATATTCCACCCGACAAGAATGATAATACTCTAGAAAATATCTTACATTGGCTAGCTTCTAACTATCCCCAGGAAACCATTGTCTTGGGGGACTTTAACATTGATTGGATCACCTGATCCTCTAAAACTCCCTCCAGCCATTTAAACCTCCACGGGTTTACTCAGATCATTGCCACCCCCACCAGATTTAGCAAAAATGGAGTCAAAGATAGTATCCTCAATTGGATACTTATTAACAGCCGCCCCCAAAGGTACAAGTCAGGTACATTAGCCAATGATCTAAGTGATCACTGCCTTACCTGTATTATTAGGCTCAACCAGCCCACCTACAAAACTATAAGAAACGTCAGAAACTTTAACCTTGACAACTTCCAAAATGAACTCCAAGCATGTAATTGGAATGTCTTGCAATGACCCCATTACACGAAGCAGTTGAGTATTTCAATACCAGATTCCTGGCTATCCTTAACCACATTGCTCCTACCTGTACCATCTGTGCAAAAGCCACAGTTGCACCATGGCTATCTAAAGAAACAGAAACCAAAATTAAACTAAGAAACAATGCCTGGGCCAAGTGCCATGTTACCGAAGCCCCTATGGACTAAGTAAGATAATGGCAGCTAAGGAACCGACCAAAAATTCTGCCATTCTAGACAAAAAAATCACTACACCCCCCACAACAAAAATAGCAGCTAAAATATCAAAAGTTCTGGGCCGATATTAACAATCTTCTCCACCCAGGCCGTTCTGCCACTCCTACCCCATCAGCTGCCCTTGATAAATCCCCTGTAGAAATTGCAAACAGCTTCAACTCCTTCTTTACTGAAACTATCCAGTCTCCAGCTACCCATCTCACTCCATCGGATGCAAACACCAGCTCTGGCGCATCTAGCCCTGATCCACCCAGCACCCAACCCACCTTTACCTTTCAAACCATACCTACCAACCTGATCCAGACCTTACTCAAAAAGCAAAAACCTACTATACTAGCTGCCGACCACCTCCCAGCTGAATATCTTCAAAAAGCAGCTGATGCCATTGCACGTCCTATTTCTATTCTGATCAACAGATCCATCTCAGCAGGATCCATCCCAGCAATATGGAAAATATCACATTATACCTCTCCATAAAGGAGGAAGTTCCACAGAATTATCTAACTTTAGACGTATAGCCATTCTTTCAGCACTAGCTAAAATCATGGAAAGATGCATACACAAACAAATTGCGCACTTTCTTATTCAAAACGG
>NC_056749.1:50288861-50303861 GCF_019279795.1 Protopterus annectens
AGGTTTATGAATCATGGGTCATGCGGCGATGTCTCTCTTATGTAGCAGGGATTTAGCAAGCAAATTCCATTTTATACTCACAAGCTCTTAGTGCTGCCCTCCTTGGACACCTATCACTTAAAAATATATTTGTCCCTCAAAATGCTGCCCCAAGCACTTAAAAATGTAAGTAACATTTTCAACTGCTCCCCCCTAAAACTGCTAAAGATATTATTTTTTAGATTATAAACATCGCATCTGTTGTTGGAGCCATTCATTTAGACAGTTGCAGACATAATATGACCCGAAAAAAGCCATACTGATATGATGCTCAGAAAAAATGTACTCAGTATTGTATAAAGAATATGCCCGGTGACACCCTTGTAATGCACCTAGTGTGTATCACAATGTCTTCAGGTACACAGAAGTGTATAACACTACTCAGTGGTGCCACAATACTATTATGAATTGCAAACAGCTTTGTTATGTGACTTGAGCTGTGCACTAAAACTTCACAGTTGTGCAGCCTGTTTATAAATAACACTGGTGAAAAGCAACAATGTAACAATGTATAACACAGTAGTACACAAACCATAACACACAATGTAACAATGTATAACACAGTAGTACACAAACCATAACACACAATGTAACAATGTATAACACAGTGTTACACAAACCATAGCACACATTGTAACAATGTATAACACAGTGTTAAACAAACCATAATGCACAATGTATAACACAGTATTGTACAAGCCATAGCACACAATGTATAACACAGTATTGTACAAGCCATAGCACACAATGTAACAATGTATAACACAGTATTGTACAAGCCATAGCACACAATGTAACAATGTATAACACAGTATTGTACAAGCCATAATGCACAATGTATAACACAGTATTGTACAAGCCATAGCACACAATGTAACAATGTATAACACAGTATTGTACAAGCCATAGCACACAATGTAACAATGTATAACACAGTGTTACACAAACCACAGCACACATTGTAACAATGTATAACACAGTGTTAAACAAGCCATAGCACACAATGTAATATAGTTCTGTTTAGTAGTATTGCAGCTCTGATTATCATTATTAGAACTTGAAGCCTTTTGTGTTATCATTTGTGTAATATCGTGTTATAAATTGTTACATTGTGTGTTACATTTCTGTAATACTGTGTTATGCATTGTTAGATTATGTGTTATGGTTTGTGTAATACTGCGTTGTACATTGTTAAATTGTGTGTTATAGTTTGCATAATACTGTGCTATTAATGTATAGCACAGCATTACACAAACCATAACACACAATGTTATTATTATTAGTGCTTGCAACATTTTAGGACACATGAGGGAGAGGGACAGGAAACACTACAGCTACCTCTCAACCTCATAGAATAACAGTTTTTGCCCTTGAGTGCATTTACTGAGGGATAAAAAAATGCAACACTCAAATGTAAGGCATTAAGGGCTAACAGTAATCATCTGATGATTATCAGAGGAGAACAGGACATACTGTAGATGGTCTGACAACAGTGACAGTTATAGGGTAGGTGGTGTGTGTGAGCAAGCATGTTTTACTCATCTTTGGGGGAGCTACTGAGGGGGAGTTAGGGATGTCTGTGCTAACACTATGTGGCTGACACTATTAAGTACTGCAGGAAATGTTGATCTGTACATGGCTGTTGTTAATTGTGATCCATAGACATGCAAATTAAGTTATATAAGATCTTTCTTCATTATGGCTAATGTCTATGAATTGCAAAATACTACATCATGGAAATGGGATCCTTTGACCATGGCTTTTATGGTCCGCAATGCAATTCTTTATGAATCCTCCAGCCAGTCTATGTCATTGAGCAGTAAGTAGGTCATACTGTACTTTTACAATTCTACATCAGTGCTTTATGAATCACATGATGTACATCAGCTATTTTCTTACTGTAGCATTGGTTGTATAAAAAATGTCAGCTAATGTATTCCTCTTTTAATGTTCAGAAATTATAATGCAACAGGAGCAAGACACTGTTTAGTACAAGAAATTTATAGATCGCCCATTTACAGTAGTAAGACAATAGATAATATTCATTAACAGCCATCACTGACAAAGCATCCCCAACTTCAGACCAAGAAGGAGAAGTTGTCTAATTGGAAGCAATGTCTCCTTAGCCTAGACACGCAAATAGGAGCACTAGTGAAATCCTCCAAAGCAAACTTCGAGCACAAATTGGCTACATCTACTAGAGACAATCATAAGGCTTTCTTTACATATGTCTGTAATCTCAAGTGAAGCACTCAGATCTGCTCAAAACTGGTGGTCAAGGACACCACAAACACAAACCCTGTAGATATAGCCAACCTGCTGGCAGAGAGGTTCATTGAAAATTTCACTCCTCTGCCCCCCCCCATCAGTAAAACAGGACATCCCCAGTACCTGCCCCCTCCCCTTATCTCTAGGGAGAAAGTCATCACTACCCTCTGAAAGGAAAAAATACAGCCTCCATGGGACCCGATAATATCCCGGGCTGCATCCTACATGAACTTAGGCAGGAACCTGCAGTACCATTAGGCACCCTATTCAACCAAAGCCTGAGTACTGGCTTCATCTCAGCTGACTGGAGAACAGCTACTGTCATCCCTTTGCACAAAGGTGGAGCATCCATTGATCCAGGAAATTATAGACCTATCAGTCTAACTAGCCTGATCTGAAAAGCCATGGAGTGAATTATCATAGACCTCATTAACAAGGACATTGGCAACCTGCAGACACTTGATCCCACACAGTTTGGTTTTCTCAAGGGGAGGTCATGCCTTTTAAATTTGGTTGACTTCTTTGAGAAAGTCATCAAGCCCATATACGAGGGGAAGATGGTGCATACCACCTACCTTGACCTGGCCATAGCCTTCAATACTATTCTCCACTCAGGTATAATAGATAAACTCTCTCAACTAGGCATCAATCCATATGTTACCAGATGGGTAGCAAACTGGCTCACTGATAGAACCCACCTAGTCAAAATAGGGGAAGCCACCTCAAATAGTAGACCCATAACATGTAGTGTACCCCAGGGATTGGTCTTGGGTCCTCTGCTGTTTGGGATATATTTCTCAGAGGTGCAGGCCAAATCTAGTAGGCTATGGCTGACCAAGTCTGCAGATGACTGCAAGCTGGGTACTGTCATCAATTCCCCTAGTGATGTGGACATCCTCCAAGAGAGTCTCGCCCAAATAAATGACTGGTGCCAGAAACATGGCCTCAAACTGAATTCCAAAAATGCATCATCATCCCTTTTGGGAAGAGTGACTTCCCCACAAATTATCACATTGATAATAAGGCACTAAGCATGCAATCAATCATGATGGATTTGGGCACCAAGGTTGACAGCAAACTGACATTTGACCACCATATTGCCTCCGTTGTATGGAAAGCTTTCTACATGGCCCAGCTCATTAATAAGGGTATCTCATCCAGGGACAAGGTGGTCATAACATCCCTGAATTCTTCCCTCATAAGACCCATTATTGAATACAATGCCCCATTCGACATGCAGCAGCTGGAGAGAGCACAGAGCCCCCCCACCCCACAGAGAATCCAGGGCCTCAAAAAGCTACCCTACACAGATAGGCTAAAAGCCATGTCCCTCTACTCAGTCTTCTACAGACTCCTCAGAGGTGACCTCTGTCTGGTATACAAAGCAATCTTAGACCCCACCCTGATGGGACTGCTGCATATCCACAAGTCAAGCTCATAGATTCATAGGTTCATAGGTAGGTACTAGGCTATTGGCCCTAGGGTCTATATAAGCCTAGCCAAAAAGGTACCCTGGCTTTCGCCACCCAAGAAAATTATTTTCCTGTGCCCCTGATGAGCAGAGACACAGAAGTGATCCCCGGGGTGAATTTCCTATTTCCCATCCAATCATCAAGATTTTTCTTGAAGAGTGCTAATGAGGAGCTCTGTTTGACATAGATAGGTAGTCTGTTCCAGAGTATGGGAAGTCTCTGGGACAGGAATCTAGCCCTCCAGCATGTTCTGTTTATTGTGGTGACAAGGTTTAGTTTAGGTCCTTACAGCATGTAGATTGGAGAGATTGGGATTTCTTTAAGTGGAGCATGTCCAACAGCTCAGGGTTTGACATAGCTTTGTATGTTATGGAGAGATCGCCTCTGAGTAGGCGATATGTGACGGAGTAAAGCTGGAGTTTTTTGAGACGGTCTGCATAGGGCATCTGTTTGAGGCCAGTAGTCCTCCATGTGAGTTATTTCTGTGGCCTCTCCAGTTGTTGTAGATGTTTTGTGAGGTACATACCAAAAGGGGCGCTGTACTCTATAATGGGTCTAATGAGTGATGAGTAGAGGGGAAAAATTACCTCTTTTTTTTCTGGATGAGAAACCTTTTGTGATGAGGTGTGCCATGTAGAAGGCAAGTAACTCAAGTAACTCACATGCGCAACCTCAACCTGGTCTGTGACATCAATAGGACTTGTTGGTGGGACAGATTTGTGTCCCAGAGACTCCCTCTTTTGTGGAATAGACTTCCTCTCCATGTAAAGCAGACTACCTCATTAAAACTTTTTAAGAGCAACCTGGATAACTGGACGAGGAACAGAAAATACACCCCTGGGATTCCACCTGTGTCCCTGCCGGACAATGGCATAGGGTGCTGACTTGTTGGAAAATGTGTTAAATTCTTGGCTAGGCTTGTAACAGCCTCAGGACTAATAGTCTAGTAACTTCCTATGTTCCTATGATTCAGCTAAACACTCCACAATTTGTAATAATGTATTTATTGAGCTGATTGTTTGTCTGTCTGTGTTTGCTAACCAGGTAGATTGGCTGATACTGGACCATTTCCAAGCATTGCCAGAGTTAAAAGGCAAGATAATAACAGAAAGACACAAGTAAATATAACAGTTAGCAACAAACATGTGCAGTGTACAAGAGAACATTAGGAATTATGAATGATGCAACTAATCAAATAAATGTAGATTACATTTACACTGTGAACCCTAGTGTTCTAACGGCAGCAGTAACAGTAATACTAAGAACAGTCGTACTGTAGTAATTGGTGTAGTACTTATAGTAATCGCTGTATGTGTGTAACAGTAATACTAACAACAGTCGTACTGTAGTAATTGGTGTAGTAGTTATAGTAATCGCTGTATGTGTGTAACAGTAATACTAAGAACAGTCGTACTGTAGTAATTGGTGTAGTACTTATAGTAATCGCTGTATGTGTGTAACAGTAATACTAACAACAGTCGTACTGTAGTAATTGGTGTAGTAGTTATAGTAATCGCTGTATGTGTGTAACAGTAATACTAACAACAGTTGTACTGTAATAATTGGTGTAGTAGTTATAGTAATCGCTGTATGTGTGTAACAGTAATACTAACAACAGTCGTACTGTAGTAATTGGTGTAGTACTTATAGTAATCGCTGTATGTGTGTAACAGTAATACTAAGAACAGTCGTACTGTAGTAATTGGTGTAGTACTTATAGTAATCGCTGTATGTGTGTAACAGTAATACTAAGAACAGTCGTACTGTAGTAATTGGTGTAGTACTTATAGTAATCGCTGTATGTGTGTAACAGTAATACTAACAACAGTTGTACTGTAGTAATTGGTGTAGTACTTATAGTAATCACTGTATGTGTGTAACAGTAATACTAAGAACAGTCGTACTGTAGTAATTGGTGTAGTACTTATAGTAATCGCTGTATGTGTGTAACAGTAATACTAAGAACAGTCGTACTGTAGTAATTGGTGTAGTACTTATAGTAATCGCTGTATGTGTGTGTAACAGTAATACTAAGAACAGTCGTACTGTAGTAATTGGTGTAGTACTTATAGTAATCGCTGTATGTGTGTGTAACAGTAATACTAACAACAGTCGTACTGTAGTAATTGGTGTAGTACTTATAGTAATCGCTGTATGTGTGTGTAACTAATACTAAGAACAGTCGTACTGTAGTAATTGGTGTAGTACTTATAGTAATCGCTGTATGTGTGTGTAACTAATACTAAGAACAGTCGTACTGTAGTAATTGGTGTAGTACTTATAGTAATCGCTGTATGTGTGTATATAATTATTTAATCCATCAAGCAATCAAATCAAGGTGTCTGTCTATAGTTAATCAATTGCTCTAGCAATTTACTTTTGTTCACTATGAAATTCCAACTGGTTATATTCCATTTTCAGCAAAGACCCAGGATGAATAACTCCATAGAATGCATAGTTTAGAGCAACAGAAAACATTCCATCACCTGAGTTTTGATTAGCTGTACTACTTTTCTCCAAAGTGAACAAAATAGCTACACAGTAACAGGTATATATCCGGGTCTATATTATAACATCAAAGTCTAAAAACATAGAATGTTATAATATCGACCCCATATATATCCGGGTCTATATTATAACATCAAAGTCTAAAAACATAGAATGTTATAATATCGACCCCATTCAATCGAAACACCAGAAAACTGAACAGTCAGAATAGCAAATTTTTTCCCAGGGAAAAAATTTGCTGTTCCGACAAACATACACACAATTCAAGCACACCAAAATAAATAATCCACACACATACACTTCACAAAACCCTACACTAAACTAGACATACTCCACCAGCTACCCACATACCTTAACCCAACCCTAACCCTAAGGTCCCTAAGTATCGCACACTCATCTTACCCGCTCCCTAACCCTAACTCACCTACCCCACCCTAACCCCACGTCCACACAATCGCACATTTACCTGACTCGCACCCTAACCCTAACTCACCTAACCCATGCCTAATTGCACACTCACCTTCATTCGCACACTTACCTTAAGCCAGTCTGTAACCTTCGCTCCACAGTTGAGGAAATGGCGATGCTGCAGAAACGGCCCACTGAATACTTTCCCTAGGAAAGTATTGGGTGTTGTGCAGTTTCACTATTTCAAGCGTTTGCTCTACTGGGTTCGATATTATAACATCGAAGTTTTTGAACTTCGATTACTGGGTTCGATATTATAACATCGAAGTTTTTGAACTTCGATTACTGGGTTCGATATTATAATATTCGAAGTTTTTGAACTTCGAAGTTATAATATAGACGCGGATATCCAATGGAGATTCGCCCCACTGCAAAACATGAGTTTTTTTGTTCTTTTTCTTTTTTTATGTAGTCAGAATCAAGCATGTGGGACTGATCAGATGTCATTAAAGCTCCAGACTTTTCCGTGAAATGTCATACAGTCAAAGAGAAGTAGATTCAAGGAATATGTACAAATCATGCTCAATATAGGTAGGTGCAAAGGTAAAAGGTTAGCATCTAACAACGAGGCACTAAACCGAAAATATGAAATGTTCAAATAAATCAATGGATTCGTTTGTGGAACTAATATAACTTCCAATGTCAAGGACAGAATTTTGCATGTATGGAGAAAAAGCGTATAACATCCTTAGGACAGCAAAAATATACAGGCAAGAATTCAAGAATCATTCTGACATTTACAGAACAAAAGTAGTGTGACACTAACCAATAAAATGTTGCAACAGCTTCTGAGGAGTTTGTCTGCAGTAATTTACTCAATAATCATTATTGTCTATGAGACTGACACCATTTCAGTGCTAGAATGATCCAGATACCTGGACAGGAATTGACTGTAGCTGACATGTTGTTAAGAAACCTCATTCTAGGGACCTTAACCTGACCTCAACAATAAACAGGACTTGTTGGAGGGACAGATTCGTGTCCCAGAGACTCCCCCTGCTTTGGAATAAGGACCCCTTATATGTGAGGCAGAGCTCCTCATTAGCACTCTTCAAGAGGAATCTTGATCAGAGGATGGGGAACAGGAAATTCACCCCGGGAATCACTTCTGTGGCCCTGCTCGACAGAGGCGCAGGTAACTAAATCACGTGGGAGGCGCAAGCCAAAACATTTTGGCTAGGCTTAATTATGCCTTAGGGCCAATAGCTTAGTATCTACCTATGAACCTATGAACATATGAAACCCAGTGCCTGACCAAATCAGATGTGACACCAAAAAGGAAATTGATGCATGTGTGAGGAATATCATAGGATCATAGGAAGTTACTAAGCTAATGGCCCTAGGGACCTTACAAGCCAACACACAGGTTATACAAGAATTTATTCAATAAAACACACGGAAGGTGTAGTCACATAAAAATCCACAAGGTATAAACAGTATTCCAAGCACTTTTGTCTGTGGTGAATCAGCGACTTTTTCAAGGAAATTAGAGAACAGTTACTGAGCTCAATTTAAATAAACAGATCCACCCCCAATTAACATTGAACCAATAAAATAAAACCATATAATGAATATTCATAAACTTCATAAATATTCAACAGTCACAGTACAATTCAGCCACAGAACCCATGTCATGATAAAAAAACACACTAAAATGTACAGCAAATAACACACCAATCCCCAAAAATCATGCCCTTGTCAAAATAGTATAGGTAAAAATGCTATTAATAAACATATACATATGTGCATATAAAATGTAAAATTATATAAATACATGTAAAAAAATGTATATCAATTCATTTATCTATTTAAGGCTTTTAACTTCAAGAAACAGGCTAAGGATAGAGCATTACTGATACCCGGCCAGTTTATCGCATGAGTTTTAATCTGCCATAGTGCCTCTTGTTTCTCCAGTTGTAGGGTCCAGAGGCCACACCTTGGGTCTATGTCTAAAACATCAATTATCATAAATTTAAAATAATGCCCCTCATACTCCTTACAGTGTTTAGCGAGAGTGTTCGTCTCTTTGCCTAACCTAATGTCCCTTAAATGCTCATATATCCTACATCTTAACCTCCTTTCCATTTTCCCGATGTAGAAAGCGGGACAAACCATACATAGGGCACAGTATACCACCCTTTCAGTTTGGCATGTGTTCTTCCTTCTCAGTTCTATAGTAACCCCATTGATAACGCAAGACGAGCCCTCAAGAATATGTTTTCAAGATGAACAAGCCCCACATTTCCTCATGTAACCAGTCATAGGTCCCCTCTTACAACATTCAAGGACATCTTTAAGTGTCCTACCTCTTCTATATATAACATTCAATTTCTCACCCACCCATTCTCGAATGTCATTACAGGATGCAATAATTACCCAATTCTTGTATAAGATATCCATAATTAATTTACTGGACCTATTATAGGTCGTAACTAGAGTTGATCTCGACTGTGTTACCCCTACGGCCCTATAACTTCCATTCTGGTCCACAATGACCAAGTTTGAGTCGCCTGTGTCATCAGCGTTTGCTTCAATGACTATTTCATTGGGCCCATAATAGGTCATAACACAAGTCGAATCCCCATAAGTTACTCCTATGGTCCTATTGTTCTCCTTGTTAACATTGGGTATATTGATCAAACAAGTTTCATCCACATCCTGATTAAGGATAGTCTTGAAATAACCTTTCTCCCTCTTATTCAAAAGCTCAATAAAGACCTCATTCACAATTTCATTCAACAGTTCACATTCATTTAAAAATGCATCAAAAGAGGTAACCATTCAGGCAGCCCTAACCAGCTGACCTTTTACCACCCCCTTCTATTCGAATATGTCTTTTTATTAAAGATTTCAGACTGAAAAACCTTCATGGACCTATTCTTAACTAGTTTAACATCCAAATATGATATTTCATTCTCATCGAAACTACAAGCAAAATGAAGAAATTGTGCCGAGTTGTTCATAAAATCTAAAAAATTCGGTAATCTTATCACGGGGACCCAACCAAAAAATAAAAATGTCATCCAAAAAAATGGATGTACATTCTACAGTATTCATAATTAACCGAGTTCAGTAAATATTTCTTCTCCCACTGGAGCATGACAATGTTCGCATAGACCCCCCCCCCCCCACATGGTGAACCCATGGCAACCCCATTTTTCTGGAGAAAAATATAAAATTATTCATCAATACCATCTCCAACAATTGTTCATATATGTTAACCCTAGGTTGAGGAACACCATTTTCACATAAAAATTCACAAAAACCATTCAAGAACAAGCTCATGGGGTATCACTGTGTATACGTCTTTGACATCCATGGTAATAAAAATGCCTGAAACCACATAATCCAGCTTGTTGATTCTTTCAGGAAAGACCTATGAGTCTCTACATAAATTATTTTCTGTCGTTAAAAGTGATTTTAACCTGATATCCAAGAATTTGGCCAATGGACATGTTACAGACCCACAACCATCAACAATTGGTCTCATGGGGGGATCAAATAAACACTTGTGAATTTTTGGCAAACCAAACATACATGGTATTTTTGGATAAGAGGTAGATAAAAAGTTGAATTCATCAATTGTAATGGAATCTTCAGTAAATAAGTCATTTAAGGCACTATGAATCTACTTATATGAAACATTCAACTCATTCAAAGAGCTCTTCACATAAGCATCTCCCAATAAGACATCCATCATTCTCCGATCATAATCCACCTTGTGCATTATGACCGCCCCACCCCCTTTATCCAGTTTAATAATTCTAATATCAACATTAGAGCTCAGATTACTGAGGCATTCTATTTCATTAATACTTAAATTAGTAATGTGACTATCATTTCTTAAATTCCTTATATCAATTTCACATAACTTTTTGAATATTTGTAGAGATGGGTGGACAGGTGGATTATAAGTACTGGAAATGTGCAGAGGATAACTTACATATTCATCAGATTTAAACAAAATGCTAAAATTCAACTTTCTTATATAGTGTTTCAAGTCAATCAACGTGTTTGATAAATCAAAATTATTTTTTGGTACAGATGTCATACCCCTAGATAACAGGTCACATATTGTTGCATCCACATCCAGGGTGGAAAAGTTCTGGGGGTTCCCTGTTGTATCTCTGTTGGAGGCATTTGGACCTCCTCAGTGGAGGAAATTGTTCCTCTTCTAAAAAAGTAATCTCATCTTGTTCATCATAACCAACATTACCATCGTTAAATTCATTCGGTGCCACCCAGTGCTGTGACCTTGGGGTTCAGGGTATGCTTTATTCTCATTGTATTGACCCCTATCCCTTTCAGCGTTTCTTATTTTTCTGTTTTTAATAATATTAATTTGGTGCTCAATTGATTTAAAAACTCTATTATAATCAAATAAATTGTCCAAATGAGCTCTATCCCCTGTAATTATTGTATCCAGTTCAGTAGCATCATTAATTAAACCAGTCAACATAGTCTCATTGTGTTTAACCACAGTGTCCATATATTCAAATCCATGTCTATAAAACATGTTTATCAATTCCTTCTGCAAGGGCGAATTAGCAGTTAAACCAGGTGGGAATCTCCACATTCGTAGACCCTTTGGTACAATCTTACTTTTCAAACATTCTTTAAAGTACGAGATCTCTAATTGTACTTTATTTTCAGTAAGTAATGCTCTAGTTTCTGTAGTTTAGTACTGTAATCAGCAGTACTTACAGTATTTACTGGTGTCAGCCTCGGATTTTCCTGCAGCCATTCATCAACACAAAAAACTCATTCTGTCCCATACAATTATTTCAGGTATTTGAAGCACTATAACCTTCACCTGGAGGTGGATTAACTGTCCCAGTCATCCCATGCTGTGAATGAGGGTTTTCATTAGATAAAGGTCCATTTATAGGGGTTAAATCTGTATTACCAAGCAACCTAAGAATGGGCCTTGTAGAAGCTGAGTTCCTGCCTTCCTGGTTTGTGTTATTGACAAATGAGTTTTTTTGTGTTGACTTTAGACTGATGGACGTAGTGCACATTAGCAAGTCAAATGGCATTAGAAAAACTCTACTGCAAGATGAACAGGATGGCTTGGAGGGACAGATATATCTGACAGAGGATACCGCTGCTGTGGAACAGACTTCCCATCCATAATCATCCCTCTCCATATTCACGCATAACTTTGATCTATGGCTGGGAAACAGAAACATTACCCCAGGACTGCCCCCTGTACTACTAATGGACAGAGGCAGCTCCTAAATGCTTCATCCCCTGCATGGGTCCCCTCAAATTATCAATAATATGATCCTAGTTATTCTCATTAGGGTTAACATATAATCAGTGATCCTGGGATGGGTAAGATGAAGTTATAGCCACATGGCAAGAAAAAGGGAAGCTGGCTGCAATGAAAATGGTCAGCTAGTTTAGTACTTACTGAAGGAATCTATGAACATAAAAGGCCTGGCAAACTAAAGCATGGTGCCAAACATAGCAAGGAGCTACAGATAATCATTAAATCTGTAAGAGATGGACATCATAACCACTGGACACAGTCCATACAGCTAATGTACAAACACTAGACTGTCACAACTTAACTGCTTAAATATGATGAATTGCTACTGTGTCAAGACAGGATTGTTGTACCTTCTTCATAAATGCCAAAGTGCTTAAACAAACACATGAAGGACATGAAAGGCTAAGTAAGTGTTGTAAAAGAGCCACAATTTCAGCACGGGGGCCCAGTGCCAATATGGACATTGGAAAGCTCGTGGTGACATTCCAGTTTTGCATACTACAAAAAAATCCTAGAAGATAGGAGCAGTGCTTCATCTGAGCTGAAATGAAAGCGATAGCTTGCAGTACTGAGCTAGTACTCTTGAGACTGAGAACGTCCACCTAGATTTACAATCAATAGGCCCAATGTATACCAGACATGGTATAACAATTAGAATAATGACAAATGATGGTGCATACTTTACAAATTACAAATCCTTCTAATTTGTCAAAGAGTATTTGTTAATATATTTATTTATCCATCCTTTTTTGACTGGGTTATTCCCACTAGGCTAGTAGCCTTGTTGCAGAGGAGACCCCAGGTGGTATTTATACTATTACTCTACTATTATCCCAGGTGGTATTTATACTATTATTCTACTATTATCCCAGGTGGTATTTATACTATTACTCTACTATTATCCCAGGGGGTATTTATACTATTACTCTACTATTATCCCAGGTGGTATTTATACTATTACTCTACTATTATCCCAGGTGGTATTTATACTATTACTCTACTATTATCCCAGGGGGTATTTATACTATTACTCTACTATTATCCCAGGTGGTATTTATACTATTACTCTACTATTATCCCAGGTGGTATTTATACTATTACTCTACTATTATCGCAGGTGGTATTTATACTATTACTCTACTATTATCCCAGGTGGTATTTATACTATTACTCTACTATTATCCCTGGTGGTATTTATACTATTACTCTACTATTATCCCAGGGGGTATTTATACTATTACTCTACTATTATCCCAGGTGGTATTTATACTATTACTCTACTATTATGGCTGCATACATCATTATCATCATCAACCCCCTTTTACCAATTTGCTACATGGGGTTGGGGTGTTGTGTTAACTACCACCATCTCTCTCTCTCTCGAGATATGACTCCATACCTCCTTTAACAAGTCTTCACAACACACTGTCCAATGGAGCTGCTGAAAGTGCAGGTCCAAAGTGCCAAAAAGATTCTTTAGTGACCTGTTCCTGACAAGGAATTTAGATCTAAACATGGTACACTACACTGTACCACACTGTACTACTGGAGAAAGCCCTGCACAACTGATCTTTGGTAGATAAATCAGGACTGGTGTATGCTGCAATCCAAACTGAGACCAAAGGCTGCTCATTTCAAATCTAACAAGAAATACAGTTCAACAGCAAAACACTTCTATGACTGGTGATATTCTAGCCAAGTTTTACTAATCTTTTTACGAAGCCAGCTACTTCATCTAACATGGAAGGGGAAAACAATAGGAAACAGCTGGTGTATTACACACACACACACACACACACACACACACACACACACACACACACACACACACACACACACACACACACACACACACACACACACCCATACACACACACACACACACACACACACACACACACACACACACACACACACACACACACGTGAACCATGAACTTACATGGTTCAAAAGGATGATGACGCCATTGTGAGACATAACAGGGAACATAACCTTCTTATTCCTGAGAAGTTATATCCAGAACTGTGTATGTCAAACAGTCATACCCAGGTACTCAAAACCAAACATGAAAAGATCCTCAGCCAGCTGAAGTATACACAGCTGTCATAACCAACTAGCAAAGTTGTGCATCTGGGACAAATCATGAACATACAGATCAGACATTATACGACCGTAATAAAAGTTATTCAGAGGGAGATTTCAATCTGTTTCCTTGTACACGTGTGTGTGTGTGTGTGTGTGTGTGTGTGTGTGTGTGTGTGTGTGTGTGTGTGTGTGTGTGTGTGTGTGTGTGTACTGGTACCTTTAAGATTGCTAAGTATGTATCCATAGTCAGACCTCTCAACCTTTTAATACAAGCAATCTGTACAAGCTTAAAATAATGGCGGTACAAAGGCCCAATAATAGGGACACATTTTAAATACTGTTCTT
This sequence comes from Protopterus annectens, assembly GCF_019279795.1. Taxonomy (NCBI): domain Eukaryota; kingdom Metazoa; phylum Chordata; order Ceratodontiformes; family Protopteridae; genus Protopterus; species Protopterus annectens. Next base: position 50,303,320 of record NC_056749.1, read on the forward strand.
AGAAAATTGCTAGAATGACAGGGTTTATGTTAATATGCATTTTCTGAAAGATATAAGGTCTGAAACACAAATCTATGTCATTATTTAGTGATTTCAATCCTTAGTGATTTTTTCAGAAAACCACAAATTATTTGTGGAGCACACCAAAAATATGAGGCAAAAATCTGGACAGTTGAGGAGTCCACCCATAATGTTCTAGCTTTTGTCTCACTCTTGAAAAAGAAGCTATAATGGTAATGTGTTTTCAGTGAGATGACATTTGGCATAGAATTAAAACTGTTTCATATTCTGAAATTTTGAGTCTAGCCATTATATTTCTGTGACAAACCCAGAATGTAGAACAGTGAGACATTAACCAACAGACCTTATAGTACCTTATTCACTTCTGGACAGATCACTGTATAAGACTAGAAGAGATCTCTTTAACTCTCAAGAATAAGTATATTTGATATGCATTGACTACTACTCAAGTCTTCCTGAGGCCATAAATGCAAGTGATACACAAGTGAAGGTGTGCTCAATATATTAAATGCTGTTGTTTG
>NC_056749.1:50308861-50388861 GCF_019279795.1 Protopterus annectens
ATGTGTTACCGCATGACATGAGCAGAAGCATGACCTGCGAGGGCGTTTACCCGGTATGAGTTACTGCATGACATGAGCAGAAGCATGACCTGCGAGGGCGTTTACCAGGTATGAGTTACTGCATGACATGAGCAGAAGCATGACCTGCGAGGGCGTTTACCAGGTATGAGTTACTGCATGACATGAGCAGAAGCATGACCTGCGAGGGGGTTTACCAGGTATGAGTTACTGCATGACATGAGCAGAAGCATGACCTGCGAGGGGGTTTACCAGGTATGAGTTACTGCATGACATGAGCAGAAGCATGACCTGCGAGGGGGTTTACCAGGTATGAGTTACTGCATGACATGAGCAGAAGCATGACCTGCGAGGGTTTACCAGGTATGAGTTACTGCATGACATGAGCAGAAGCATGACCTGCGAGGGGTTTACCAGGTATGAGTTACTGCATGACATGAGCAGAAGCATGACCTGCGAGGGGGTTTACCAGGTATGAGTTACTGCATGACATGAGCAGAAGCATGACCTGCGAGGGGGTTTACCAGGTATGAGTTACTGCATGACATGAGCAGAAGCATGACCTGCGAGGGGGTTTACCAGGTATGAGTTACTGCATGACATGAGCAGAAGCATGACCTGCGAGGCGGTTTACCAGGTATGAGTTACTGCATGACATGAGCAGAAGCATGACCTGCGAGGGGGTTTACCAGGTATGAGTTACTGCATGACATGAGCAGAAGCATGACCTGTGAGAGGGTTTACCAGGTATGAGTTACTGCATGACATGAGCAGAAGCATGACCTGCGAGGGGGTTTACCAGGTATGAGTTACCGCATGACATGAGCAGAAGCATGACCTGCGAGGGGGTTTACCAGGTATGAGTTACTGCATGACATGAGCAGAAGCATGACCTGCGAGGGGGTTTACCAGGTATGAGTTACTGCATGACATGAGCAGAAGCATGACCTGCGAGGGGGTTTACCAGGTATGAGTTACCGCATGACATGAGCAGAAGCATGACCTGCGAGGGGGTTACCAGGTATGAGTTACTGCATGACATGAGCAGAAGCATGACCTGCGAGGGGGTTACCAGGTATGAGTTACCGCATGACATGAGCAGAAGCATGACCTGCGAGGGGGTTTACCAGGTATGAGTTACCGCATGACATGAGCAGAAGCATGACCTGCGAGGGGGTTTACCAGGTATGAGTTACTGCATGACATGAGCAGAAGCATGACCTGCGAGGGGGTTTACCAGGTATGAGTTACCGCATGACATGAGCAGAAGCATGACCTGCGAGGGGGTTTACCAGGTATGAGTTACTGCATGACATGAGCAGAAGCATGACCTGCGAGGGGGTTTACCAGGTATAGGTTCATAGGTTCATAGGTTCATACTAGGCTATCTGCCCAAGGGCATTTATAAGCCTAGCCCATAGTTATGTGGCTTTCGCCACCCCTTTAGTTTGAATAAAAACTATGCCTATCATTTTGCTGTGCCTCTGTCAAGCAGTGACGCTGAAGTAATCCCTGGGGTATATCTGCAATCTCCCATCCATTGGTCAAGATTCCTCTTGAACAAGACCAGAGAGGTGCTCTGCCTCACATGTACCGGGATTTTGTTCCACAGCATAGGGAGTCTCTGGGTGATGAATCTGTCCCTCCAGCACGTTCTATTTATAACCGTGTCAAGGTTTAAGTCTCCTGCTCTTGTGGTTCTGAGGGATCTAGATTTTTTGAGGTGAAGCATATTCATCAAATCTGGGTTTGACATGGCCTTATATGTCAGGCACAGGTCACCTCTGAGCAAGCGGTATGAGACTGAATAGAGCTGGAGTTCTTTCAGTCGGGCAGCATAAGACATATTTTTGAGACCCTTTATCCTTTTGGTGAGGAACTTTTGGGGCCTTTCAAGCTGCAGCAGGTGTCTGGTCAGATACATTCCGAACGGGGCATTGTACTCAATCATAGGTCTAATAAGTGATGAGTACAGGTATGAGTTACTGCATGACATGAGCAGAAGCATGACCTGCGAGGGGGTTTACCAGGTATGAGTTACTGCATGACATGAGCAGAAGCATGACCTGCGAGGGGGTTTACCAGGTATGAGTTACTGCATGACATGAGCAGAAGCATGACCTGCGAGGGGGTTTACCAGGTATGAGTTACTGCATGACATGAGCAGAAGCATGACCTGCGAGGGGGTTTACCAGGTATGAGTTACTGCATGACATGAGCAGAAGCATGACCTGCGAGGGGGTTTACCAGGTATGAGTTACCGCATGACATGAGCAGAAGCATGACCTGCGAGGGGGTTTACCAGGTATGAGTTACTGCATGACATGAGCAGAAGCATGACTTGCGACGGGGTTTACCAGGTATGAGTTACCGCATGACATGAGCAGAAGCATGACCTGCGAGGGGGTTTACCAGGTATGAGTTACTCCATGACATGAGCAGAAGCATGACCTGCGAGGGGGTTTACCAGGTATGAGTTACCGCATGACATGAGCAGAAGCATGACCTGCGAGGGGGTTTACCAGGTATGAGTTACTGCATGACATGAGCAGAAGCATGACCTGCGAGGGGGTTTACCAGGTATGAGTTACCGCATGACATGAGCAGAAGCATGACCTGCGAGGGGTTTACCAGCTATGAGTTACTGCATGACGTGAGCAGAAGAATGACCTGCGAGGCGGTTTACCAGGTATGAGTTACCGCATGACATGAGCAGAAGCATGACCTGCGAGGGGGTTTACCAGGTATGAGTTACCGCATGACATGAGCAGAAGCATGACCTGCAAGGGGGTTTACCAGCTATGAGTTACTGCATGACATGAGCAGAAGCATGACCTGCGAGGGGGTTTACCAGCTATGAGTTACTGCATGACATGAGCAGAAGCATGACCTGCGAGGGGGTTTACCAGCTATGAGTTACCGCATGACATGAGCAGAAGCATGACCTGCGAGGGTTTACCAGGTATGAGTTACTGCATGACATGAGCAGAAGCATGACCTGCGAGGGGGTTTACCAGGTATGAGTTACCGCATGACATGAGCAGAAGCATGACCTGCGAGGGGGTTTACCAGGTATGAGTTACCGCATGACATGAGCAGAAGCATGACCTGCGAGGGGGTTTACCAGGTATGAGTTACTGCATGACATGAGCAGAAGCATGACCTGCGAGGGGGTTTACCAGGTATGAGTTACTGCATGACATGAGCAGAAGCATGACCTGCGAGGGGGTTTACCAGGTATGAGTTACTGCATGACATGAGCAGAAGCATGACCTGCGAGGGGGTTTACCAGGTATGAGTTACTGCATGACATGAGCAGAAGCATGACCTGCGAGGGGGTTTACCAGGTATGAGTTACTGCATGACATGAGCAGAAGCATGACCTGCGAGGGGGTTTACCAGGTATGAGTTACCGCATGACATGAGCAGAAGCATGACCTGCGAGGGGGTTTACCAGGTATGACTTACCGCATGACATGAGCAGAAGCATGACCTGCGAGGGGGTTTACCAGGTATGAGTTACTGCATGACATGAGCAGAAGCATGACCTGCGAGGGGGTTTACCAGGTATGAGTTACCGCATGACATGAGCAGAAGCATGACCTGCGAGGGGGTTACCAGGTATGAGTTACCGCATGACATGAGCAGAAGCATGACCTGCGAGGGGGTTTACCAGGTATGAGTTACCGCATGACATGAGCAGAAGCATGATCTGCGAGGGGGTTTACCAGGTATTAGTTACTGCATGACATGAGCAGAAGCATGACCTGCGAGGGGGTTTACCAGGTATGAGTTACCGCATGACATGAGCAGAAGCATGACCTGCGAGGGGGTTTACCAGGTATGAGTTACCGCATGACATGAGCAGAAGCATGACCTGCGAGGGGGTTTACCAGGTATGAGTTACCGCATGACATGAGCAGAAGCATGACCTGCGAGGGGGTTTACCAGGTATGAGTTACTGCATGACATGAGCAGAAGCATGACCTGCGAGGGTTTACCAGGTATGAGTTACTGCATGACATGAGCAGAAGCATGACCTGCGAGAGGGTTTACCAGGTATGAGTTACTGCATGACATGAGCAGAAGCATGACCTGCGAGGGGGTTTACCAGGTATGAGTTACTGCATGACATGAGCAGAAGCATGACCTGCGAGGGGGTTTACCAGGTATGAGATACTGCATGACATGAGCAGAAGCATGACCTGCGAGGGGGTTTACCAGGTATGAGTTACCGCATGACATGAGCAGAAGCATGACCTGCGAGGGGGTTTACCAGGTATGAGTTACCGCATGACATGAGCAGAAGCATGACCTGCGAGGGGGTTTACCAGGTATGAGTTACCGCATGACATGAGCAGAAGCATGACCTGCGAGGGGGTTTACCAGGTATGAGTTACTGCATGACATGAGCAGAAGCATGACCTGCGAGGGGGTTTACGAGGTATGAGTTACTGCATGACATGAGCAGAAGCATGACCTGCGAGGGGGTTTACCAGGTATGAGTTACTGCATGACATGAGCAGAAGCATGACCTGCGAGGGGGTTTACCAGGTATGAGTTACCGCATGACATGAGCAGAAGCATGACCTGCGAGGGGGTTTACCAGGTATGAGTTACCGCATGACATGAGCAGAAGCATGACCTGCGAGGGGGTTTACCAGGTATGAGTTACTGCATGACGTGAGCAGAAGCATGACCTGCGAGGGGGTTTACCAGGTATGAGTTACTGCATGACATGAGCAGAAGCATGACCTGCGAGAGGGTTTACCAGGTATGAGTTACTGCATGACATGAGCAGAAGCATGACCTGCGAGGGGGTTTACCAGGTATGAGTTACCGCATGACATGAGCAGAAGCATGACCTGCGAGGGGGTTTACCAGGTATGAGTTACCGCATGACATGAGCAGAAGCATGACCTGCGAGGGGGTTTACCAGGTATGAGTTACTGCATGACGTGAGCAGAAGCATGACCTGCGAGGGGGTTTACCAGGTATGAGTTACCGCATGACATGAGCAGAAGCATGACCTGCGAGGGGGTTTACCAGGTATGAGTTACCGCATGACATGAGCAGAAGCATGACCTGCGAGGGGGTTTACCAGCTATGAGTTACTGCATGACATGAGCAGAAGCATGACCTGCGAGGGGGTTTACCAGCTATGAGTTACTGCATGACATGAGCAGAAGCATGACCTGCGAGGGGGTTTACCAGGTATGAGATACTGCATGACATGAGCAGAAGCATGACCTGCGAGGGGGTTTACCAGGTATGAGTTACCGCATGACATGAGCAGAAGCATGACCTGCGAGGCGGTTTACCAGCTATGAGTTACCGCATGACATGAGCAGAAGCATGACCTGCGAGGGGTTTACCAGGTATGAGTTACCGCATGACATGAGCAGAAGCATGACCTGCGAGGGGTTTACCAGGTATGAGTTACTGCATGACATGAGCAGAAGCATGACCTGCGAGGGGTTTACCAGGTATGAGTTACTGCATGACATGAGCAGAAGCATGACCTGCGAGGGGGTTTACCAGGTATGAGTTACTGCATGACATGAGCAGAAGCATGACCTGCGAGGGTTTACCAGGTATGAGTTACCGCATGACATGAGCAGAAGCATGACCTGCGAGGGGGTTTACCAGGTATGAGTTACCGCATGACATGAGCAGAAGCATGACCTGCGAGGGGGTTTACCAGGTATGAGTTACTGCATGACGTGAGCAGAAGCATGACCTGCGAGGGGGTTTACCAGGTATGAGTTACCGCATGACATGAGCAGAAGCATGACCTGCGAGGGGGTTTACCAGGTATGAGTTACCGCATGACATGAGCAGAAGCATGACCTGCGAGGGGGTTTACCAGCTATGAGTTACTGCATGACATGAGCAGAAGCATGACCTGCGAGGGGGTTTACCAGCTATGAGTTACTGCATGACATGAGCAGAAGCATGACCTGCGAGGGGGTTTACCAGCTATGAGTTACCGCATGACATGAGCAGAAGCATGACCTGCGAGGGGGTTTACCAGGTATGAGTTACTGCATGACATGAGCAGAAGCATGACCTGCGAGGGGGTTTACCAGGTATGAGTTACCGCATGACATGAGCAGAAGCATGACCTGCGAGGGGGTTTACCAGGTATGAGTTACCGCATGACATGAGCAGAAGCATGACCTGCGAGGGGGTTTACCAGGTATGAGTTACTGCATGACATGAGCAGAAGCATGACCTGCGAGGGGGTTTACCAGGTATGAGTTACTGCATGACATGAGCAGAAGCATGACCTGCGAGGGGGTTTACCAGGTATGAGTTACTGCATGACATGAGCAGAAGCATGACCTGCGAGGGGGTTTACCAGGTATGAGTTACTGCATGACATGAGCAGAAGCATGACCTGCGAGGGGGTTTACCAGGTATGAGTTACTGCATGACATGAGCAGAAGCATGACCTGCGGGGGTTTACCAGGTATGAGTTACCGCATGACATGAGCAGAAGCATGACCTGCGAGGGGGTTTACCAGGTATGACTTACCGCATGACATGAGCAGAAGCATGACCTGCGGGGTTTACCAGGTATGAGTTACTGCATGACATGAGCAGAAGCATGACCTGCGAGGGGTTTACCAGGTATGAGTTACCGCATGACATGAGCAGAAGCATGACCTGCGAGGGGGTTACCAGGTATGAGTTACCGCATGACATGAGCAGAAGCATGACCTGCGAGGGGGTTTACCAGGTATGAGTTACCGCATGACATGAGCAGAAGCATGATCTGTGAGGGTTTACCAGGTATTAGTTACTGCATGACATGAGCAGAAGCATGACCTGCGGGGTTTACCAGGTATGAGTTACCGCATGACATGAGCAGAAGCATGACCTGCGAGGGGGTTTACCAGGTATGAGTTACCGCATGACATGAGCAGAAGCATGACCTGCGAGGGTTTACCAGGTATGAGTTACCGCATGACATGAGCAGAAGCATGACCTGCGAGGGGTTTACCAGGTATGAGTTACTGCATGACATGAGCAGAAGCATGACCTGCGAGGGGGTTTACCAGGTATGAGTTACTGCATGACATGAGCAGAAGCATGACCTGCGAGAGGGTTTACCAGGTATGAGTTACTGCATGACATGAGCAGAAGCATGACCTGCGAGGGGGTTTACCAGGTATGAGTTACTGCATGACATGAGCAGAAGCATGACCTGCGAGGGGGTTTACCAGGTATGAGATACTGCATGACATGAGCAGAAGCATGACCTGCGAGGGGGTTTACCAGGTATGAGTTACCGCATGACATGAGCAGAAGCATGACCTGCGAGGGGGTTACCAGGTATGAGTTACCGCATGACATGAGCAGAAGCATGACCTGCGAGGGTTTACCAGGTATGAGTTACCGCATGACATGAGCAGAAGCATGACCTGCGAGGGTTTACCAGGTATGAGTTACTGCATGACATGAGCAGAAGCATGACCTGCGAGGGGTTTACGAGGTATGAGTTACTGCATGACATGAGCAGAAGCATGACCTGCGAGGGGGTTTACCAGGTATGAGTTACTGCATGACATGAGCAGAAGCATGACCTGCGAGGGGGTTTACCAGGTATGAGTTACCGCATGACATGAGCAGAAGCATGACCTGCGAGGGGGTTACCAGGTATGAGTTACCGCATGACATGAGCAGAAGCATGACCTGGGGGTTTACCAGGTATGAGTTACTGCATGACATGAGCAGAAGCATGACCTGCGAGGGGGTTTACCAGGTATGAGTTACTGCATGACATGAGCAGAAGCATGACCTGCGAGGGGGTTTACCAGGTATGAGTTACTGCATGACATGAGCAGAAGCATGACCTGCGAGGGGGTTTACCAGGTATGAGTTACTGCATGACATGAGCAGAAGCATGACCTGCGAGAGGGTTTACCAGGTATGAGTTACTGCATGACATGAGCAGAAGCATGACCTGCGAGGGGGTTTACCAGGTATGAGTCACTGCATGACATGAGCAGAAGCATGACCTGTGAGGGGGTTTACCAGGTATGAGTTACTGCATGACATGAGCAGAAGCATGACCTGTGAGGGGGTTTACCAGGTATGAGTTACTGCATGACATGAGCAGAAGCATGACCTGCGAGGGGGTTTACCAGGTATGAGTTACCGCATGACATGAGCAGAAGCATGACCTGCGAGGGGGTTTACCAGGTATGAGTTACCGCATGACATGAGCAGAAGCATGACCTGCGAGGGGGTTTACCAGGTATGAGTTACCGCAAGACATGAGCAGAAGCATGACCTGTGAGGGGGTTTACTAGGTATGAGTTACTGCATGACATGAGCAGAAGCATGACCTGCGAGGGCGTTTACCAGGTATGAGTTACTGCATGACATGAGCAGAAGCATGACCTGCTAGGGGGTTTACCAGGTATGAGTTACTGCATGACATGAGCAGAAGCATGACCTGCTAGGGGGTTTACCAGGTATGAATTACTGCATGACATGAGCAGAAGCATGACCTGAGAGGGGGTTTACCAGGTATGAGTTACTGCATGACATGAGCAGAAGCATGACCTGCGAGGGGGTTTACCAGGTATGAGTTACTGCATGACATGAGCAGAAGCATGACCTGCGAGGGGGTTTACCAGGTATGAGTTACCGCATGACATGAGCAGAAGCATGACCTGCGAGGGGGTTTACCAGGTATGAGTTACTGCATGACATGAGCAGAAGCATGACCTGCGAGGGGGTTTACCAGGTATGAGTTACCGCATGACATGAGCAGAAGCATGACCTGCGAGGGGGTTTACCAGGTATGAGTTACCGCATGACATGAGCAGAAGCATGACCTGAGGGGTTTACCAGGTATGAGTTACCGCATGACATGAGCAGAAGCATGACCTGCGAGGGGGTTTACCAGGTATGAGTTACTGCATGACATGAGCAGAAGCATGACCTGCGAGGGGGTTTACCAGGTATGAGTTACCGCATGACATGAGCAGAAGCATGACCTGCGAGGGGGTTTACCAGGTATGAGTTACTGCATGACATGAGCAGAAGCATGACCTGCGAGGGGTTTTACCAGGTATGAGTTACTGCATGACATGAGCAGAAGCATGACCTGCGAGGGGGTTTACCAGGTATGAGTTACTGCATGACGTGAGCAGAAGCATGACCTGCGAGGGGGTTTACCAGGTATGAGTTACCGCATGACATGAGCAGAAGCATGACCTGCGAGGGGGTTTACCAGGTATGAGTTACCGCATGACATGAGCAGAAGCATGACCTGCGAGGGGGTTTACCAGGTATGAGTTACTGCATGACATGAGCAGAAGCATGACCTGCGAGGGGGTTTACCAGGTATGAGTTACTGCATGACATGAGCAGAAGCATTACCTGCGAGGGGGTTTACCAGGTATGAGTTACTGCATGACATGAGCAGAAGCATGACTTGCGAGGGGGTTTACCAGGTATGAGTTACTGCATGACATGAGCAGAAGCATGACCTGCGAGAGGGTTTACCAGGTATGAGTTACTGCATGACATGAGCAGAAGCATGACCTGCGAGGGGGTTTACCAGGTATGAGTTACTGCATGACATGAGCAGAAGCATGACCTGCGAGGGGGTTTACCAGGTATGAGTTACTGCATGACATGAGCAGAAGCATGACCTGCGAGGGGGTTTACCAGGTATGAGTTACTGCATGACATGAGCAGAAGCATGACCTGCGAGGGGTTTACCAGGTATGAGTTACTGCATGACATGAGCAGAAGCATGACCTGCGAGGGGGTTTACCAGGTATGAGTTACCGCATGACATGAGCAGAAGCATGACCTGCGAGGGGGTTTACCAGGTATGAGTTACCGCAGGACATGAGCAGAAGCATGACCTGCGAGGGGGTTTACCAGGTATGAGTTACTGCAGGACATGAGCAGAAGCATGACCTGCGAGGGGGTGTACCAGGTATCAGTTACTGCATGACATGAGCAGAAGCATGACCTGCGAGGGGGTTTACCAGGTATGAGTTACTGCATGACATGAGCAGAAGCATGACCTGCGAGGGGGTTTACCAGGTATGAGTTACTGCATGACATGAGCAGAAGCATGACCTGCGAGGGGGTTTACCAGGTATGAGTTACCGCATGACATGAGCAGAAGCATGACCTGTGAGGGGGTTTACCAGGTATGAGTTACTGCATGACATGAGCAGAAGCATGACCTGCGAGGGGGTTTACCAGGTATGAGTTACTGCATGACATGAGCAGAAGCATGACCTGCGAGGGGGTTTACCAGGTATGAGTTACCGCATGACATGAGCAGAAGCATGACCTGCGAGGGGGTTTACCAGGTATGAGTTACTGCATGACATGAGCAGAAGCATGACCTGCGAGGGGGTTTACCAGCTATGAGTTACCGCATGACATGAGCAGAAGCATGACCTGCGAGGGGGTTTACCAGCTATGAGTTACTGCATGACATGAGCAGAAGCATGACCTGCGAGGGGGTTTACCAGGTATGAGTTACTGCATGACATGAGCAGAAGCATGACCTGCGAGGGGGTTTACCAGGTATGAGTTACCGCATGACATGAGCAGAAGCATGACCTGTGAGGGGGTTTACCAGGTATGAGTTACTGCATGACATGAGCAGAAGCATAACCTGCGAGGGGGTTTACCAGGTCAGAATCTTCGACAAGCTTGGACAATTCTTGGAGTATAATAACCTGTGAGGCATTGTTCGTGAAGTAAGCAACAGACAATTAGGCAATTCCAGCCATGTTTGTCATGTCCAGCATTCACCAGGCTGAACAAGGAGAGGGTCACGGTGAGCAGCCTGTCGGGTGCTAGGATCCGCCACATAACACAAGCACTCAGGTCACTCCAAGGCAAGTACAAATATGACTCAGTCATTGTCCATGCTGGTGTGAATGACCTGAGACGTACCTCCCTGGACTACATCAAAAGAGACATAAAGGAGCTGTCTGAGCATGTAGCCCAGGCCGGTATGACCCTGACCTTGAGTAGCATCTTACCCTCACCAAGAGTGATGCCACAATATGAAGACAACATGATCAATTTCAACAATTGGCTTAAGTACTGGTGTCATTCAAAGGGGATCCAATGCCTGTCAGCTTGGGATGATATGCTCGACAAGCCACAATGCTTCGCTAGGGACGGCTTGCACCTGTCACCCCTGAGCTTTCGGATATTGGCAAAGGCTCTTGCTACCCCCATAGTGCCTTTTTTAGGCAAGGCTCAAAAGACAAACCCACCTCCATAGGTATCACAATGGATAAGAAACTAAGAGTAATGCTACTCAACGCCAGAAGTCTAAACCTCAAAATGCATGCACTCGAAACTCTCCTTAGCATGGAGAACATCGATATCTGTGCAGTAACAGAAACCTGGTTCAGGGCTCCCGAGAGCACCCCAGCACTACCAGGTTATACCTCATACCATGCTTTTCGGCCCCAAAACTTGGACTGAACCACTAAAGGAGGGGGAGTATCGATATTCATCAAACATACCCACACCTCCAGGTTGGTGGCAAAGCACGAAGCATCAGAGACTATCCATGTGCAACTAACAGTGGGTAAAACTGCCTTCCAGTTTATAGCCTGCTACAGACCACCCTCCCAAAACCAGGAACCCCACTCGGCCTTCCTGAGAACACTGGAAAATATGAAGGTCTCTCCAAACACCATTATATTGGGTGACTTCAACTACCCAAACATAGACTGGGAGCATTACTCTAGCTCCAACACCCTAGCCCAAAGGTTCCTAGAATTTATAAACTCAAATGCTATGGAACAACTTGTTACCACTCCCACAAGAGGGAAAACATACTGGACCTGATCATCACCAACATGGGGACTCTATGCTCCAGACCAGAAGTGTATCCCTCACTGGTAAGATCAGACCATAAACTAATCTCACTGGATATTCACATCCCGACCCCCCCCAGAAAACCACAGTGAAAAACTTCTCTAAAGCAAATTTTACACTCCTCAAAACTGAGGTGGAATCCTTCAAAGCCCGGGCCTGTGGAAAATACAGCCCAGACCACAGAATCCTTTATAAACGCATTCTATGAACACCTTCAGGAATGCATGGATCATGCGATCCCAAATAAAACCAAGACCCAATCCTCCAAAGGCAGGCGTCCTGTCTGGTGGACCCCAACCATAAACAAACTATACAATAGAACAAGGAAGCTACTAAAAGATAAAGCAAAATCCCAAAAGGGAAGGCATCACTGATCAGTATTAGCAAAAAACTATGGGCACACATAAAATTGTCTAAGGCCAGCTTCGAGAGAAAAATTGCACAGGACACTAAGTATAATCACAAGGCTTTCTTTAGTTATGTTAGGAACCTGGGTGGTAATTCCCAGATATGCTCAGAATTAGTCCAAAATGACAAAAAATACACCGAACCCACAGACATTGCCAACATCTTAGCTGACAGGTTCAGCGCAAACTTCTCCCCCCCCTCCCCAACAAAAGGGCAAATATCTATCCCAGTAGAGTGCTGTCCCCCTGACATCTCAGATGCTCAGGTAAGAGCCGCCCCCTCCAAAGCAAAAAACACAGCATCAATGGGACCAGATGGTGTCCCGGGCGCGTCCTACATGAACTCAAAGAAGAGCTAAACCCAAACATAAAACTACTGTTCAATCTCAGCCTTACTACAGGATATGTGCCCAAAGAGTGGCGTACAGCAACAGTGGTCCCTCTCCATAAAGGTGGTGCCTCAACGGATCCTGGAAACTATCGCCCCATAAGCCTGACTAGCTTGGTCTGCAAAGCTATGGAAAGGATCATCATGGACCTCATAAATAAAGATATTGGGGACCTACAAACACTGGATCCTACCCAGTTCGGCTTTGTTAAGGGAAGATCCTGCCTCTTAAACCTGGTTGATTTCTTTGAAACAGTCACCAAGGCCATTGACGAGGGGAAGGTGGTCCACACAGCCTACCTGGACATCGCAAAAGCCTTCGATACAATACCCCACTCGGGCATTATAGATAAGCTCACCAGCTTAAATATAAACCCTATGTCACTAGATGGATTGCAAACTGGCTCAAGGACAGAACCCACATGGTTAGAATTGCTGGAGCCATGTCAGACTCCAAACCAGTTACAAGTGGTGTCCCACAAGGCTCAGTCCTGGGACCTCTCTTGTTCGGTATATATTTCTCGGAGGTACAGACCAACACGGAAGGACTGTGGCTGACCAAGTTCGCAGATGACTGCAAACTGGGTGCCATAATCGACTCTCCAGCCGACACAAGCATCCTCCAAAAGGGCCTCATAGAAACAGACAACTGGTGCCAGAGCCATGGCCTCAAGCTAAATGCCAAAAAGTGTATAGTCATCCCCTTTGGCAAAAACAAAGTGCCCACAAATTACCACATAGGTGGAAATCCATTAAGTACAGAAGAAGTAATTAGGGACCTGGGGACCCAAGTTGATAGCAATCTCTCATTTGACAACCACGTGGCCAAAGTGGTTAGAAAAACGTTTTATATAGCCCACCTAATCATGAAGGGATTCACATCTAGATCAGGGGAGGTCATCGTGCCTCTTTACTCATCCCTCATCAGGCCCATAATTGAGTACAATGCCCCTTTTGGGATGTACCTTACCAGACACCTGCAGCAACTGGAAAGACCCCAAAAGTACCTCACCAAGAGGATCAAAGGGCTCAAACAGATGCCATATGCTGCCCGGTTAAAGAAACTCCAGCTCTACTCAGTGGCATACCACTTGTTCAGAGGAGATCTGTGCCTGACGTATAAAGCCATGTCCAACCCGGAATTAATGGACATGCTGCACCTCAGAAAATCCAAATCCCATCGAGCTACGCTCGAGACTTGAACCTCAGCACTGAAATAAATAGGACATGCTGGAGGGACAGATTCATAACCCAGAGGCTCCCTTCACTCTGGAATAAAATCCCTGTCCAGGTTAGGCAGAGTCCCTCATTGACTCTCTTCAAGAGGAATCTTGATGAGTGGATGGGAGATCATAGGTTTACCCCGGGTATCACTTCTGTGTCACTGTTAGACAGAGGCACAGTATACTAACCTCGAAAAAGGGCATAGCAAAATTAATTTAAAATGGGTGGCGAAAGCCAAACACATTCTGGCTAGGCTTATAAATGCCCTAGGGCAGATAGCCTAGTATGAACCTATGAACCTATGAACGTATGTAAGCTTATTTAAGGATTTGCACATGTGAGAACAATAACATATACCAGCAGCAAAGCATGCAATCAGATCTCCACATGCACGTCTACAAAACAAAAATGATGACTCTTTTGGTAAATACAAGCATCGTCTCCACCTCCTGCTGATTTGCTTTGTTTGATGATTGTTAACTACAAACTAGTAACAGATTAGCTCAAATGTGTGTGGTGGTAGAGAGAATGTTAGTTCATGTCTGACCCATTACTGATGGATTTACTTCAAATCAGCAAGTCCAAATGGCATCAGAAATACATGTTCTAGGGTTTGAAATGCTTTCTGCAACATCAATACAACAGTTTGCAGGGATGAGTATATTTCACAAAGGATACCACTGCTCTAAAACAGACTCCCCATCCACATAAAAGAAAGTTCACCCGTTTTCATGTGCAACTACATCAATGGATGGGAAATAGAAAATGTACTCCAGGACTGCCCCCTGTACTTCTAATGGACAGATGCAGCTCCTAAATGCTTTACCCCATGCATGTGTCCCCTCAAATTATCCATGGTATCATCCCAGTAATTCCCATTAGGGGTAATATATCTAATTATCCACCACGAGATGTGTAAGGCCAATGTATAACTAAATAGTACAGGTTATTTTGAGCCCAAAAAGGTAAACTGGATAAGCTTAAAATGCTCTGCAAGGGCAAGTAGCCTGGAACTTACCTATGAATGTACAAATCTACATGAATTAAGTGCAGAGCTAGACACCAGGAAATTATGCATTGTAGATGTTCTGTTACACTTGGTCATAAAAGCTTAGAGTCAGAATAGCAGAGCAGGCACAGGATTCAATTGTTTAATGAAGAATTAGCTATAGCAAGGTAAAAGGTGGGCTCGCTTCCAAAGAGGTACTGAACAACATTTGAGGATTTCACAGTTTAAGCTTGAAGTAGGTGAATAAGAATGCAATATGAAAGAAATAGCATCCATTTCATTGCAGGGATATTTACATGTGGAGCTGAGTCAGATAAGCAGGTCTGAACAGAGTTAAAGCAATGCTGATGCTGACTGAACAGCAGACAACAGAGAGACTAAACAAAGCCCTCATATATCATCATGGTACTGCAGTGAATTGTCAGCAGACAGTGTTTCATTGTATGTTCATAGGCTCATACTAGGCTAATGACCACCAGGGTTTTTACAAGCCTAGCTGTGCTACCCAACCCAGTTTTGTCCCTGAGTTGTTTGGACGCCTATACGTTGGTGTATGTTAGTAAAGAGATAGCTAAGGGCTATCTGGTGAGGAGGGGTATGTTAGTCGGGGATAAATTTACTTACTTACTGTTGCCCTCTGGCCATCAGAGGCATGGGGACCTGACCAGGGGTGAATTTGCAATTTCTTATCCAATGATCAAGATTTTTTTTGAATAGGGTAAGGGATGAACTTTGCTTCATGTAGACCAGAATCTTATTTCATAGCTTGGGGGTTCTTTGAGACACACATTGCTGCTGGATATTGAGCCCAGGACCTCATAAGTGCAGACATGTGCTCTACCACTCAGCTAGATCCCCTTACTTAAATCGTTCAAAGAAGTGTAGCATAAGTTGTGATGCACAGAAGGATTCACTGGCTACATGAAAGAAGGAAACAACTGCAGGATGTGTGTCCGGAGTTACAGCAACCAATTCTTCTGAAGGATAATACATGAAAAGTGCTGCCATCTGCAAGGCCACGAAGGAGATACCAGGTATACTAAGGTGGGCAGTTTCACACTTGGACAGATCCTGATGAACTGCTTCTAGATGACCACAATGATGTGGATGGATTGGTAATGCAGCACAAAAAATATGGATCACATGGTACTGGACCATCAGTGGGCACAAAAGGAAGAGACATGACCAGTCTTTCATCACTCTACCTGTATAGCCTTTTTTGACCTTCAACCCTAATATATGTATTATCTAGTATACCTGGGTACAACTGGACATGTAGTGTCCTTACTGGGAGGTAAGAGTACACCCCATTTGTGCATGTTAGTGTCCTGCACCCCTTATATATGTATTACCTAGTATACCTGGGCACAACTGGACATGTAGTGTCCTTACTGGGAGGTAATAGTACACCCCATTTGTGTGTGTTAGTGTCCTGCACCCCTAATATATGTATTACCTAGTATACCTGGGCACAACTGGACATGTAGTGTCCTTACTGGGAGGTAAGAGTACACCCCATTTGTGCATGTTAGTGTCCTGCACCCCTTATATATGTATTACCTAGTATACCTGGGCACAACTGGACATGTAGTGTCCTTACTGGGAGGTAAGAGTACACCCCATTTGTGCATGTTAGTGTCCTGCACCCCTTATATATGTATTACCTAGTATACCTGGGCACAACTGGACATGTAGTGTCCTTACTGGGAGGTAAGAGTACACCCCATTTGTGCATGTTAGTGTCCTGCACCCCTTATATATGTATTACCTAGTATACCTGGGCACAACTGGACATGTAGTGTCCTTACTGGGAGGTAAGAGTACACCCCATTTGTGCATGTTAGTGTCCTGCACCCCTTATATATGTATTACCTAGTGTACCTGGGCACATACCTGCCCAATATACCATGATATTCTAGTGTTGCTTTATCACCTTCATTGTTTTATTACTAATCTGATAATGTAAAATACACCATAAAGCCAGAAAAGCGCTGCATATCATATTCATCACAGTGTGTCCATTGTCTATCTACATACTTTCTGTTGATGTTCTTTCTGCCTGCGTTACATCGCTACCTTTTCCATTCAGTCCTGTTGAAATCAAAATATCTACAGCAGAAAAAATGTAGAGAAAAGGGCTTCCTCCATCCAGCTGTCTTCTGGCATGTTGCATTTAGTACAGTTATTTATTTATTTATTTACAGTCTGTTTTCCAGGATAGTCCATTGGGCCGAAGGATCCCATTTTCAATGGAGTCCAGGGGAGGAAAGCTCCAACAAGGTTAAACAAATCAATAAAGTAATAAAACAACAAACCAACAAAATGTTACAAAGTATAACAAAAGGAAATTGTAGAATACAAAGTAGTAAAAGACATCCTAACAACAGATATAAAAATGCTTCTACAGGGAAAGCATAGTATCTATATGTATAAATACTTACATGGTCTACAACAGGGATTTCTGAAGTAAATTTACAACAGAAATAAGAATCAAAATGGGAGGGTAGTACAAATCTAGTAGGAGAAGTGTGGGCGTAGGTATAACAGAAGGAAGTAAAGAGCAGGGGTGTAGGAGATCAGCTTCTTTTTCATTTGTTCTTCCTTCTTTTCTCCACTGTCTGTAGTCCACCTACACGTTTCTTGAAAAAGGCATTGCAATTTTTTGAGTCACATTAGAGTCTGACCATTTCAGTTGTCTAATGTAGGGTGCTGTCATCAGCAGCCTTCTTGAGAGGTGCACTACACAGTGTGTTACCCCAGACACGCTCTTCTGCCTGAAAACAGCAGTCATGGCATGGGTCAGGAGTGTAGTCATGGGGTCATGTGAACAGATATGTAGTGTCCTTACTGTGAGGTGCTAGTACACCCCATTTGTGTGACTTAGTGCATCTACCCTGAACCATACAGTAATCTGTTGGATGTGCTTTGCAGTCCAAACCCATGTAGTTTCCATGGTTTAGGGATACTATCCTTAAATGTGCTACTTTTACACATATACTTCAACTGGTATTTCCAAGCCCTGCTGCTCTGTTTCCTAGTCCAGTCTGCATGTAGTGATATCTTATCCCACATGTGCCACTCTCTGCTATGCTGTGACAGATATGACTCCCTCTTCTCCAGTTTTCTCATTAATGAAATGAAAGCAAGAAAACCCATTAAAATGAATATTGTTACAAGTCAGCAAATAAACTGGCAACAAAGTAAAATCAAATGACTAATGCTGCCTTCAGAAATTACAGAATCAATATTCTACAGTATACAGGTAAGTCCCCTGTTACTCCTGAACTTATCACTCCATTGTTGTAAGTCCCCTGTTACTCCCGAACATAAGTATTATCACTCCATTGTTGTAAGTCCCCTGTTACTCCTGAACATAAGTATTATTACTCCATTGTAGTAAGTCCCCTGTTACTCCTGAACATAAGTATTATCACTCCATTGTTGTAAGTCCCCTGTTACTCCCAAACGTAAGTATTATCACTCCATTGTTGTAAGTCCCCTGTTACTCCTGAACGTAAGTATTATCACTCCATTGTTGCACATATTTGGAAAGAGGGGTTCCCATTCCCTTCCTTCTGAAAAATTGCAGTAGAAACATTTACATATGGGGTAGGGAGGAATGCCCCTTATATATAAGGTTTGGAAAACAGTTTCCCTTGTAAAGCTGCTGTGGAATATTCGCTCTGTCATTTTGGAATGGTGCTGACAATTATTGTACTTATGCAATTTCACTAATATGAAATTTGCTCAGCACCTATCTTGGGTGACTTTGATCACCAAAGCTCATCTCAGTGGGGCTGTTATTTATTTATTTTATGTATTTGCTAGCCAGATAGGTTGACTGATCCAGAGCCATTTTCAGGTATCACTAGGTCAGCAGCACAGTGATAAAATACAAAGTGACACTGTGTATTGAACACAGGTATACTAATACAGAGCATATTATGTTCATGAAATAACAGTGATAAAATACAAAGTGACACTGTGTATGGAACACAGGTATACTAGTACAGAACATATTACATTCATGAAATAACAGTGATAAAATACAAAGTGAAACTGTGTATGGAACACAGGTATACTAATGCAGAACATATTACATTCATGAAATAGTGATAAAACACAAAGTGACACTGTGTATGGAACAGCACTGACTGGTAACAAGCATAGGTAATAGAGACTGTATTACATTCATGAAATAACAGTAATAAAACAGAGACAGCAGTGTCTAGTAACAAGAGTAGGTAATAGAGAACAAATTACATTCATGAAATAACAGTGATAAAATACAAAGTGTCACTGTGCATGGAACACAGGTATACTAATACAGAACATATTACATTCATGAAATAACAGTGATAAAATACAAAGTGACACAGTGGCAGGGACTGGTAACAACTGTAGGTAATAGAGAACATATTACATTCATGAAATAGTGATAAAATACAAAGTGACACTGTGTATGGAACACAGGTATGCTAATACAAAACATATTGCATTCATGCAATAGTGATAAAATACAAAATGACACTGTGTGTGGAACAGCATTGACTGGTAACAAGCATAGGTAATAGAGACCATATTACATTCATGAAATAACAGTAATAAAATAGAAACAGCAGTGCCTGGTAACAAGCATAGCTAATAGAGACCATATTACATTCATGAAATAACAGTAATAAAATAGAAACAGCAGTGCCTGGTAACAAGTTTAGATAATAGAGAGCATATTACATTCATGAAATAACAGTGATAAAATACAAAGTGACACTGCGTATGGAATAAAATTGACTGGCAGCAGGCATAGGTAATAAACATATTACATTCATTAAATAGTGATAAAATACAAAAGTAAGAATGCACATGGAACAGCATTGACTGGTAACAACTGTAGGTACTAGAGACCATATTACATATGTATAACAGTGATAAAATACAAAGTGACACTGTGTATGGAACAGTAGTGACTGATAAGTGTAAGTAATAGACATATTACATTCATGAAATAACGGTGATAAAATACACAAGTGACACTGTATGGAACAGCAGTGTTTGGAAGCAGGCAACATATTATATTCATGAAATAACAGTGATAAAATATGATTGGACAGCACTGACTGGTAACAGGCTTAGGAAATTGAGAACACATGGTATATATGAAAAACTGTGATAACAGACAATGTGACACTATCTATGGAACAGCACTGACTGATAAGCAGATAGACAACATGCTACATGCATGAAATAGCAGTGACAACATACAATGTGACACTGTCTATGGAACAGCAGTGACCGATAAGCAAATAGACAACATGCTACATGCATGAAACAGCAGTGATAACATACAATGTGACACTGCCTATGGAACAGCAGTGACCGATAAGCAAATGTAAGAGACAACATGCTACATGCATGAAATAGCAGTGATAACATACAATGTGACACTGTCTATGGAACAGCAGTGACCGATAAGCAAATGTAAGAGACAACATGCTACATGCATGAAATAGCAGTGATAACATACAATGTGACACTGTCTATGGAACAGCAGTGACCGATAAGCAAATGTAAGAGACAACATGCTACATGCATGAAATAGCAGTGATAACATACAATGTGGCACTGTCTATGGAACAGCAGTGACCGATAAGCAAATGTAAGAGACAACATGCTACATGCATGAAATAGCAGTGATAACATACAATGTGACACTGTCTATGGAACAGCAGTGACCGATAAGCAAATGTAAGAGACAACATGATACATGCATGAAATAGCAGTGATATCATACAATGTGACACTGTCTATGGAACAGCAGTGACCGATAAGCAAATGGACAACATGCTACATGCATGAAATAGCAGTGATAACATACGTGACACTGTCTATGGAACAGCAGTGACCGATAAGCAAATAGACAACATGCTACATGCATGACATAGCATTAACTGATAATAAACATAAGCAACAGATAGCACAATCATCAAGTTAGACCTACGTAATCCAGATTAAAAAGTTTTATAGACACAGTTTTGCATAAAAAATGGAATAAAAGGAAATGTGTTATACCATGAATGACAGAGTTTGGATCACAGAACCATCAAAAGTCACTGCTTTTGAATTGATTTATTCATTTTCTTTAAAGGACTGGCATGCACAGATGGTGTTGAGGTGACTAATTTCTTCAGAAAGTTTGCACAGTTTGTTAAATTGCTGATGTGTGGTGATAGTGTATTCCAGTTTGCATTGGTTATTTTACCAACATCCTTCTCGGGAATGGAAAGAGGAACCAGACCACATGCAGTTACAGCATAATGGGACAGAAACTGCAAATGAAGTTGAACCAAGTTAAATCCATCTGCCTAGAAGGCATCCCACAAACAATGATAACTGTATCAACTGATAACTAATGGAAAGTGTGCAAGCCTAATACAGTGTCATCATACCTGTACAAGGTAAGGGAAGCCTAAATACAGTGTCATCATACCTGTACAAGGTAAGACACGTCTAATACAGTGTCATCATATCTGTACAAGGTAAGACAAGCCTAATACAGTGTCATCATACCTGTACAAGGTAAGACACGTCTAATACAGCGTCATCATACCTGTACAAGGTAAGACACGCCTAATACAGAGTCATCATACCTGTACAAGGTAAGACACACCTAATACAGAGTCATCATACCTGTACAAGGTAAGACACGTCTAATACAGTGTCATCATACCTGTACAAGGTAAGACAAGTCTAATACAGTGTCATCATACCTGTACAAGGTAAGACACGTCTAATACAGAGTCATTATACCTTTACAAGGTAAGACATGCCTAATACAGTGTCATCATACCTGTACAAGGTAAGACACGTCTAATACAGAGTCATTATACCTTTACAAGGTAAGACAAGTCTAATACAGTGTCATTATACCTTTACAAGGTAAGACACGTCTAATACAGTGTCATCATACCTGTACAAGGTAAGACAAGTCTAATACAGAGTCATTATACCTTTACAAGGTACAAGGCTAATAAGAGTCATCATACCTGTACAAGGTAGCACAAGCCTAACACAAAGTAATTAAACATGTACAAGGTAGGGTAAACCTAATAAAGAGTCATCATAACTGTACAAAGTAGGACAAACCTCATACAGTGTCATTATCCTGGTGCAATATAAGTGCAATCCTAATACACAGGCATCATATCTGTAAAAGGCAGGACAAGCGTAATACAGTGTCATCGTACCTACACAAAGTAGGATAACTCAGTGCAGTAATTTTAAACAAAACACTGACCCATAACTAAGACAACGTTTATTAAAATGTTAAGTGGTTTGTTTCAGAAATAAATGGAATTTCATGAAGTTCTACTTATTGCTGGAATGAAAGCGCTTAATGTTTTAATAGAATGCATCTTAGTTACAGGATAAAGTTTTGTTGTTTGTGTTTGGTTTTGTTCTGTGTTGATTTGATTTTTTTAATCCAGTAATTTTTCTTTAGGTGACCCTATAGATAGCATACCCAGAGTAAAATCATGCTCCTGGTAATGCCAGCTTATAGATTCTGCATTCTGCAAGGGTATCCCTCAAGATGAGTTCTTGTTATAAAGTCAACTACATGCAGACAATATGCTTTCCTACAAATTCAGAATTACAATAAAAAAAAATCTGTGCCTTACCAGAAGGGAAGTTAATTGGGGGCAGCAGCAGCAGTCTTTGACAAATATCTCTTCCCACAACATCAGGGCTCTGGATTTAGATAGCATTAGTGACAACCCTTCCTTCTATGTTCCTGCTCTAATGGTTCAGAAACTACTAGAGTCCCTGGTTTAATACTGCTATTACAGATGTTTAACAATTACCCATGTGGCAGGAGGCAGAGTCTGATATAGGCCCTGGTACTGATACACTATTCCAATCTACCGTTGCAGCCAAGCAATCAGAGTCAGAAATGTTTTCATTTAGCTGGCTTATTTTTGACCTAGTACCTTCGCTGTCCAATACTAACCAATCACCTTTAGTAGATCCTCATAGTCTTTACTCTGTTTTAGGGTACAAGCCTTCTTGACAGGCCACCAATGCGGTCACTGAGTCGCAGTTCTTCACGATGATTTTTGCCTGTCCTGCATTACTCTGTTTTAGGGTACAAGTCTTCCTGACAGGCCACCAATGCGGTCACTGAGTCGCAGTTCTTCACGATGATTTTTGCCTGTCCTGCATTACTCTGTTTTAGGGTACAAGTCTTTCTGACAGGCCACCAATGCGGTCACTGAGTCGCAGTTCTTCACGATGATTTTTGCCTGTCCTGCATTACTCTGTTTTAGGGTACAAGCCTTCTTGACAGGCCACCAATGCGGTCACTGAGTCGCAGTTCTTCACGATGATTTTGCCTGTCCTGCATTACTCTGTTTTAGGGTACAAGCCTTCTTGACAGGCCACCAATGCGGTCACTGAGTCGCAGTTCTTCACGATGATTTTTGCCTGTCCTGCATTACTCTGTTTTAGGGTACAAGCCTTCTTGACAGGCCACCAATGCGGTCACTGAGTCACAGTTCTTCACGATGATTTTTGCCTGTCCTGCATTACTCTGTTTTAGGGTACAAGCCTTCTTGACAGGCCACCAATGCGGTCACTGAGTCGCAGTTCTTCACGATGATTTTTGCCTGTCCTGCATTACTCTGTTTTAGGGTAAAAGCCTTCTTGACAGGCCCCCAATGTGGTCACTGAGTCGCAGTTCTTCACGATGATTTTTGCCTGTCCTGCATTACTCTGTTTTAGGGTATAAGCCTTCTTGACAGGCCACCAATGCGGTCACTGGGTCGTAGTTCTTCACGATTATTTTTGCCTGTCCTGCATTACTCTGTTTTAGGGTACAAGCCTTCTTGGCAGGCCACCAATGCAGTCACTGAGTCGCAGTTCTTCACGATGATTTTTGCCTGTCCTGCATTACTCTGTTTTAGGGTACAAGCCTTCTTGACAGGCCACCAATGCGGTCACTGAGTCACAGTTCTTCACAATGATTTTTGCCTGTCCTGCATTACTCTGTTTTAGGGTACAAGCCTTCTTGACAGGCCACCAATGCAGTCACTGAGTCGCAGTTCTTCACAATGATTTTTGCCTGCCCTGCATTACTCTGTTTTAGGGTACAAGCCTTCTTGACAGGCCACCAATGCGGTCACTGAGTCGCAGTTCTTCACGATGATTTTTGCCTGTCCTGCATTACTCTGTTTTAGGGTACAAGCCTTCTTGACAGGCCACCAATGCGGTCACTGAGTCGCAGTTCTTCACAATGATTTTTGCCTGTCCTGCATTACTCTGTTTTAGGGTACAAGCCTTCTTGACAGGCCACCAATGCGGTCACTGAGTCGCAGTTCTTCACGATGATTTTTGCCTGCCCTGCATTACTCTGTTTTAGGGTACAAGCCTTCTTGACAGGCCACCAATGCGGTCACTGAGTCGCAGTTCTTCACGATGATTTTTGCCTGTCCTGCATTACTCTGTTTTAGGGTACAAGCCTTCTTGACAGGCCACCAATGCGGTCACTGAGTCACAGTTCTTCACGATGATTTTTGCCTATCCTGCCTGATGTGCTCATTCTCTTTCCTGGTTTTTATTCTTTTCTGTCCACCTGAGGCAGTCTGTTTGCAGACAATGTTACAGATGTTGTTACATGTACGTGTATTTATTTATGGCTCATTGAAAAGTAATTGGATGACCTCATGGGCATGTGCCAGGCCTGAGTATCATGTTCCTTAGCAGCTATCAGACCTTGACATTGTACACCACACCAATGAACCCGTGAATCTATCTACACCAACAGCAGGCAACCTTTTTTGTGCGAACTGACAAATATCGCAACTTCTACTTCTGCAAGGAGTTCAAGTGGTAGGCAGACAAATTGCATGTCTGTGTGTGGGGGGTGATACTTGTGACACTTGGCCATGTGCTTTGTATTCCTACTCTAAACTTTATTAAATTTGCACCACCTTTCTGGATTATTACATGCACAGTATTGTTGTGGAATCTTCCCTTGGAGCGTACCCCCCCCCCAAGTCATTGTTTCTTTGTTGTTGTTAAAGGCATGTGGTTTGATGATGGCACATTTTATACCACCTGCCATTTGTACAGCACAGGTATGTGTGGTATCTGGACTGCAACTTACTGCTTAATTTTTAAAATAATATACATCAGAACTGAATATCTAATACATTTCAAAGTAGACTGGCTAAGTAGAACAAATTGACTCAGCAGCAATTTACCAAATAAAATGGCCAAGGTTTACATACATTTGTTATGAAAGTTGAGGGAAATAGTTCCTTCAGAGTATCTGCTTACATGACTCTTGCATGTATTAAGAATACCTAATTTTGGGTGAACACTAATGAACTTCGCAAATATATATTTTTTTGAACATTTCTAAATTTCATTAAGTAAAATCAATAAGTGGTCGGGAGTCCTGCTTTGCATTCCTAGAAGCAGTAATGCGGGATCCCGATGTCAGCACCATCTTCTACTTACTTTTGCTTGTATCCTCGCGGCTGTTCTTTATAAAAGCAGAGAACTTGGCAAAGATGTCACTGCCCACATCAAAGGATTCCTTGTTTCGTGGACTTAAGTGTGGGTACCTTTAGAGAAAAAAAACACAACAACAAAGGAAATTAAACTTCAAAACTGTACTGTGACAAATCATACATTTCTAAATGTAATTGTACTTAACCAAGACAATCTATAGCCCACATTTGTACTGTTTTATTATGCTAATTTAGCTTATTTTAGTTTGTTTAATGGGGTAGAGGATTAATCATAACAGGTATAATTAATGGACTATGTGAGGAGACATACCCATAGGTGCTGCCACTGAAGCCTTTTATGTACATTTTATTCATTTGTTGACAAGGTCATTGTGGTACTCAGACCCTTTTCAGATATGACTCAGGCCACAAGGTCAGAGGTAAACACAAACTATATGACCAGCTTACAGCATCCATCATTTTATCATTTTGTTATTTATGTCATATTTTAATATCAGTTTTTAATATTCATGTCAGCATAGTATGACAAATACCCATGTTATAACAAACATATAATGTATCATTATTACTACATCTAACATATCCAAGCATATCCCATTTCACTACCTCTAGCATATCCAAACATATCAAATTATCACTACATCTAACATATCCAAACATCTCCCAGTATCACTACCTCTAACATATCCAAACATCTCCCATTATCACTACCTCTAACATATCCAAACATCTCCCATTATCACTACCCCTAACATATCCAAACATATCCCATTATCACTACCCCTAACATATCCAAACATCTCCCATTATCACTACCCCTAACATATCCAAACATCTTACATTATCCCTACTTCTAACATATCCAAACATCTCCCATTATCCCTACCTCTAACATATCCAAACATCTCCCATTATCACTACCCCTAACATATCCAAAGATATCCCATTTCACTACCTCTAGCATATCCAAACATATCAAATTATCACTACATATAACATATCCAAACATATCCCAGTATCACTACCTCTAACATATCCAAACATATCCCAATATCACTACCCCTAACATATCCAAACATCTCCCATTATCACTACCTCTAACATATCCAAACATCTCCCATTATCACTACCTCTAACATATCCAAAGATATCCCATTTCACTACCTCTAGCATATCCAAACATATCAAATTATCACTACATATAACATATCCAAACATATCCCAGTATCACTACCTCTAACATATCCAAACATATCCCAATATCACTACCCCTAACATATCCAAACATCTCCCATTATCACTACCCCTAACATATCCAAACATCTCCCATTATCACTACCTCTAACATATCCAAACATCTCCCATTATCACTACCTCTAACATATCCAAAGATATCCCATTTCACTACCTCTAGCATATCCAAACATATCAAATTATCACTACATATAACATATCCAAACATATCCCAGTATCACTACCTCTAACATATCCAAACATCTCCCATCATCACTACCCCTAACATATCCAAACATCTCCCATTATCACTACCTCTAACATATCCAAACATCTTACATTATCCCTACCTCTAACATATCCAAAGATATCCCATTTCACTACCTCTAGCATATCCAAACATATCAAATTATCACTACATATAACATATCCAAACATATCCCAGTATCACTACCTCTAACATATCCAAACATCTCCCAGTATCACTACCTCTAACATATCCAAACATCTCCCATTATCACTACCCCTAACATATCCAAACATCTCCCATTACCACTACCTCTAACATATCCAAACATATCAAATTATCACTACCTCTAACATATCCAAACATATCAAATTATCACTACATATTACATATCCAAACATATCCCAGTATCACTACCCCTAACATATCCAAACATCTCCCATTATCACTACCCCTAACATATCCAAACATATGCCATTATCACTACCTCTAACATATCCAAACATCTTACATTATCCCTACCTCTAACATATCCAAAGATATCCCATTATCACTACCTCTAACATATCCAAACATCTTACATTATCCCTACCTCTAACATATCCAAAGATATCCCATTTCACTACCTTCATAGGTTCATAGGTTCATAGGTTCATACTAGGCTATCTGCCCTAGGGCATTTATAAGCCTAGCCAGAGTGTGTGTGGCTTTCACCACCCCTTAGGATGAGAATACTATACCCATTAGTTTGCTGTGCCTCTGTCCAGCAGTGATACAGAGATGATTCCCGGGGTAAACCTACGATCTCCCATCCACTCGTCAAGATTTCTCTTGAACAGAGTCAGTGAGGGGCTCTGCCTCACATGGACTGGGATTCTGTTCCATAGTGTATGGAGTCTCTGGGTGATGAATCTGTCCCTCCAGCATGTCCTATTTATATCCGTGTTGAGGTTTAAGTCTCTTGCTCTCGTGGCTCTGGTGGATTTGGATTATTTGAGGTGGAGCATGTCCATTAATTCCGGGTTGGACATGGCCTTGTATGTCAGGCACAGATCACCTCTGAGCAGACGGTATGCGACTGAATAGAGCTGGAGTTTCTTCAGTCGGGCATCGTATGACATATGTTTGAGCCCCTTTATCCTTTTGGTGAGGAACTTTTGGGGTCTTTCCAACTGCTGCAGGTGTCGGGTAAAGTACATTCCGAATGGGGCGTTGTACTCAGTCATTGGTCTGATAAGTGAAGAGTACAGGGGTACAATGACCTCTCCTGATCTGGATGCGAATCCCTTCATGATCAGGTGGGCAATGTAGAAGGTCTTCCTAACCACTTTGGCAATGTGAGTGTCAAAAGAGAGGTTACTGTCAACTTGGGTCCCCAGGTCCCTGATAACTTCTTCCGTGTTTAATGGATTACCACCTATGTGGTAATTAGGGGTTACCTTGTTCTTCCCAAAGGGTATGACTATACATTTTTTGGCATTTAGCTTAAGGCCATAGCTCTGGCACCAGTTATCCATTTCTATGAGACCTCTCTGGAGGATGTCTGTGTCTGATGGAGTGTCAATTATGGTGCCCAGTTTGCAGTCATCTGCAAATTTTGTCAGCCACAATCCCCCTATGTTTGCCTGCACTTCAGAAAAATAAATGCCGAACAAGAGGGGGCCCAGGACTGAGCCCTGTGGGACACCGCTCGTGACCAGCTTAGAGTCTGACATGGCACCAGCAACTCTAACCCTGTGTGTTCTGTCCTTGAGCCAGTTTGCAACCCATCTTGTGACATATGGGTTTACATCTAAGCTGGTGAGCTTTTCTATGATGCCCGAGTGGGGTATTGTGTCGAACGCTTTTGCTAGGTCAAGGTAGGCTGTGTGAACTGCCTTACCTGGCCTTAGTGACTGTTTCGAAAAAGTCAACCAAGTTCAAGAGGCAGGATCTGCCCTTGACAAAGCCAAATTGGGTAGGATCCAGTGTCTATAGGTCCCCAATGTCTTTATTTATGAGTTCCATTATGATCCTCTCCATAGCTTTGCAGACGAGGCTCGTCAAGCTTATGGGGCGGTAATTTCCAGGGTCCGTAGAAGCACCGCCTTTGTGGAGTGGGACCACAGTTGCCGTACGCCATTCTTTGGGTACGTATCCTGTAGTAAGGCTAAGATTAAACAGCAGCCTTATGTGTGGGTTTAGTTCCTCATTGAGTTCGTGTAGGACACAGCCAGGGACACTGTCCGGTCCCATTGATGCTGTGTTTTTTGCTTTAGAAAGAGCAGCTCTCACCTGGGCATCTGAGATGTTTGGGAGGCTAGACTCTGGTGGGATAGATATTTCTCCTTTTGGGGGGGAGGGAGGGGAGAAATTTGCACTGAACCTGTCTGCCAGTATGTTGGCAATGTCTGTGGGTTCAGTGATTTTTTTATCATTTTGGACTAATTCTGAGCATATCTGGGAGTTTCCACCCAGGTTTCTAACATTGCTAAAGAAGGATTTATGATTGTCTTTTGTGTCATTAGCGATTTTTCTCTCAAAGTTGGCCTTGGATGATTTTATGAGTGATCGTGACCTCTAGCATATCCAAACATATCAAATTATCACTACATATAACATATCCAAACATATCCCAGTATCACTACCTCTAACATATCCAAACATATCCCAGTATCACTACCTCTAACATATCCAAACATCTTCCATTATCACTACCTCTAAGATATCCCAGTATCACTACCTCTAACATTTCCAGACATCTCCCATTACCACTACCTCTAACATATCCAAACATATCCCATTATCACTACCTCTAACATATCCAAACATATCCCAATATCACTACCTCTAACATATCCAAACATCTTCCATTATCACTACCTCTAACATATCCAAAGATATCCCAGTATCACTACCTCTAACATATCCAAACATCTTCCATTATCACTACCTCTAACATATCCAAAGATATCCCAGTATCACTACCTCTAACATATCCAAACATCTTCCATTATCACTACCTCTAACATATCCAAAGATATCCCAGTATCACTACCTCTAATATATCCAGACATATCCCGTTATCACTACCCCTAACATATCCAAACATACCCCATTATAACTACCTCTAACATATCCCATTATCCCTACCTCTTTCTTAAGTTAAAGTTACTATTTCACAGCAATTAGTTACTAAGAAAGGGATTTATAATTATATAACTGATCAGTATTTACCTGATGGATAGTAGCACCAAAAATATTCAATGAAAGCCGCCACTTGCAGTGAACAGCAAAGTTTTTTTTTTTTGTGCAGGGGACCCCCTGTAACTTACATCTACTTCACAGTCACACAACAAGTTACTTTTCTGTGAAAGCAGCTTTCAGCAAATTCTCCCTCACAGTGCTGTCAACTGAAGAAACGACAGCCAAACTATCCTCATGCTCTCAAAGAAACATGTAGATAGAGATCACCTAACTTGGGCATGTTTTCTCTTCACTTAATCACATCAGAAAGGAAGAATGAATCCCTGCCTGCTTTATAATGAAACTGCAAAAAACTTTGACAATTACATGAGTTTGTTCACAAGATCATGTGACCAGTTGTAAACTTTTCAAATAGAAGAGAGCTTATAAACTTTGCAACCATTGATTGATGGTGCTAAATGTATCATCTCCCTTAATGGAGTAAGAAGACCTGCCAGGCGAAGTGCGCATAATTCTCAGGAGTCCTCAATATCATTTTAAGTTAAACAACATCTCGTTTATAATGTTCAGTCTACACAAAGGTACAGGGCACACCATTCTGAGGTAATCTGTGCAACCTGTCCACAATGGGACTAATACATGCAAACAAACAATGATAAACCTGTTGTTACCAGTTTCTTCAAGACAGGTCTGTTATTTATTTATAAATTGTTTATTGAATTGCCTATTGCATGACCCTACCTAGTCTTCCTTCCATTTATGTACCCTCAAAAGGACCATACTTAGTACCTCATTGCAACTCTCTCTGCAATGTGTCTACTATGCATTTGCATAATTTTATACAAACAAAATTTTATTGTTGACCTATTGATTATATCAATGTAAAATTGTTACTTAGCTTTTTTTTAATGCAACTTTAACTTTATGTATGTAACCCAACATATGTGAATATTTTTGCTATAACTGCTATTATATCAATATTGTTTAAAATTGTACTTGTTTAAAATGTACTACTGGAGCTTTTCTCCTCGGGTCTCCACTGAAAATGGGCCACAAGCCCAGTTGGACAAACCCGGTTAACAAATGTCAATAAATAAATAAATATATTTTCAGAGGAGTTCCATGTTCACAAGTGTGCTACAATACAAAATGCATTGTGATTATAGCTTTAAGTTCAAGTATTACTATTTAGATACAAAGATGTTAGTTTTACAATGCACTGCAGCTCTGTTCTTATGGATGTGTATTTGTGAATTTACATTTATCAGTCGCTGTGTAACTGTTTGTCACATATTGAACTTAAGCATAGATGGTGCAATTTGTGTGTCAGTGATTTGTCTGCTACTAAGCACTATTTCTAGTGCATTAGGGTATAGCTGCAAGTTGTTAAATATGTTTGGTCACAAACTATTTCATATGTATACATACAAGTAAGAAAGTGGCTGTCTTACAGATTGATAAGTTGTTTGACAGTTATTAAGTTGGAATGAATGGTGCTGGGGTAGACAGACAGGATAACTCAGAGATGATGACATATGTATGATTAAGAGGTTAGTGACAGTCAGGAAGAGAGTAAAGGGCAGATTAGCTAGAGAACTCTGCAGTCTGAAGAATTTTACAAAACGTTACTTCTGGAGAGACACAGCACAGTGCAGACTAGGTAAAGGTCACAGGTTCCTGTGGTGTTTTGATTACAGAACATGTTCAGTCCCATTTAGTTTCAAAGAATTGCTATAACAAATATTTGAATTAATTTATAGATTATTCTGGTCCTGAACTGACTTGTTCCAGATGACACCATAACAATCGGCATTTGTGTTTTGTATTAAACAGACATCTTTAGATCTTTGGCCTTTAGGTGGTGTACCTTAAATGAGTGAGAGTTATGTTGTTGGACACAATGGGATAAGTAAAAGTTCTTTGGACAGGAGGTGGAATTTTTTTTTTTTTTAGTTTTAACCAGTTTAACTGATATAGGGCTGTAAAGTAATATTTGCAGGCATGCTACTGGCATTTTTTGCCTTTACTGTATGCCATTTCTAGGTTATGTAAAACAGATTAGACAGGTTGGTGAACAGAACTGGAGTATCAGTTTAGGAATGAAGATGGACCTGCCAGCTCTTAGGTACAGAGATAAAGCTTCGACTCCATTGAGATGACTCAGGATTGACTTGCAAACCAGGTACTGTGGTGGGATGAATGAGGAGCTGAGTTTCTGATGCTAGCTTACCCACCCTAGAGGAAGGAAACTGCCTGAACTGCTGCTGTGCTGATACCATAGGGAGAGTAGGGAAGCAGGATGCTGCACTATAGTCTAATACTTTTTCACCCACCAAGCTGTAGGTTCAAATACAGTAGGTACCATTAAACCAATGCACAGTGGCAGCACACACGAATGCAGAGCATAGTTCTGCAGGACCATGAACATCAGGTTGTTGCACTGAACGGATGAGGCACATGAAAAGGGCATGCACCCACGAATGCATAGCATAGCTCTGTAGGACCATTAGCATATGGATGTTGTATGGGGTAACATGAAGAGGACCAGTACCCACGAATGCAGAGCATAGCTCTGTAGGACCATGAACATCAGGTTGTTGCAGTGAATAACATGAATAGGGCCAGCACATTTGACTGCATAGCATAGCTCTGTAGGACCATAAGCATAAGGATGTTGCATGGGGTAACGTGAAGAGGACCAGTACCTAAGAATGCAGAGCATAGCTCTGTAGAACCATGAGCATCTGATTGTTGCACTGAATGGATGAGACACATGAAAAGGGCCAACACCCACGAATGCAGAGCATAGCTCTGTAGGACCATGAACATCAGGTTGTTGCAGTGAATAACATGAATAGGGTCAGCACATTTGACTGCATAGCATAGCTCTGTAGGACCATAAGCATAAGGATGTTGCATGGGGTAACGTGAAGAGGACCAGTACCTAAGAATGCAGAGCATAGCTCTGTAGAACCATGAGCATCTGGTTGTTGCACTGAATGGATGAGACACATGAAAAGGGCCAACACCCACGAATGCAGAGCATAGCTCTGTAAGACCATGAACATCAGGTTGTTGCACTGGGTAACATGAATAGGGCCAGCAAACATGAATGCATAGCATAGCTCTGTAGGGCCATAAGCATAAGGATGTTGCACGGGGTACCGTGAAGAGGACCAGTACCCATGAATACAGAGCATAGCTCCGTAGGACCATGAACATCAGGTTGTTGCACTGGGTAACATGAATAGGGCCTGGACACATGAATGTAGAGCATAGCTCTGTAGAACCATGAACACCAGGTTGTTGCACTGAATGGATGAGGCACATGAAAAGGGCCAACACCCATGATTGCAGAACATAGCTCTGTAGGACCATGAACATCAGGTTGTTGCACTGAATGGATGAGGCACATGAAAAGGGACAATACCCACAGATGCATTGCATAGCTCTGTAGGACCATGAACATCAGATTGTTGCACTGTGTAACATGAATAGGGCCAGCACACACAAATGCATAGCATAGCTCTGTAGGATCATGAACATCAGGTTGCTGCACTGAGTGGATGAGGCACATGAAAAGGGCCAACACCCACGAATGCAGTGCATAGCTCTGTAGAACCATGAACATCAGGTTGTTGCACTGAATGGATGAGGCACATGAAAAGGGCTTGCACCCACGAATGCATAGCATAGCTCTGTAGGACCATAAGCATAAGGATGTTGCATGGGGTAACATGAAGAGGACCAGTACCCACGAATGCAGAGCATAGCTCCGTAGGACCATGAACATCAAGTAGTTGCACTGGGTAACATGAAGAGGGCCAGCACACAGGAATGCATAGCATAGCTCTGTAGGACCATGAACATCAGGTTGTTGCACTGAATGGATGAGGCTCTTGAAAAGGGCCATCACACATAAATGAAGAGCATAGCTCTGTAAGACCATGAACATCAGGTTGTTGCACTGAATGGATGAGGCACATGAAAAGGGCTTGCACCCACGAATGCATAGCATAGCTCTGTAGGACCATAAGCATAAGGATGTTGCATGGGGTAACATGAAGAGGACCAGTACCCACGAATGCAGAGCATAGCTCCGTAGGACCATAAGCATAAGGATGTTGCATGGGGTAACGTGAAGAGGACCAGTTCCTAAGAATGCAGAGCATAGCTCTGTAGAACCATGAGCATCTGGTTGTTGCACTGAATGGATGAGACACATGAAAAGGGCCAACACCCACGAATGCAGAGCATAGCTCTGTAAGACCATGAACATCAGGTTGTTGCACTGGGTAACATGAATAGGGCCAGCAAACATGAATGCATAGCATAGCTCTGTAGGGCCATAAGCATAAGGATGTTGCATGGGGTACCGTGAAGAGGACCAGTACCCATGAATACAGAGCATAGCTCCGTAGGACCATGAACATCAGGTTGTTGCACTGGGTAACATGAATAGGGCCTGGACACATGAATGTAGAGCATAGCTCTGTAGAACCATGAACACCAGGTTGTTGCACTGAATGGATGAGGCACATGAAAAGGGCCAACACCCATGATTGCAGAACATAGCTCTGTAGGACCATGAACATCAGGTTGTTGCACTGAATGGATGAGGCACATGAAAAAGGACAATACCCACAGATGCATTGCATAGCTCTGTAGGACCATGAACATCAGATTGTTGCACTGTGTAACATGAATAGGGCCAGCACACACAAATGCATAGCATAGCTCTGTAGGATCATGAACATCAGGTTGCTGCACTGAGTGGATGAGGCACATGAAAAGGGCCAACACCCACGAATGCAGTGCATAGCTCTGTAGAACCATGAACATCAGGTTGTTGCACTGAATGGATGAGGCACATGAAAAGGGCTTGCACCCACGAATGCATAGCATAGCTCTGTAGGACCATAAGCATAAGGATGTTGCATGGGGTAACATGAAGAGGACCAGTACCCACGAATGCAGAGCATAGCTCCGTAGGACCATGAACATCAAGTAGTTGCACTGGGTAACATGAAGAGGGCCAGCACACAGGAATGCATAGCATAGCTCTGTAGGACCATGAACATCAGGTTGTTGCACTGAATGGATGAGGCTCTTGAAAAGGGCCATCACACATAAATGAAGAGCATAGCTCTGTATGACCATGAACATCAGGTTGTTGCACTGAATGGATGAGGCACATGAATAGGGTCAACACCCACGAATGCAGAGCATAGCTCCATAGGGCCATGAACATCAGGTTGTTGCACTGGGTAACATGAATAGGGCCAGCACCCACGAATACAGAGCATAGCTCTGTAGGACAATGAACATCAGGTTGTTGCACTGGGTAACATGAATAGGGCCTGGACACATGAATGCAGAACATAGCTCTGTAGAACCATGAACACCAGGTTGTTGCACTGAATGAATGAGGCACATGAAAAGGGCCAACACCCATGAATGTAGAACATAGCTCTGTAGGACCATAAACATCAGGTTGTTGTACTGAATGGATGAGGCACATGAATAGGGCCAACACACACAAATGCATAGCATAGCTCCATAGGAGCATGAACATCAGACTGTTACGCTGTGTAACATGAATAGGGCCAGCACACATGAATGCATAGCATAGCTCTGTAGGACCATGAACATCAGGTTGTTGTACTGAATGGATGAGGCACATGAAAAGGGCCAACACCCACGAATGCAGAGCATAACTCTGTAGGACCATGAACATCAGGTTGTTGCACTGAATGGATGAGGCTCATGAAAAGGTCCAACACCCGCAAATGCAGAGCATAGCTCCATGGGACCATGAACATCAGGTTGTTGCACTGAATGGATGAGGCACATGAATAGGGCCAACACCCACGAATGCAGAGCATAGCTCTGTAGGACCATGAACATCAGGTTGTTGCACTGGGAAACATGAATGGGGCCAGCACACACGAATGCATAGCATAGCTCTGTAGGACCATGAAGATCAGGTTGTTGCACTGGGTAACAAGAATAGGGCCAGCACACATGAATGCATAGCATAGCTCTGTAGGACCATAAGCATAAGGATGTTGCATGGGGTACCGTGAAGTGGACCAGTACCCACGAATGCAGACCATAGCTCCGTAGGACCATGAACATCAAGTTGTTGCACTGGGTAAGATGAATAGGGCCAGCACACACGAATGCATAGCATAGCTCTGTAGGACCATGAACATCAGGTTATTGCATGGGGTAACGTGAATAGGGCCAGCACCCACGAATACATAGTATAGCTCCATAGGGCTATGAACATCAGGTTGTTGCATGGGGAAATGTGGAGAGGACCAAGGTTAAATCCTAGACAAATTAAACTTCTCTGCCACCCTTGGGGAGTGAGTGAACTGGATGGTTGAATGGCTCCCTAGAAAGATAATGTTATCAGCTTTAAAGCTTTTAAAAGGGAATCTTTGACCCAACATCACCAAATGTAGGAGGTTGTACCCTCCACATTCCTGCTACCTATATATACTAACTCTGAAATAGGTGAAACTCTGCATAGATAAAATATCCAATGAACCCTAAGTTCAGGCTCAGTAAATGTTCTTTTTTATTAAACATACTACTAACTTCAGATCCCTGGTTTTCACTGTAGCTCATTTTATTCTGCAGAGACATAATACTTGGGAGAGGGGGCACGTATCTTCACTAGATAGGTCCCATCCATCTAGATGAGAAAACCTCACAACCATATGAGCTTCGATCTCCCTGGTAACCATGTAGAGAAGTGATGCAGCAAAATCAGGGGTTTCTTTGTTAGCCCCACATCTCTCTGACATGTAGACTGATACACCTCCCCTCCCCCTTACATAGGGGTATACACACCCTGCACTATCAGCTCTATTCATGGCCCTGGTATCACCAAAGGGACACGCAAAACTGCAATGCCCCAAAACATCCCCACAATCTCCACAGTGCAACCAGGGGGGCAAACATCCCTGCACCTCCAAAAGTGAGAGGAGTTTTGCTCCTGTACCCTCCTTGATTATACATAATAATTCCATGGCCACAAAACCACTTGAGAAAAGAACAAAATACCCTACGCAGCTGATGCACAAGCACTGACTCACTGTGTATATATATATTTTTTCATTTCTCAAGTGGTTGTGCAGCCGTGTAGTTATTATACATAATTAAGGGGATGTGGGGGTGCTGACATTGCCCCAACTGCAAAAACACTATTTTATGTTGCATTTTTTATGTTGAATATGTTCAGTCATTTGTTTTTCAGTTAAATGGATTTCAGTCAAGTGGGCTTTCTTTCAATTAGTCTTCAGTCAAATTCTTTCAAACATTTCATTTTCAGTCAAGTACTGCTCAAGCAAAAGTTAGCAAAACTATATATATATATAAATATATATATATATAAATATATATATATATATATATATATATATATATATATATATATATATATATATATTTCTAGCAACATCTTTGTTGGCGTAGAGTTACTGCTAAAATATAATTTTTTCACTGCAATCCAAATAAACCATTATACTATATAATAGCCCCAACCCTTTTCTATACTAGCCACATACAGTAGATCACCACACAAATAAATTCTGTCTTCTGGCAACCACATCCCAAACCTGTCAAATACATGGCAAACTGCAAAATAAGCTTGCCAAACTCCTTCTACAGAGACATGCATCCTAATCCTGGCCCCATTCCCCTACATAACACGGTAAGCAGCTCTCTCACAATCAACCCTGGACTATTAAATCAGAGAAACAAGTCTTCCTTGCTCCTCCTTAACATGAATGCAAAAAGTATTGGACAGAAATTCATGATCTGCATGCCCTACTCTCCCTCTATTCTCCTGAAATGGTACTGTTAACAGAGACATGTTGGCTAAAACCGGCAATGACAAAATGACAACAATGGCATCACAGCCGCCAAATACAATATCCTTTGCAAAGATGGGAAAACCAGAAGGGGAGGGGGAGTAGCAATCTTATTCAAAGATCACCTAATACTTGACTATTTAGAATTAAGCATCCCTGACTTTGAAAATGTAGAACTTATATTTGCCAAATTAAACATTAAGCCCAAAAAATACATTAACATCATAGGTGGTTATATCCCACCATGAAACAATATCCCTCCTCTAGAAAAAATACTACACTGGATCTGCAATCCCCTCCCACAGGAAAGATTCCTGAAGGGAGACATCAACAGTGACTGGCTCAACTGTTCCTCAGAGAATCCAACATCCCATATTAACCTCCATGAGTTCAGCCAACCCATCACATCTCCTACAAGAACTGACAAATCTTCCAAACGACAGTATCCCTGACTGATTTCTGGTCAACAACCCCACCCTATCATCTCAATC
This sequence comes from Protopterus annectens, assembly GCF_019279795.1. Taxonomy (NCBI): domain Eukaryota; kingdom Metazoa; phylum Chordata; order Ceratodontiformes; family Protopteridae; genus Protopterus; species Protopterus annectens. The sequence continues at coordinate 50,347,363 of NC_056749.1, forward strand.
AGGCTGTCTCCCTGACAGCTTGAATGACCATCAGCCAACCTTTCTTCTAAGAGCCCGCACTCATCAAACCAAGTAAACCACCTACCGCTTAATCAGAAATTTAAAGAGCTTCAACCCGAACTGGTTCATTTTCACACTAAGAAGTTGCAACTGGGAACCTCTCAGACAGCTGCCCCTGGAATACACTGTTAACTCCTTCAACACCACTTGTTTAGATACACAAAACTACCACACAGCCCTAGAACTGTAAGAGTAAAAGTTAACTATGCACCCTGGCTAAGTAAAGAACACAGATCCCTACTCAAGGCTAGAGACTAGGCTTGGGAACCGTTTCACAAAAACAAAATCCAAACTGCAAAACAAGCATTCTTAGAACTGCAAAACAAAGCTAAGAAACTAGTAAAATTAGACAAAATCAGCTACTACCACAATATCTAGAAAAAACACCTCAATAACCTTCAAAAGTTCTGGGCTGCAGTTAATAATATACTTCTGCCAGTTAAATCAGCAACTCCCACTCCATCCTCAACCAGTAATGCTGATAATATAGCAAACCCAGTGCAATAAATACTTTACAGAAACTATCCAAGCCCTTGCAAACTCTCACAGTATCTTCAGCAACTCTATCCCTTCCACATCACAGCACAGCCCCAACTCCCAAAATAGCATCAATCACTTTTCATTACACCCAGTGCCTGCTGATACCATGAAAAACTACTTAAAAAGCTGAAACCAACCACCTTAGCTGCAGAAAACCTCCCAGCTGACTTCCTGCAAATTCCAGCAGAAGCAATGGCACACGCAGTAACCATAGTTACAAACAGATAAATATCAGACAGCCTGGCACCTGTTGTTTGGAAAGTCTCCCACATTATACCTTTACACAAGGGAGGTAATTCTACCAATCTTACTAATTATTGTCCAACTGCAATCCTGTCACCCTTATCTAAAATCCTATATAGAGTCATACATACCCAGTAATTATACTTACAAACAGATAAATATCAGAGAGCCTGGCACCTGTTGTTTGGAAAATCTCCCACATTATACCTTTACACAAGGGAGGTAATTCTACCAATCTTACTAATTACTGTCCAACTGCAATCCTGTCACCCTTATCTAAAATCCTAGAGAGTCATACATACCCAACTCATGGACTACCTTCACACACATAAGCTACTATCAAATACACAACAAGGTTTTCACCCCTCTCACAGCACCACAACAGCCCTAATGCCCTTTGCTAACACACTGAACCACTGTAGAAATGACAGACAATTTGTATCTGCCACATATTTGGCCTTGTCCGAGGCCTTTGATGTGGTCAATCACAGTAACATTATCAGTGTTCTCTCCACCCTAAATCTTAGTAGCTCCTCTATCACCTGGTTCCAAAGCTACCTCTCAGGACAACAGGAGGCCGTCCAATGGCAACTCCACCTTTCCCCCTCTACTCCAGTTGCCATAGGGGTTCCACAAGGCTCCATCCTTGGGCCTCTATTATTCTCTCTCTTCACCAACCAGCTCCACACCTCCATACGTCACGCCTGAGTGGTACAATATGCAGATGACTCTACTCTAATATGTGCAGCCTCCTCCCTACAAAGACCTCCACATCACAACACAAGATTCCTTCCTATCTGTGGAAACATGGCTCACTAACTTCCAAGTTATTCTGAATCCCAACAAAACAAATCTCCTTCTCTTCTATCCAACAAGATCCCCCTTGACTTCCCTGTCTTTCAATATGTTATCTAAAAATAAAGCTATTATCACTCCAATAACTCACATTAAACTGTTAGGAGTTGAAATTCAACATTCACATAGCTCAAACCATTAAGAAGGTCCACGAGGAAGCAGGTCTTCTATACAGAAACAATTTCTAACAACAAATACAAAAGCTACTATTACTCACACACACCTCTTGTCAACTGTCCTATATGCATCCCCAATTCTAACCAACCTCCGCAAAACTGATCTAACCAAACTGGAATTTTATTACAATAACATTGCCAAGTTTGCCACTGATGCCTCATACAGGGCACATCACTGTACAGCTCTTATACAGCTAAAATGGCTAGAACTTCCACAACTGCTACACTTTAATCAATTAACCTTTCCCACAAAACACTGCACCAACCAGATAAACCCCCCTGCACCTCTTCTCCATCCCGCCATTCCAGTAACACCAGTAACAAACTCCTTCTAGATGTTACAAAAGTAAAAACTCTGTTGGGGAATCACTGTTCTCAAACTTCATTCCTAAAATATGGAATAAACATCCAAGCCCAATAACCTCCAACTGCTCTATGCTACAATTTAAAAAGATCCTAAAATCACACTTAACAGACACTTAGCTCTGTTCTTACAACTGTCCTGGATTGGCCTTACCTCAATCTCTTTAACTAAATACCGTTCACGGAAGGTTATCTTACACCAATGTTAGACCTCAGCTGTATGGAAACTAGTCTCTTGTTCATTAAATTGTATACATTCATGTATGATGTGTGATGTAAACATTTACTTCTATAGAATTGTATTGTCCATCATTATGTAACTGTTGCTTATGAATATTTCCATAATGTCACATCTTTGGCAACTTCTGCAATGTTTGTAATTCTTATATTTGGAGCTTTTCTCCCTGGCCCACCGCAGAAAAAGGACCTGTATCCAGTCAGACTTTCCCAGTAAACAAATGTAAAATAAATAAAATAAATAATCCTTAGTTCCTCGATGAGGGCTCTATTATTCATCTTTTTTTCTTTTCTTTTTTTTTTTAATTTAACACCTTTATTAAATTATCACTTGTGCCATCGGCAAACTTACATTTATATAGAAGTTATTAAGCATATAAACAAGTTCACATTTACAAACTTTATGCATGACATATAATCTTCTATACAATATAATCAATTCAACACTACATAATTTGTTCAATTCCTGCCTTCTCTTAAAACTCATTCCTCCTAAAAAAAATTTCTGCGTGCATTGTTCATATAATTTCATTTGTTTATCTGTAGTTTATTCTTATCAGCACAGTGGAGCAACAAATAGCATTGTTGCCTCAAAGCAAGAGATATTCCATTTCAATTCATGGCTGGGGTGCCTTCAGTGTTGAGTCTACATGTCCTCCCTGTGTTTGCATGTTTACTTTTCTGGGTGCTCCAGTCTCTTCCTAAACTCCAAAGACATAAATTAGGTGGACTAGACATTCTAAATTGGCTGTAGGTATGAGTGTGACCGTTTGTGCAAGTTTGTGGTATGGAATAAGAACCATGTCAGAGCTAGCCACCCAATGGTGAGAACCTTGGCTCTAGATGATTGTTACTGTTGAAGTGACACTTAGACCCCATGTGGAAAATAGGAGAAAGGGGTTGTGGGTGGGTGGGTGGGTGGATGGATGGATGGATGGATGGATTACTCTTACCCTTTTCTAGATATCGCACTTCCTGTTCTGTTCTCTGTTACAATTTTCACTGCTTCAAGTATGGTTGGTTTAGACTTTGACTACAATTTTCAAGTAACTGCTTTTTTGGCAACCACAAGAATTGCACTTAACAAGGCCTTACTATGTCTGGGCAATTCAGATCTTGTATCTCAGCTCAAAAAAATAATTTCCTCAGTTACATTAATTTGCTTCGCCAGTATCCTATACTCTGTAGGGAATTTTTAAAGTCTGCCAACTGATTACACTCTGAAAACATATACTCCCAGGTATCACTTTCTTCCCCACTATACGTCCAACATTTATCATCTACCTGAGGAAAAATTTCTTGGTGTCTCCTTGGGATATAAAAGAGCCTAACGCAAACACTTCCAAGGAAAAAATCCTAAATCATGTACATTTTGTTACATATTTGGGATCCATACATACATCCTCCCATTGTTCCTTTGTGAATTGCTTATCTAATCTCTGTTCTCAATCTTTTCTCATTTCCTGTAATTCCTATAGTTATGATGCAGTATTTTATATTCCCTACTAATTATCTCTTTTTAACAGCAGCTTCTGTTCTAGATTCAACTAAAAACTCTACCAGTGCAAGTCTTTCACTTAGGATTCCACTATCCCTTTCTTTCTGCCTATACCATAATATAAATTCATGAAGAGAAGGCTGTCTCTAGCCTGCAGTCCAAATGTCTTTCTGGCTTCTTCGCATTCTGTTACCTTTCCCTTGGTAGTTATTGGCTCCAAGTAACATTGTTCCTTTGCCAACTTCCTCCAGTAAATTACAACCCCCTCATGCCTATTCTCTGTACCCCTAATTGCAGGCATCCCTATTGGCAGAATCTCCTTTCTCCATTCCAGTGTTGGCTTAGTTATTAATATACTTTCTGTTACTTTATAAATATAATATTCTGTATAATTGCTGTTATTTTCCTGCATCTGAAATCACACTCTTTCTTGGAATTTCTTCTCTGGTTCATCATCATCCCTTTCCACACTGAATTGTATCTTTCTGTTTGTGCTATATAGAAGAGCCTTAACTGTGTATCTCTAAAATATTCCTTCAAATCAGGTAATCCATCCTAAACCTCCTTGTTCTATCTGAAGGATCAACGTATCACACTTGTTGCTTGCCCTCTTCCCATCCCAGATAAAAATCCTTCAACTCTGTATTAATTACTATCTGCAACTTTTCCTCTGGTTGATAAAAAGATGCCTGACCTGTGCATAAACTAAAGGGACTAAAACATTTTAATGCTTGTATCTTGCTATCCATATCCATAGGTCCAGAGCTTCCATGTTTTTATCTTTTGTTAAGTTTCTTCCCTCATATCCCTAGCTGCCATAACAGCCTCCTTTTTAACCCCTATTTCTAAATACTTTATTTTATAATTTCCCAATAAGCATGGTCTTTGCTGAATCAATTCATGTGTGGGTACATAATTTATAGCTCTAACTTTATTTATATTCATTATTTATTTATCCAAAAAAAAAACTAGAACTGACTCAGAATGTTCTACTACACTGATATGTCCTTTTCTGATTCTATCAACTACAAAATAATATCATCTGCAAATAAAGTCAACTTTTCTTGAATTCCATACGAATTATATCCTTGAATTTCTGAGTCCCTTATTTTCTTTGCCAATCTTTCTAAATATAATGGAAATAATAAAGGGAAAAGTGGACACCCCTGCCTGGTTCCTCTGTTCAGACACAACTTATCAGAAATTAACCCTCAAACTTTGATTTTTGCCTCTGATCACTTGCATAGCCTCCTAATTAATCTTACTATTGTATCAGGAAATGTAAATGCTTCCATTGCCCTACTCTTAACATCCCAGTTTACTCTGTTGAATGTTTTCTCTTCATTGACCCACCAACAACAGTGGTGTTTTTTTACATTCTGCTTCTGTCTGAATCATCATTGTTCTATTAATTGTGTCCGGATGTTTGCCTTACCTCCAGAAAACCACACTGATCCATATCGATCAATTTTGGCAACACTTTTGCCATTCTTTTAGCCATTATAGACATAAACTCTTTATAATCATTGTTTAAAATTGAAATGGGTCTATATGAGGCTGGATCTGATGATTCTTAATTGTCTTTAGGTATTACAGCCACCACAGCTTTTTTTCCAGGATGTTGGTGCTTCCCCTACTTTTAAAATACTGCTAAACAAAACCTTCCAGATCTTTTTCCTCTTTCTTCCCAACTAGCTTCCAAACTTCCACCAGAATACCATCTACTTCCGGTGACTTTCCTTCAGTTTGGTTAATCACCATTTTAATTTCATCTCCTCCTATCTAAACTGTTAATTGTTGAGCCTCATCTATTCTAACATTGGCATATGTACATCTTCCATAAATACTTCCACTTGGCATATGTACATCTTCCATAAATACTTCCACTTGGCATATGTACATCTTCCATAAATACTTACATTTGGCATATGTACATCTTCCATAAATACTTACATTTGGCATATGTACATCTTCCATAAATACTTCCACTTGGCATATGTACATCTTCCATAAATACTTCCATTTGGAATATGTATATCTTCCATAAATACTTCCACTTGGCATATGTACATCTTCCATAAATACTTCCATTTGGCATATGTACATCTTCCATAAATACTTCCACGTGGCATATGTACATCTTCCATAAATACTTCCACTTGGCATATGTACATCTTCCATAAATACTTCCACTTGGCATATGTACATCTTCCATAAATACTTTCACTTGGCATATGTACATCTTCCATAAATACTTCCATTTGGCATATGTACATCTTCCATAAATACTTCCACTTGGCATATGTACATCTTCCATAAATACTTCCATTTGGCATATGTACATCTTCCATAAATACTTCCACTTGGCATATGTACATCTTCCATAAATACTTCCACTTGGCATATGTACATCTTCCATAAATACTTCCACTTGGCATATGTACATCTTCCATAAATACTTCCATTTGGCATATGTACATCTTCCATAAATACTTCCACTTGTGCTTTTTTCTTGATTTCCCCATTTCTCTGCTTTATAAAAATGTCCATAAAATTTAAAAAATATCTCTAATACAGCTACATGATCTCTGTTTATTTTTCCTGTTATAGGCTTCCTAAGTTTGGCAGCAACCCTTACTACTTTCTGTTATCTAAGTCATTGAGCCAAAAGGTTTTATGCTCTGGAATCTTTATCAAAAAAACTGTTGCTTAACTGCAATATTTCTAAAGTTATGCATATTATCCAAGTACTCCCTTATTTTCTATTTATAATAGAAATGTAATTTATTATATTCTCCTCGTGTCTCCACTGAAAATGGGCCACAAGCCCAGTTGGACAAACCCGGTTAACAAATGTCAATAAATAAATAAATAAATAAATAAATAAATATAATTGTAGAATTGCTCCTTTTTTGTTCTGAGATTCCCCTTATTCTGCAATATGTTAACCTTTTTCAGTCACTCTAAGTAATTATTGTTACTGCTTAACCAGATCTTTTTTTTCTTTTATTTCTACCCTATCTTAAACTCCACATTAATTTCATCCCACTCACTAGCTATAACTTCTGGAGTACTTGCTATCTTCCCCAACAACTCTGGAAACACTTCCACTACCCATTTTTTAAATTCCTATCTTTTTAACAGGTGGGGGGAATCACCAGTGTATCAGTTTTATTTCATTACCCTGTGTTTTTATCTTGATAATTATTGGTGCATAATATGAAATAGTTATTGCATGTGTGTCAAAGTTCTCAATTAAATGCTTATGTTTCTGTGACACATATTTTCTGTCTAATCTACCCCAGTACCTTGGGGAGTAATATGCAAATTCTCTCTGAGTTCCTGCTATGGAATTGACATCTTCCATGGTAAATAATTTCCAACTTCAGAAAGCTTCCTTACCTTATTTTGTAATATTTTTCCTTTTAGGGCCCCAGATACGTCCTCATTGTTGTAAATCAAATTCCAGTCCCCACATATAAGTAATATTCTATGCTGAAAGCTGATTATCTCTACCAATTTTTAAATAATAAGTTTTAGGTGGAATATAATTGCATGCCAGCATAATCCTCATCCCTTGCCACTAGCCCCTTACTATCACAAATCTGCCATTATTATCTTTTTCTCTCCTCTGTCACTATTGGAGATCCTCCATCAATTAGTATAAGTACATTTCTTTTTCTTTGCCCCTGACATTCTGCTCACTATTCATCCTGAAATCCTTTCTAAATGAGTCTCTTATAGTATTGCTATTTGCACTTTGCATGTCTTAACATAATGACATATTATTTCCTTTTCATCTATACATGTGAAACCATTCACATTCCAAGATAAGATAAAACGTGTCACCATTATGATAGTAAATCATCATTCCTATCTATTACATATGACATTTTTTTAAATGTCTATTTCTAGCTTTTGTGATTCATGTACTAACAGGTTTTTGTCAGGTTGATCCTTTATGAATTTTTTTATCAGCATTGGAACCTATTATACATTTTACAATAATGTTTCCTTTAATGAAAACCCTCAAACAACAAACACCCCCAGAATATCCCCATAACATTTTCACTTAATGCAGACATACAAAACTATGTATGTCTTTGAATAAAGTTTAAAAATGCTAATAGGAAGAATTGTTCCAGATAGACAGCTGCAAACGCAGGCCTTAATTAACCTAAAGCTGAGGTTATCCATGCCAAGATGCATGCTACTGCCTGTGCTTCTGTCTCAATGGAAATATAAAAGAAAAATAAAATAGCCCTTAACAGGCTATTAAAGGCAAGCTGAAACATTTTTTTTTTGCTAAAGGAAAACTTTTCATTATATTCAGTGCTCTTATTTACTTATTTCCACTTATAACTAGGTCTTAATCTATACATTCACCTATGCAAAAGTTAGATAACACATCAGCTCTACATATATTATAATCTGTGTACTTTTGCATCCCATCCCTCACCTCGACGATCCAAGATTACAGCCTATTAACTCAAACATGCTTTTGTGTAACTGTTTTTCTATTTTACATTATAATACCTCCATTTCTACATTTCTTAATACTAAAAAGAAATAAGAAAAAAGGCATCTTTTTATTTTAGTATCTTTATCACATACCAGAACAACTAAAAATGCTTTACTATAAAACATGCAATTTATATCATGAAAAGTTTCATAGAAATACTGTTAAGAAGAGAAATTGTTTTACTTACAGTTACCATCTTCCTTCCTCTTCCCCCTCCCCTCAGTGTCCTTCTAACCATTAATGACATGAAGTGAGGCAAATGCTTTTCTGTTCCTACAAGTTTGACAAAGTCGACAAAAGTCCAATATTTCCAGTTTTTCTTGTACAGCTGTCACAAATTTGATTGATTCTTTGCAGTTTCACATTTATTCACTAATTTCCATGTTCCTTCTTCCTGTTCATCTCCCTCTCCCAACTCCAGACTCGGGTTCAGTTGCAAGGTACTCCTGATTCTTGTAGTCAACTCCTGTGCTTTTCACTGTCTCTTAAGCATTTTCCTTTGGAACAGTGGAAAAGGTCTCACTGGCAGAGTCTTGGTGCATGCTTTATCATCAAAAGAATGATAAACAAAGTGCTCTTCTGCTTGATGACTCACATTTTGTTGGACAAACTTTTATATTTCCTCCTTAGCTTATTCTGCATCAAAATGATTTTGAAACTCTAGGAAAAAAATATTCTGAAGACAGCTGGATACAGCAGCTTGACTTTTGCACCTGCCTTTCAACCTTCCCTGACTGCTGGAATAAATGTGTTTCTCTTCTGCCTGGTCTATAGTGGATAATCACATTCCACAAACTCTATAATGTCTATATCTTTTAATACTTTGCCTTTCTGCCTCAGTTTTGCCAGGAGCAGCTTTTGCTAGTAGGTTTGCATCTTTACTAATATAGGCTTTTGCTGCTTTTCTATGGTCAGGTTTGGAGGATACACATGATGTTTCCTTTCAATTAACAGTTTCTGCTATGGAATACATATCCAGTTGCTTATTTGTGCCATCATAACATTCATACAGTCTGTTACTTCTAGTTTCTCTGGTAAGGCAGACAATCTCACATTTTCCCTATTTGCTGTGTCCTCTAATTCTACCATTTTCTGATGTATCTCTTCTTGAGCAGTCCCATACTCAGCCAGCCTTTTCTTCATTTTAAACTCTGATGTTTGCAGTTTTATCAGCCCATCTGAATATCTGTTTAAAACGTTTTCCATTTTTCCAGTCTTCTGTTATTTGAGTTGATTTACTCCTTCAGTGTTTCATTTATTTGATTTTAATCAGCTCTGACCAGATTTGACTTATTTTTTCCTCTAGATTACTGGAAGCCATGTCTTGCATCAAAGCTGGAGCTTGAACTGTTTTTAGCTGAGCAGCTGTAGGATTCTTCCCAGTTAGTGTTTCCTCTTCACTTTTTCTAGTTAATTTTCTTTCAGGCTCTCTTATATTCTTCTTTTCTGGCAACCAGTCAGTCTACTTACTAGCCAGTAACTGAAATCACTAAAAGTGATTTGAGTTCCTGGCCTTTGTCTTTCAGTTTATTTTTCACACTGGGAGAGCTGAAGTTAAGCTGCTGATCAGTGTGCAACCATCTTGTAACTCCCTTGTATTCATCTTAATTTTTTATCTTTCTCCTCCACCTGCCTATGTACTCTTCCTCTTATCCTCTGCGTAATAATATTCATTGTGCTTGCCATATCTTTTACTTCTCCCTCTATTATTTTTGTTAACCATTCATTGTTCTTATTTTGATCTAACAAATATCCTAAAAACCTCCAGTATAATCTTTGCCATTCCATAATTGTCTTTTTATTTGTATATTTACCATCTCATGGTCAGACAGCATTATTGATTTAATTGTTAAAACTGGCAGATGCTTGTGTTTGACACTGATACATCCTCTGTGCAGTGTAGCCCAACTATCATGAATAAGTGGCAAATCCACCTCCTACCCAATTGTCTATCCTTAATTTCAAAGGTATCAATCATTCCTATTGTGATTAAAAATTCCTTCTGGAATCACTCTCCTTTTAGGACTCTCCTGCTGCTAGGTCCTCTGTTTACTTTGTCCATGGCAATTGTGATGTTGTAGTCTCTCACCTTCCTAGAATTTAATCTCTGCTAGTATCTTTCTCATTAGGTATTGGGTACTCATTTATGTATCTATAAAAAACACCAAACACATGGACCCCAATTACTACATCCTCATAGGTGCACTTATAAGTCTTACAGCACATCAGTTTTTCAGAGTTCTCTCATTCAAGTTTTACTACTTAATTTACTGGCTGCAAACACTCCATTCAGTTACACAGAAGCTGGAAGCAAGGTAACCACCAAAATATTAAAACCACCTATATTCTAATATATATTCTAAGAGATATTTAAGTTTTAATCAATCACAATTATATTATATACATTTCTACAGAATTAAATAGAATGTTGATTGATTTTTTTCTTTGTTTTTAAAATAGGTATAAACACAAGTTTTATTTCTAGTTTATTTACATAAGCACAGCGCTTATCTGCCAATTTATATAAGTTTCGAGCAATAAAGATTTCCTGCTACTAAGAAGTGAAGCTATTTTTCATCGCTACAAGAAGATTTGTCGTTTTGGTACAAAGAACATGAAGTTGTTTTTATTCGCAAAAGTGAAGAAATTTTGATCGCAACAAGATTTTTTACTGTTTATTACTACTGTTTGGAGTTAATTTACAAATATTTCTTAGTACTACTGCTTAGTGTTTTAGCTTAGCTTGAATAGCTGAAAAGGCTATTCTTTCATACTTTTTCTAGTTGTTTTGACCTGACTAGTTGGATCCTGTCCACTATCTGACAGTTTAAGCTAACTAAACTTCAAGGTACTCACACTGCTTCATTTATAAGAGGTAGCAGAGGAGGAATACAGGTGAGACAGATGCTACATTCACTTGTGTTTGCTAATCAGGTGGGTGAATTGGGCCAAAGACTGGGGTGGCACTTATACGTAATATACAGTGTTCTGAATTGTGTGGTGGCACTTGTTGTTACTACAATTTGACAAACAGTAGAGCATCATCATGTAAGTGGAATTACATATGGCGTATTATCTAAACAAATGTGAAATAATATTAATTTCATGAACTTTAATCACTAGAGCTATTTTATGACTTCTTGTGTAGTGTGCCAGGGCTTGAACATAGTAAGAGCCTTACTATTACCAACTTGATGGAAACTGTATCAGAGAACAATTTCATTGTATTTGAGAACCAGTTATTCCGTCAAAAGAAAGGAGTAGCAATGGGGGTGGCTTGCAACCTGATATTTGCAAAAATTGTTTTAGTGGGAGAAGCAAGAAGTTCTAAACTCAGAATTTATTAGTTGTTGGTCACTATATGGCAGGTTCTTGGATGACATAGTTATATTTTGGACAGGGAGGAGAGAAAGAATTGACCAGTTCTACCATTATTTGAGTACCAGTACCGCCTTTCTGAAATTTACTGTGGAAGTGGGGGAATAAAGTGCACATTATTTAGATGTTACCATCATAAAAACAGGGAAGAAAATAAGTTTGACTCAAACTTATATCGGAAGTCAACCTATTCTAATTCTTTGTTACACTTTAATAGTCATCATCCCTGCACCAAAAGAAATCTTTAGTTAAATGTTACTTGGTCAGACTGGCCTGTAGGGTGAGTTGTAATGATTTGTTCAATGAGCCAACATTAATATTGAAAAGATTGCTACTAAATAGAGGTTATCCCAATAATTTTCTGGACAGGATTGTTGATAAAGTAGTTAGGTAAAGGCAGGAGGGTTATTTTTGTCCCATCTTAGGTACTAATGACATGGGACATGTCAGTACAGGAGGGTTATTTTTGTCCCATCTTAGGTACTAATGACATGGGACATGTCAGTAGTAATTTATCTAGGACACAAGGTGGTGGCAATTTCCAAAGAGCTTTGGTGTTGCCTTATAATCTACAGTTTGATGGAATTAAAAATATTATTAATCATAACTGGAATATCTTTAGAGTTGATACTAAATACTTGGAAAAATTGGGCCAAAATCCATTAGTCATATATAAGAAGGACCGGTGTTTTAAGACAATTTTGGAAAGACCCCAAAACTGACCCTCGCTTGGGCACATGAGTAAATGTGGCCAGTGTAATCAATGTAAATGCATTTTGGAAGGTACTGAAGTGAGTGTACCAGGTTGGGAGGTCATAACATTGGGTCAAAGGGTGACATGTCAAAGCTCGTGTCTTGTCTATCTTGCTAAATGCCAACTATGTGACCGTTTTTATATAGGCAAAACTAAAAATAAATTTAAAACCAGGATATATCAACATCAGTATGATATGCAAAGGGTGGATGATAGGAATCTCCTGGCAAGACATATCAAAGGAAATCCATTACATAGCTTTAAATACACAGCTATTAAAAGGTTAGTATTGACCAGAGAAGGGGGCCACTAGAGCTGCCTTTAGAATATAGGGAACGTATTTGGCAATTGAAGAGCAATGTGGTTAAGCCCCCCAGGTTAAATGAGACCATCTCCATTAGTAGTGTTTTAAAGCTAAAAGCAGAATTAATTTTCACCTAAATTATATAGGTGAGCCTATGGACATTGTTCTGGAAGATGGTATATATATATATATATATATATAAATGTGTTTTTTATTATTATTATTATTATTATTATTATTATTATTATTATTATTATTATGTGTTTAATTAGATACCTGTGTAAATAAGCTATGTAGGTTATATATGTATGTGGATTTTTATTATATGGTAGTGTTTCAAGTATTTTTATGTTTAAAGATTGCATTAGTTTTAGGTAGTAATTATTTCTGAGATTGTTTTAATGTATATCACAAACAGCTGTTTGGGGGATGCTTTGAGTGCCATGTGACTAGTATTTGCTATTTAAATGGAAAACTACTAAAAATGGTTGTTCCGATGAAGTCGGGCATTGGGCTAACAAAAGTGCTTAACCTTCTTCTAATAAAGTGGCTGCTTCAGTAGTTGCCATTCATTCTTATTATTTTTTCATGATCTTTAATCATACTGTGACTTAGGAATGGGGTCCATTCCTGTCATGGTATTAGAAAGCCAAAAGAGTTGGAGAAATTAAACCTAGGCAAATAGAGGTTGAAAGATTCAGTCTCTCTACTTTTAATTACAGGAAGTAGTTTGCTAACGATTCAGAGCCATAAGTGTGAGATAACAAATTCTCTTTAAATATTAAATGAACAACTGGCAATGCATTTTCTACATAACAAGAATTCTGCAACTCTAATGATTGTATTACTGACTGACTGTAATCCTTAGTGATTTACCAGAAAATGAAGGTAGTGGAGAGTACTAACGTTCTGATGTTTTATTTTATTTATTGCCTTTGTTGAAAAAGACTGTCTTGGCTAAAAGACCATTTTCAGTGGAGGCCCGGGAAGAAAAGTTCCCAAATCAGAACTATAAACTATAATAACTTTTCTATAATATACTTTTCATTAACTACGTTTGCAGGTACAATGTCAACAATGTGAAGTGAAAGAAAAAATATATGATAAAAAAGTGTATAAGCAGGATACAGATCATATACACGATAAAATAAGGTACAATGAGCCTGATAATAAGGAAAGTCGTAATAGGTGAAGACATACGTGCACAAGGTCAAAGATGAAACCAGTAGGAAAAAAAGGGCGAGTCATGAGGGGAACAGAAAAGCAGCTGTCATGCTGTCGGTGAGCGACAGAGACATAAGAGGTAGGAGGTTCCAAGTTTATGTTAATTTGTGAAACTAATGACATACTACTCGGTTGCTGAGGTTCAGAAATCGGGATGAATGAGAGCATGAGCATAGCCAGGAAGTACACAGGTATTGCTTTATTTTTTTTTAAAACACTCTAGGCTGCTTAGTTGTTTTAGGGGCAGTAATGTAACTGGTGCATCTCCTGCATTACTATTTGACTTCGAAGTGACCAGTACAAGTTGAGTGGTACAGTGCAGATTTTCGGTGGACAGTAGTCCCAAGTGAGTTCCGTAATAACAGACAGGTATCTGGTTTGTGCGTTAGCTTGTGCACTGCAAGTAAGTGAGAACAGCTTAGGTAATTCAGTAGTTACAACCAGTTTAACTACTAAACAATGACAAGCCCGGATGATACATTAGCAGCACATTTTGTTGCTGTGTTTTAACTGCTCCTAAGAGTCAATGAGGCAGTGCTCAAAGGATGATTTTTCTAGGTCTAACAACTTGTTTAAAACCAGGATATAAGTATGAAGCAAAAAAAATGTGTTTCATTAACATTGCTTAGTGACTATAATCCCTGAAGAAAAAAGATTTTGGGAGATCCTTCAAATTGCTGTGTATCTCTGTTGACTAAAAGAAATTCCTGGCATTACTGATTGACTGAAACAAAGACATGATGACATGATGCTCATATTACAGCTGACTAAACAAAAGACATAATGGCTGACAACTATGGCTGATAAGCAGACATTTTATGATATCTATGAAATCGCTGGTGAGTCTTGCACACACACAAACACACATATATCCACATCAGTTTGTTCATTCCTGAACTTACATCAGTAGCTTACAGTACATACAGTGGAGGGTAAAAACATGCTTAAGCTTAACAAATCAGGAAGTGAAGAGGTTCAGTACCACCACATGTCCTCTCTTTTGATGTGTGACCACAGTAAGTCACTGTTTCATTGGCTACATATTTTACATTCAAGCTAATGAGAGAGACGTCCTGATGGCAGAACTTCTTGGTCACATGTCAAAGAGCAGCTGCAGCATCATTAAGCCAGGTAATCAGGGTTCGGGAATGCGGCTGTCACAGCTTTGTTTTCTCTATGTATGGCAGGAATAGATTACAAAAAAGCATTTGATAGCATCCCATCAAGCATGGGTCCTGGCAGTTGCCTAGATTTCCTTATGCTAGATCGTGTCCTGGGGTAGCTGACCAATAATGACACTGATAACCAAAGAAAAGAGTATAGACCTCAGAACTGTCCCCTGTGAGACTCTTAGCTTAAAGTAAAGTAAGCTGGATCTGGTGTCTCTTCCTATGTTCCCTGAATATATGATTTACTAATTAATCCTCCATTCAATTACAAGAGGTGTCTGGAAAACCAAATTTCCTAAGCTCAGATAACAAGACAGTGTTATCCAGAGTCTCTGAGGCCATTCTAACATTCAGAAAAATAGCTACAGTGAATAAACCATGTTGCTTATTAGTAAAAATTCCATCTGTCTGATCCCTTCGTAAAGCCATGTCAAGTAGCTGCTAATACAATGTTATTTATTGGATTTTGTTGGGGACCTAGCATTGCAATTTGGCTAACATAGCTATCTAAGATGGTAGAACTTGGCTGCCTGCAGATGAACTCAGCTTTATCATATTTAATTGCTGCTTCTGCCTTCTGAGCAACTCAATTTTTTGTGGACAGAGTCGGATGTCTTGATAATCAGCGTGTCATGATGTCAAGGGACATTAATGTCCAATAATAAATCTACATTTTACCCCTCCTATTTCCATCTGCTGTAAAGTCTGGATCACTCCACCTTGTACCTGATGTTCTCATTCCACCTTGACCTTGGTCAGGTACGAGTTTGCTATTTTTTCATATTTGTTACTGTCAACACCTGCCAAGATATATGTTTTATGAAGTCAGACGCTCAAGTATTAGGTCATTATCCTGAATGTGAGCATTTTTGGGACTTGGTTTTCTGGTTTGTTTGGATAGTCTGAGGTCTGCCAGGACTGTTGGCTGAGAAGATTTTGTTTTTCGCATTAAATCTTCAGAACTATGCTTTATGATTCTTTGACTATGAACAATTTGTCAGTTTTAAGATGATTTTCTTCAGCATTTTATAGATCATTATTGCCATGGTACCACATAGATCACAACCCTGGATGTATGCATGATGGAGGAAAGGACATAAATGTTGTAGAGAAGATATGTTACCTAGACAGTACCTCAAACAATGCTCAGTTTTTCAGGTATTTACCAATGACACAAATGTAAATATATTTTAAAATGGTTAGACAAATAACTTCACACAAGTTCATGTATCACCAGAAAACATCAAGTATGACATCAATGTGGACGTTTGTATGGCTCCCTAGTGTGCAGCACGGTCCAGAAGGCTTGGATTTATGCATGGATGTGTTTGCAGAGGCAGTTTTCTGCCCCAGGTAGACTTTGGAGGGTTGTTCCTTAAGTGGACAATAGTTGCTGGGGGTATGGTGGGAATCGAAAGAGGTGGTTGGGAACCTGTTTTTAGAAGTGTAGCAATTTGGCAGATGTTAAGAGTTCCCTGTAAAGTGCTTAGTCAGAAATGTTAGGGGGATCAAATGATTCTGACTGAGTGGGTTGATTATTTTGTGTTACAATGTGGGATCTGGATTGTTTAAACATGTGGAACCTAGCAGGGTTTGGTGATTTGACTGTCAGTAGGGCAATTACTGGAGGACAGAGAGCAGAGTTCAGGGTCTAGACCAGCTGTAGCTTGGAATTTGAATGTCATAGTGGAAATGGGGGAAATGGAAGTTGGAACATTTGGGGGGGCAAGATATATGGATGTGGGTGGAGTTTGAAAGAACAGTGCATGTGGAGTGGTGTTCAGGGGAGAAGTGTTGATTGGGGGTTGGACTTGAGCATTTTTTGTTGTTGAAGTGAGACTGGTTGCCATAATGATTCATGTCTGTGCCTCCCATGAACAAGTTACAAGGTTATAGGCAATGCCTGGCCAATGATTGTATGGAGTTTGCATGTTCTTCCTGATTCTCTGGTTCCTCCCACGTCCCAAAAACACACAGAATGTTTCCATCTCAAACTCACACAAGAATGGAGTCATGGGTATCAACACAGACCTTTGATGATGCCCTACAGGGGGAAGAGTTGCACAGTCCAGCTGCTGTGAGCATCTACTGTGGTGTGCAGTATCCAAAGGATAGGAGAATATGGATCACAGACTGCAGCCATGGAAGGGCTAGCCACTTGATGGTGTATAATACTGCTGTAGGTGATATGCTTGTTCTGACTAATGTTGCCAAATGGGCATGGGTATTTGACATGATAAGAGGGTTTTGGGCACAGCCTACTCAGATGTATGCCAGGGACCCATGCCAAAGGTGGGGGGGTGTATGGCCAGTGTGTTCCTGCCATAAAGCCCAGCAGCACTGGGTGAATATGCTACAGGCCAGCTGGTGTCCAGTTGCCCAGCATGAGTTATCTGGGGATAATTCATTACACTCAATGTATGTTCACTGACAGAATGAGGCCTGGAAGTGGATGACATGATGGTAAGGAAGAGGATGAACATCCTATGTACCCACAAGACAAGATGGAAGGGCAATGCAGCAAAGCCACTTGGATTGGAATCCAGAGTCTACTACTCAGGAGGAGAACAGCATAGAAATGTTGGATACTTGTGGTGAGGGAGAGGCTTCAGAATTCAGTGAGGGATGTTATCAGAATTAGTGACTGACTCATGGCAACCAGACTCCATTGTAATGATAGTGCACTATTAATACCCCACAACAGGGTTGTGATAGTGAGGAAAAGAGTGCATTCAGACAGTAGTGGTAGGACTTTCTAGTTAAAGCAGGAGAACTAGAATTCATACCTCTCAACCTCTTGGCTCAAGAAATCTGAACAAAGCCTAAAATAATGAAGGGGAGGTGAGAGACAAAGACCCAAAAATAGGGACAGTTTTAAATGTTGCTGTTACAAACTTTGAAAGTTTCTAGAATATCAGGATTTGTGTTAGCATGTATTTTCTGAAGGATATGAAGCCTGAAACTCAAATGTATGTCATTATTTAGTGACTTCAATCCTTAGTGATTTGCCACAAAAACATAAATTTTACAAGGAACAGACCAAAAATATGTTGCAAAAAGTTGGACATTCTGCAAAAATCAGTTGAGAGGTATGCATGAATTGGTGTTGATAATGGGTGACCTGAATGTACATATCAGGTCAAACAAAACAGGATATGAGGATTACTTGGGTCCACCTGAGTGGAGCAACAGGAATAAAGAAGGACAGTCCATTCTAGACTTCTGTCTGGAAAATGGCTTGATGGTGGCCAATGCATACATGCATACATACATACAAATGTTCCAAGCATGGACATTAAAGCCCTTCTAGCTTGCCAATATGCCAAAACACTTGGTCCCATAATAAATGTCCTGTCCAGACTGTTCTTAAAAATATCTAAACTAGTACTTGCTTTAATGTAATTAGGTAGTCTGTTCCATGCATCAGCTGCTCTGTCAGAGAACCAATTAGTGCACTTCTCATTCCTATAGAACCTTCTACATAGGTTATCTGATGATTCTCTAGTACTTTAATGTAATTTGGTGTCTGTTCCATGCATCAGTTACTCTGTCAGAGAACCAGTTAGTGCACTTCTCATTCCTATAGAACCTTCTACATAGGTTGTCTGATGATTCTCTAGTACTTTAATGTAATTTGGTAGTCTGTTCCATGCATCAGTTACTCTGTCAGAGAACCAGTTAGTGCACTTCTCATTCCTATAGAACCTTCTACATAGGTTGTCTGATGATTCTCTAGTACTTTAATGTAATTTGGTGTCTCTTCCATGCATCAGTTACTCTGTCATAGAACCAGTTAGTGCACTTCTCATTCCTATAGAACCTTCTACATAGGTTATCTGATGATTCTTTAGTACATTAATGTAATTTGGTAGTCTGTTCCATGCATCAGTTACTCTGTCATAGAACCAGTTAGTGCACTTCTCATTCCTATAGAACCTTCTACATAGGTTGTCTGATGATTCTCTAGTACTTTAATGTAATTTGGTGTCAGTTCCATGCATCAGTTACTCTGTCATAGAACCAGTTAGTGCACTTCTCATTCGTATAGAACCTTCTACATAGGTTGTCTGATGATTCTCTAGTACTTTAATGTAATTTGGTAGTCTGTTCCATGCATCAGTTACTCTGTCACAGAACCAGTTAGTGCACTTCTCATTCCTATAGAACCTTCTACATAGGTTGTCTGATGATTCTCTAGTACTTTAATGTAATTTGGTAGTCTGTTCCATGCATCAGTTACTCTGTCAGAGAACCAGTTAGTGCACTTCTCATTCC
Organism: Protopterus annectens; assembly: GCF_019279795.1. Lineage (NCBI taxonomy): Eukaryota > Metazoa > Chordata > Ceratodontiformes > Protopteridae > Protopterus > Protopterus annectens. The sequence continues at coordinate 50,366,961 of NC_056749.1, forward strand.
TATAGAACCTTCTACATAGGTTGTCTGATGATTCTCTAGTACTTTAATGTAATTTGGTAGTCTGTTCCATGCATCAGTTACTCTGTCAGAGAACCAGTTAGTGCACTTCTCATTCCTATAGAACCTTCTACATAGGTTATCTGATGATTCTCTAGTACTTTAATGTAATTTGGTAGTCTGTTCCATGCATCAGTTACTCTGTCAGAGAACCAGTTAGTGCACTTCTCATTCCTATAGAACCTTCTACATAGGTTGTCTGATGATTCTCTAGTATTTTAATGTAATTTGGTGTCTGTTCCATGCATCAGTTACTCTGTCATAGAACCAGTTAGTGCACTTCTCATTCCTATAGAACCTTCTACATAGGTTATCTGATGATTCTCTAGTACTTTAATGTAATTTGGTGTCTGTTCCATGCATCAGTTACTCTGCCACAGAACCAGTTAGTGCACTTCTCATTCCTATAGAACCTTCTACATAGGTTATCTGATGATTATATAGTACTTTAATGTAATTTGGTAGTCTGTTCCATGCATCAGTTACTCTGTCAGAGAACCAGTTAGTGCACTTCTCATTCCTATAGAACCTTCTACATAGGTTGTCTGATGATTCTCAAGTACTTTAATGTAATTTGGTATCTGTTCCATGCATCAGTTACTCTGTCACAGAACCAGTTAGTGCACTTCTCATTCCTATAGAACCTTCTACATAGGTTGTCTGATGATTCTCTAGTACTTTAATGTAATTTGGTGTCTGTTCCATGCATCAGTTACTCTGTCAGAGAACCAGTTAGTGCACTTCTCATTCCTATAGAACCTTCTACATAGGTTGTCTGATGATTCTATAGTACTTTAATGTAATTTGGTGTCTGTTCCATGCATCAGTTACTCTGTCACAGAACCAGTTAGTGCACTTCTCATTCCTATAGAACCTTCTACATGGGTTATCTGATGATTCTCTAGTACTTTAATGTAATTTGGTAGTCTGTTCCATGCATCAGTTACTCTGTCAGAGAACCAGTTAGTGCACTTCTCATTCCTATAGAACCTTCTACATAGGTTGTCTGATGATTCTCTAGTACTTTAATGTAATTTGGTAGTCTGTTCCATGCATCAGTTACTCTGTCAGAGAACCAGTTAGTGCACTTCTCATTCCTATAGAACCTTCTACATGGGTTATCTGATGATTCTCTAGTACTTTAATGTAATTTGGTAGTCTGTTCCATGCATCAGTTACTCTGTCAGAGAACCAATTAGTGCACTTCTCATTCCTATAGAACCTTCTACATAGGTTGTCTGATGATTCTCTAGTACTTTAATGTAATTTGGTAGTATGTTCCATGCATCAGTTACTCTGTCACAGAACCAGTTAGTGCACTTCTCATTCCTATAGAACCTTCTACATAGGTTGTCTGATGATTCTCTAGTACTTTAATGTAATTTGGTGTCTGTTCCATGCATCAGTTACTCTGTCACAGAACCAGTTAGTGCACTTCTCATTCCTATAGAACCTTCTACATAGGTTATCTGATGATTCTCTAGTACTTTAATGTAATTTGGTAGTCTGTTCCATGCATCAGTTACTCTGTCAGAGAACCAGTTAGTGCACTTCTCATTCCTATAGAACCTTCTACATGGGTTATCTGATGATTCTCTAGTACTTTAATGTAATTTGGTAGTCTGTTCCATGCATCAGTTACTCTGTCAGAGAACCAATTAGTGCACTTCTCATTCCTATAGAACCTTCTACATAGGTTGTCTGATGATTCTCTAGTACTTTAATGTAATTTGGTAGTCTGTTCCATGCATCAGTTACTCTGTCAGAGAACCAGTTAGTGCACTTCTCATTCCTATAGAACCTTCTACATAGGTTGTCTGATGATTCTCTAGTACTTTAATGTAATTTGGTAGTCTGTTCCATGCATCAGTTACTCTGTCAGAGAACCAGTTAGTGCACTTCTCATTCCTATAGAACCTTCTACATAGGTTGTCTGATGATTCTCTAGTACTTTAATGTAATTTGGTAGTCTGTTCCATGCATCAGTTACTCTGTCAGAGAACCAGTTAGTGCACTTCTCATTCCTATAGAACCTTCTACATAGGTTGTCTGATGATTCTCTAGTACTTTAATGTAATTTGGTAGTCTGTTCCATGCATCAGTTACTCTGTCACAGAACCAGTTAGTGCACTTCTCATTCCTATAGAACCTTCTACATAGGTTGTCTGATGATTCTCTAGTACTTTAATGTAATTTGGTGTCTGTTCCATGCATCAGTTACTCTGTCACAGAACCAGTTAGTGCACTTCTCATTCCTATAGAACCTTCTACATAGGTTGTCTGATGATTCTCTAGTACTTTAATGTAATTTGGTAGTCTGTTCCATGCATCAGTTACTCTGTCAGAGAACCAGTTAGTGCACTTCTCATTCCTATAGAACCTTCTACATAGGTTGTCTGATGATTCTCTAGTACTTTAATGTAATTTGGTAGTCTGTTCCATGCATCAGTTACTCTGTCAGAGAACCAGTTAGTGCACTTCTCATTCCTATAGAACCTTCTACATAGGTTGTCTGATGATTCTCTAGTACTTTAATGTAATTTGGTGTCTGTTCCATGCATCAGTTACTCTGTCACAGAACCAGTTAGTGCACTTCTCATTCCTATAGAACCTTCTACATAGGTTGTCTGATGATTCTCTAGTACTTTAATGTAATTTGGTGTCTGTTCCATGCATCAGTTACTCTGTCAGAGAACCAGTTAGTGCACTTCTCATTCCTATAGAACCTTCTACATAGGTTGTCTGATGATTCTCTAGTACTTTAATGTAATTTGGTGTCTGTTCCATGCATCAGTTACTCTGTCACAGAACCAGTTAGTGCACTTCTCATTCCTATAGAACCTTCTACATAGGTTGTCTGATGATTCTCTAGTACTTTAATGTAATTTGGTGTCTGTTCCATGCATCAGTTACTCTGTCACAGAACCAGTTAGTGCACTTCTCATTCCTATAGAACCTTCTACATAGGTTGTCTGATGATTCTCTAGTACTTTAATGTAATTTGGTGTCTGTTCCATGCATCAGTTACTCTGTCAGAGAACCAGTTAGTGCACTTCTCATTCCTATAGAACCTTCTACATAGGTTGTCTGATGATTCTCTAGTACTTTAATGTAATTTGGTGTCTGTTCCATGCATCAGTTACTCTGTCAGAGAACCAGTTAGTGCACTTCTCATTCCTATAGAACCTTCTACATAGGTTGTCTGATGATTCTCTAGTACTTTAATGTAATTTGGTGTCTGTTCCATGCATCAGTTACTCTGTCAGAGAACCAGTTAGTGCACTTCTCATTCCTATAGAACCTTCTACATAGGTTGTCTGATGATTCTCTAGTACTTTAATGTAATTTGGTGTCTGTTCCATGCATCAGTTACTCTGTCACAGAACCAGTTAGTGCACTTCTCATTCCTATAGAACCTTCTACATAGGTTGTCTGATGATTCTCTAGTACTTTAATGTAATTTGGTGTCTGTTCCATGCATCAGTTACTCTGTCACAGAACCAGTTAGTGCACTTCTCATTCCTATAGAACCTTCTACATAGGTTGTCTGATGATTCTCTAGTACTTTAATGTAATTTGGTAGTCTGTTCCATGCATCAGTTACTCTGTCAGAGAACCAGTTAGTGCACTTCTCATTCCTATAGAACCTTCTACATAGGTTGTCTGATGATTCTCTAGTACTTTAATGTAATTTGGTAGTCTGTTCCATGCATCAGTTACTCTGTCACAGAACCAGTTAGTGCACTTCTCATTCCTATAGAACCTTCTACATAGGTTGTCTGATGATTCTCTAGTACTTTAATGTAATTTGGTAGTCTGTTCCATGCATCAGTTACTCTGTCAAAGAACCAGTTAGTGCACTTCTCATTCCTATAGAACCTTCTACATAGGTTGTCTGATGATTCTCTAGTACTTTAATGTAATTTGGTAGTCTGTTCCATGCATCAGTTACTCTGTCAGAGAACCAGTTAGTGCACTTCTCATTCCTATAGAACCTTCTACATAGGTTGTCTGATGATTCTCTAGTACTTTAATGTAATTTGGTGTCTGTTCCATGCATCAGTTACTCTGTCATAGAACCAGTTAGTGCACTTCTCATTCCTATAGAACCTTCTACATAGGTTATCTGATGATTCTCTAGTACTTTAATGTAATTTGGTAGTCTGTTCCATGCATCAGTTACTCTGTCACAGAACCAGTTAGTGCACTTCTCATTCCTATAGAACCTTCTACATAGGTTGTCTGATGATTCTCTAGTACTTTAATGTAATTTGGTGTCTGTTCCATGCATCAGTTACTCTGTCAGAGAACCAGTTAGTGCACTTCTCATTCCTATAGAACCTTCTACATAGGTTATCTGATGATTCTCTAGTACTTTAATGTAATTTGGTAGTCTGTTCCATGCATCAGTTACTCTGTCAGAGAACCAGTTAGTGCACTTCTCATTCCTATAGAACCTTCTACATAGGTTGTCTGATGATTCTCTAGTACTTTAATGTAATTTGGTAGTCTGTTCCATGCATCAGTTACTCTGTCACAGAACCAGTTAGTGCACTTCTCATTCCTATAGAACCTTCTACATAGGTTGTCTGATGATTCTCTAGTACTTTAATGTAATTTGGTGTCTGTTCCATGCATCAGTTACTCTGTCACAGAACCAGTTAGTGCACTTCTCATTCCTATAGAACCTTCTACATAGGTTGTCTGATGATTCTCTAGTACTTTAATGTAATTTGGTAGTCTGTTCCATGCATCAGTTACTCTGTCACAGAACCAGTTAGTGCACTTCTCATTCCTATAGAACCTTCTACATAGGTTATCTGATGATTCTCTAGTACTTTAATGTAATTTGGTAGTCTGTTCCATGCATCAGTTACTCTGTCACAGAACCAGTTAGTGCACTTCTCATTCCTATAGAACCTTCTACATAGGTTATCTGATGATTCTCTAGTACTTTAATGTAATTTGGTAGTCTGTTCCATGCATCAGTTACTCTGTCACAGAACCAGTTAGTGCACTTCTCATTCCTATAGAACCTTCTACATAGGTTGTCTGATGATTCTCTAGTACTTTAATGTAATTTGGTAGTCTGTTCCATGCATCAGTTACTCTGTCATAGAACCAGTTAGTGCACTTCTCATTCCTATAGAACCTTCTACATAGGTTGTCTGATGATTCTCTAGTACTTTAATGTAATTTGGTAGTCTGTTCCATGCATCAGTTACTCTGTCATAGAACCAGTTAGTGCACTTCTCATTCCTATAGAACCTTCTACATAGGTTGTCTGATGATTCTCTAGTACTTTAATGTAATTTGGTGTCTGTTCCATGCATCAGTTACTCTGTCATAGAACCAGTTAGTGCACTTCTCATTCCTATAGAACCTTCTACATAGGTTGTCTGATGATTCTCTAGTACTTTAATGTAATTTGGTGTCTGTTCCATGCATCAGTTACTCTGTCACAGAACCAGTTAGTGCACTTCTCATTCCTATAGAACCTTCTACATAGGTTGTCTGATGATTCTCTAGTACTTTAATGTAATTTGGTGTCTGTTCCATGCATCAGTTACTCTGTCACAGAACCAGTTAGTGCACTTCTCATTCCTATAGAACCTTCTACATAGGTTATCTGATGATTCTCTAGTACTTTAATGTAATTTGGTAGTCTGTTCCATGCATCAGTTACTCTGTCACAGAACCAGTTAGTGCACTTCTCATTCCTATAGAACCTTCTACATAGGTTGTCTGATGATTCTCTAGTACTTTAATGTAATTTGGTGTCTGTTCCATGCATCAGTTACTCTGTCACAGAACCAGTTAGTGCACTTCTCATTCCTATAGAACCTTCTACATAGGTTGTCTGATGATTCTCTAGTACTTTAATGTAATTTGGTAGTCTGTTCCATGCATCAGTTACTCTGTCACAGAACCAGTTAGTGCACTTCTCATTCCTATAGAACCTTCTACATAGGTTGTCTGATGATTCTCTAGTACTTTAATGTAATTTGGTGTCTGTTCCATGCATCAGTTACTCTGTCACAGAACCAGTTAGTGCACTTCTCATTCCTATAGAACCTTCTACATAGGTTATCTGATGATTCTTTAGTACATTAATGTAATTTGGTAGTCTGTTCCATGCATCAGTTACTCTGTCACAGAACCAGTTAGTGCACTTCTCATTCCTATAGAACCTTCTACATAGGTTGTCTGATGATTCTCTAGTACTTTAATGTAATTTGGTGTCTGTTCCATGCATCAGTTACTCTGTCACAGAACCAGTTAGTGCACTTCTCATTCCTATAGAACCTTCTACATAGGTTGTCTGATGATTCTCTAGTACTTTAATGTAATTTGGTAGTCTGTTCCATGCATCAGTTACTCTGTCACAGAACCAGTTAGTGCACTTCTCATTCCTATAGAACCTTCTACATAGGTTGTCTGATGATTCTCTAGTACTTTAATGTAATTTGGTGTCTGTTCCATGCATCAGTTACTCTGTCACAGAACCAGTTAGTGCACTTCTCATTCCTATAGAACCTTCTACATAGGTTGTCTGATGATTCTCTAGTACTTTAATGTAATTTGGTGTCTGTTTCATGCATCAGTTACTCTGTCCCAGAACCAGTTAGTGCACTTCTCATTCCTATAGAACCTTCTACATGGGTTGTCTGATGATTCTCTAGTACTTTAATGTAATTTGGCAGTCTGTTCCATGCATCAGTTACTCTGTCAGAGTACCAGTTAGTGCACTTCTCATTCCTATAGAACCTTCTACAGAGGTTATCTGATGATTCTCTAGTACTTTAATGTAATTTGGTGCCTGTTCCATGCATCAGTTACTCTGTCACAGAACCAGTTAGTGCACTTTTTATTCCTATAGAACCTTCTACATAGGTTGTCTGATGATTCGCTAGTACTTTAATGTAATTTGGTGTCTGTTCCATGCATCAGTTACTCTGTCACAGAACCAGTTAGTGCACTTCTCATTCCTATAGAACCTTCTACATAGGTTATCTGATGATTCTCTAGTACTTTAATGTAATTTGGTGTCTGTTCCATGCATCAGTTACTCTGTCACAGAACCAGTTAGTGCACTTCTCATTCCTATAGAACCTTCTACATAGGTTGTCTGATGATTCTCTAGTACTTTAATGTAATTTGTTAGTCTGTTCCATGCATCAGTTACTCTGTCACAGAACCAGTTAGTGCACTTCTCATTCCTATAGAACCTTCTACATAGGTTATCTGATGATTCTCTAGTACTTTAATGTAATTTGGTGTCTGTTCCATGCATCAGTTACTCTGTCACAGAACCAGTTAGTGCACTTCTCATTCCTATAGAACCTTCTACATAGGTTGTCTGATGATTCTCTAGTACTTTAATGTAATTTGGTGTCTGTTCCATGCATCAGTTACTCTGTCACAGAACCAGTTAGTGCACTTCTCATTCCTATAGAACCTTCTACATAGGGTGTCTGATGATTCTCTAGTACTTTAATGTAATTTGGTAGTCTGTTCCATGCATCTGTTACTCTGTCACAGAACCAGTTAGTGCACTTCTCATTCCTATAGAACCTTCTACATAGGTTATCTGATGATTCTCTAGTACTTTAATGTAATTTGGTGTCTGTTCCATGCATCAGTTACTCTGTCACAGAACCAGTTAGTGCACTTCTCATTCCTATAGAACCTCCTACATAAGTTGTCTGATGATTCTCTAGTACTTTAATGTAATTTGGTGTCTGTTCCATGCATCAGTTACTCTGTCACAGAACCAGTTAGTGCACTTCTCATTCCTATAGAACCTTCTACATAGGTTGTCTGATGATTCTCTAGTACTTTAATGTAATTTGGTAGTCTGTTCCATGCATCAGTTACTCTGTCAGAGAACCAGTTAGTGCACTTCTCATTCATATAGAACCTTCTACACAGGTTATCTGATGATTCTCTAGTACTTTTTGATAACCCCAAACATTCCCAGAGGTAGTTGTCCCTAAATGCCCTATATACCTGAATAAGATCTACTCTTAAATATCTGTAAGTGACACTGTACAAGTTCAGATATTTTAGTATTTCATAATAAAGTACAGTTTTGTACCTACCATAAATGTAGATGTTCGAGGATCCCCATTGCTGCAGTCCTTACTATTGGGGTGTAGTCCGCTGTCCAGTCGGCCCGAATACCAGAGTATAAGGCTGACGTCGGTCAGGGCGCATTAGACTGACGTCAGTACGTCAGGGTACTAATGCGCATGACCGACGTCATATCCTCAGTCTTTTCTTGCCCCAGATGTCAGAAGACCCTAAAAAGACAAGGCCCAAAATACCTGCACCAAAAATATATATACAATATATACAAGAATATATACAAAAATATCAGCATGTAATCTCACCTACACAACCACCCCTAAACACAGAGGGGAAGGAGGGAGGGTAAATTGGACTGCAGCAATGGGGATCCTCGAACATCTACATTTATGGTAGGTACAAAACTGTACTATGTTCTTCGTTCCCCATTGCTGCAGTCCTTACTATTGGGTAGAATCCCAAAGCAGAGGTAAGGGAGGCTGGCAAATCATAAAGAAGTAGGAGCTGACAACATGCCTTGCAAAACAGCTGTGGCAAAACCAGCCCTAGACTTAGAGTAGATAGGAAGGTGATAATGCTTAGAGAAGGTATGCACTGAACTCCAAGTAGCTGCTTCCAAAATATCCTTAGTTGCCACCCCCCTTAGAAATGCTGTTGAAGTGGCAGTAGCCCTAGTGGAATGAGGCCTAATCCCAGCTGGAATCTCCTTGCCATGATGGGAATAACAAAATGCAATGCAAAGGCCAATCCACCTAGAAATAGTTTGTTTTGACACAGGCTTGCCCTGCGAACTCAAAGCAAAAGAAACAAACAACTGCTGAGACTGCCTAAAATCCTTAGTCCTGCTTAAATAATAACGCAATTGCCTGTGTACATCTAAAGTGTGCAAAATCTTTTCCCCTTTATTTTGGGGGTCTGCATAAAAGTAGGCAAATGAATAGTTTGGTTTAAAGCCACACTAGAGACCACCTTAGGCATAAAGGAAGGATTAGTAATGAATGATACCCTATCCTTATGGAAAATCAAAAGGGCTCTACTGCCATAAGGGCCTGCAACTCAGACACCCTTCTTGCAGAAGTAATAGCCAACAGAAAAGCAGTCTTCCATGACAAGTATTTCAATTCAGCAGTAGCCGCAGGCTCAAAAGGTTGTAGAGTAAGTTTTTCCAACACAAAATTGAGATCCCAAGCAGGAGTAGGAGCTCTACGTGGGGGTCTTATATTCTTTGCCCTCTAAGAAACTGCTTGAACAAAGGATGCGAAAACAATGGTGGGTCACAATCATAATGAGCTGAAATTGCTGCAGCATGAATCTTAATGGAAGAGAAGGACAAACCTTTGTCCAATAACTCAGTAAGATATTGAAGAGCCACACTCAAATTAGGCTCAGAAATCTCCAAATTCTTTGCTGTACTCCAAAATAAAAATCTTTTCCATTTTTCTGCGTACACTTTCCTTGTACTAGGTCTTCTAGCTTCCATAATCACATTTAAAACTTGTTGAGGAAGTTGAGACCTGCTGTGTTTCAAGAGAGAATATGCCAGGCTGTTAGATGAAGAGAGTGAAGCTTGACATTGAGCAGATGACCGTCCTTCTGAGATAACAGATGAGGAATCAGAGGTAAAGGCCATGGAGGCTTCTTTACCAGACTCCGTAGTAGTGGGTACCAGTGTTGCCGAGGCCAATCTGGAGCTATCAAAATCATCCTTGGCCTGTCTTGTCTGACCTTTAATAGTACCTTTGGAAGAAGAGGCAGAGGGGGAAAGGCATACACATGAAGGTTTTTCCAACTGAAAGACAGAGCATCCACTTTCCAAGCTGTGTGATGAAACCCCTTTGTGCAATACTTTGGCAGCTGGTGGTTTAGTGGAGAAGCGAACAGATCTATGTCTGGAGTTCCCCATGACACTGTCAATTTCTGAAATACATGAAGATCCAGTTTCCACTCGTGGGGATCCATGATTTGTCTGCTTAACACATCTGCTAAGGAGTTCTGTGCTCCTGGCAGAAACCTTGCCTGAAGAGTTAGTTGCAAGCTTAGCGCCGTCTCCCATAAAATCATTGCTTGCCTGCATAGAGGATAAGAATGTGTTCCCCTTGCTTGTTGATGTACCACATGACAGTTGTGTTGTCTGTTAGAATCAACACCTGCCCTGGAAGAAGTAACTCCTTGAAAGCCATTAATGCAAACTGGACTGCTAACATCTCCTTCATGTTGATATGTAGATGCTGTAGTCTGGCAGGCCACTTGTCTTGTATCCACTTTCCATTTAGATGAGCTCCCCAAGCAATGTCCGAGGCATCTGTCGTTAAAATCTGACTCGCCTCTGGCCGGGTCACAGAGAGTCCCTTGTTTAGGTGACATTCCTGAGCCCACCACAAAAATTCTTTTTGAAGGCAAGGTATTATTGGAATGACAGTGTCCCAATCCTGGCAGTGCTGTGTCCATACATTTTTGAGATACCATTGTAGCTTCCTCATATGCAGTTTGGCATTGGGAAGCACCAGAATACAAGATGCCATGAACCCTAATGCTTGAAGGACTGTCCTTGCAGTCAGCACGGACTGATGAGATAGTTGATGGAAGTAAAGTGATAGACTCTTTTGTTTGTCCGGGGTTAAAAAGGCCATCTGGGCTGCTGTATTCAGTCTCACACCCAGAAAGCACATGTCTTGAGAGGGTACTAGACTGGACTTTATTTCGTTCACAGAATACCCTAGGCATCTTAGCACTGCTATAACATATTCCAGATGCTGTAGAAGGTCTTCCTTTTCTTGAGCCAAAATCAGGCAGTCGTCCAAGTAAGGATAGATTTGAATTCCTTGTAGCCTGAAGTAAGCTATCACTGGAGCCAGAACCTTTGTGAATACTCTGGGTGCAGTAGATAAGCCAAAGGGCAATGCAGAGAACTGATAATGAAAATTTCCAGCTCGAAACCGCAGATACTTCCTGCAACTTTGCCTTATAGGCACATGAAGGTAAGCTTCCTTGAGATCTAAAGTTACCATCCAGTGATCTTTGCCCAGCAGAGGTAAAAGCTGTTGTAACGTCAACATCTTGAACTTGGGAATGTCCAGATAAGTGTTGAGGAGGGATAAATCCAAAATTGGTCTCCACGTGTTCCCCTTCTTTGGTACTAGGAACAGGCGAGAATAAAATCCTAGGCCCCTCTCTGATACAGGGACTGGCTGAATGGCCCCCATCTGGAGTAACTGAGAAACTTGCTTGTGAGCCTCTTTTCTTTGTGGAGGAGGAACGTCTGGCATGCCTTTGAAAGGGGGCATGGTATGGAAATAAAATCTGTAACCATGGTGAATGATATCCAACACCCATCTGTCTTGAGTAATTAAATCCCAATTTTCTTTGTAAAGAGACAGTCTTCCTCCCAAAGGAGCTGCCAGACGAGAATCTACTGGCAGCTGAAAAAGCAGGTCATTGGGTCTGTTTATGAAAGGACTGACCCCTGCCCTCACCAGAAGTCTGAGCAGGTGAACTCCCTGTTCTAGGCCTAAAAGAACCTTGAGCCCTGCCCCTACCACGTCTAGACCTACCCCTAGACTGGGAATCATAAGCAGGATATGTCCACCCCTTAGCAGGCCAATTTCTACTAAACTTCGGTGGCTGCACCTGCAAAAAATCTTTAACAGTTTGCATAGACTTAGCTTTGTCCTCCATTTTCTTTAAAACTGCTTCCACAGGCGAACCAAACAACACATCAGACTGTAAAGGAGCATCCAAAATCCTTGTCTTAACATGCTCAGCTAAATTCTGATCCCTCAACCAGGCATGCCTGCGAAGAACAGAACTAGTGGCAGCCACCCTCGAGGAGGCCTGTACAGCATCAAAACCACATTGCAAAGAATGCTTACCCACTTGTTCAGACACATGAACCAAATCCAGCAACTCTTTACACTCAATACCTTCCGCCAAAGCATCCACCTTAGATTTCAATTGAGAAAGGAGATAATTTTGATATTTTAGCATGTGAAACTGACAATTCAACGCTCTCATGGCTAGAGTGGAAGAAGTATACACTTTCTTTCCCCACCTATCCAAAGCCCTAGCCTCTTTATCAGTGGGAACAGGATTCTTAACCACAGAGGCCTTAACACCTTTAGGCCCCTGAGAAACAGTTCCTGGGTCCGCCCTAGGACTCTTAAACAAATACTTATGAGCTTCGGGCACCCTATAATACCTATCAGGTTTAACAGGAGCAGGAGGCAAAGAATCAGGGTTCAGGGAAGCCTCTGCAAAAACATCTTCCACCACATTCAACACAGGAGGTATAGCTAAGGGCCTATGCTGGGGTAAAAACAAGAATTCCCTAAGCCTTTTCCTGGAATCAGAGTAATCCTGGCCTTCCCATTTAAAGTGCTCCCTCATGGAATGCAGAGTCTCTGAAAATGAGAAATCCTCAGGAGGCGAAGCTGTAGGAGTGGAATCATCCACATCTGAATCAGAATAAGTAGGATACTCCTGCAAATCTTCCGCAGAAGACTCAGAAGCCTCTGAACACTGTTTGAAACTATCAAACTCCGGTTCCACCCTAGGCCTCTTATCAGGAGGGGGCATAGAACCTCTAATCATAGTAATCAAATCTTCTGCCATTTTAAGCATATGTTTCTTAGGTACAGAACCCGAAATGCTAGGAGAAGCCCCCACTGAAGCTGAACTTGGCCTACCTCTCAAAGAAGTTTTTGCAACAGAAGGAGAGGCTCTAACTACCTTGGGAAGAGAGGGAAGAACAGTTACCTGAGAAGCCCCCTCAGCCTGGCCTACCTCCTGAGAAGGCACATCCTGTAACAGTAAAGTTTCTGCCTGAGACTCCATGGAAACTCCTGGCAAAACCTCTGGCTCCACTGAGTTTCTAAAGAACCGACGTCCGGGACTGCCGGTTCATCAACCCTAGGCTTCGCTGTTTTGTCCTTGCGCTTCTTGGGCGGCGGCGGAGCATCCGACGGCATTTTATAATTGCAACGCTTCCCAAACACTAACCTGGCACAGTCTAACCTCCGCTTAATAGTGCGTTTGTTAAACCTAGCACAAGAGCGGCAACCAACAACGTCGTGCTCAGGCCCTAAACAAGGTATACACAAGGTATGGTAATCCCTATGAGGTATCTGTTTCCCACAAGAAATACAGTTATTCACTTTTTCTGACATCCGGTTAAATACTGAGGCAAGAAAAAAACAAAATGTTCCCCAACGGGGTACTTAGCCAACTCTGCTTTGGTCTGAAACTCCGGTTTCGGAAATATTTCAGAACGCCAACCTGCACTCGCAAAACTGCTTCTGCATCGGACCATGCGGCAAAAAAGACTGAGGATATGACGTCGGTCATGCGCATTAGTACCCTGACGTACTGACGTCAGTCTAATGCGCCCTGACCGACGTCAGCCTTATACTCTGGTATTCGGGCCGACTGGACAGCGGACTACACCCCAATAGTAAGGACTGCAGCAATGGGGAACGAAGAACATCTTATTTTTTCACATCCATGGATGCCGTTAGTATATTTCCGCTGTACTCGTTCCAGTTTATTCATGCTCGTTTTCCTATAGGGTTTCCATATTGTTATTCCATAATCAAGTTTGGGTCTAATGTAACTAGCAAACAATGACTTCATTATGTTTGATTTACTAGACTTTATAAATCTTTTTATACAACCTATAGCTCTATAACTATCATTAGTCAATTGGTTGATATGATTAGAAAAACTCATAGCTGAATCTACCCATATACGCAAGTCCTTAAATGAGTCTACAGTTTCAATCACTGTGTGCTGATTTCACCTTTCAGTTTATGTCTCCCAAATCTCATATGCTTAGTTTTTGGTGTATTTATCAGCATATTATTCTCCTGTGCCCAAATGGTCAATTTAATCAAATTATTTTGAAGACATGCCTTATCTGTAAACTTGTAATCAGTTTACCCAATTTCAGGTCGTCTACATATAGACTGTAGACCACCTCAGATGAAAAAGTAAGGCCTGAAAGATACAATCTAAACAAGTAAGGGCCTAGTACAGAGCCCTGTGGGACACCTTGACTGTAACCAAGGATTTCACCTGTCCAGTTGGTGTGTGATACTTGCCATGTCCTATTTGTAAGCCATGCAGCTATCAATCTTATCAACAGTACATCAATACTTAGTTGTACTAATTTATTGATCAGTGTTTTGTGCATGACCTTGTCAAATGCTGAAGTTAAATCTATATAAATCACATCACAGCACATTTTTTCATTCATATCTGTTATTATGTTGTTATAGAACATCATGTTATAGGTGGTACTAGATCTATTTTCAACATATGTATGCTGATATATGGTTTCAAGTCCCAGCCTATGCAGTTCTGACAATAACTTATCGAATATTACCTTCTCTATTATTTTTCCACAACATGAAAGTAGACTTAAGGGTCTATATGATTCTGGGTTTGTCCTACTCCCCTTTCCCTTAAAGACAGGTTTAATAAGTGCATGTCTCCAATCTTGAGGAATCTCCCCATATTTATATGACCTAGTGAATAATATATGTAATGGCAGTGTAAGTTCTTGCTTAAGTGTTCTCAAATCATTGTTACTTATTTCGTCTCCTCCCTGCACTTTGTTTGGATCCAGTTTGCACAGTTCTTTTTCAATATAATCTAATTTGATTCCAGTATCTGGGGTTACCTGTATGTCACTAAGACAACTTACCACCCCTTTTGTGGAGCTAAACTGTTTTGCATACGATTTTGTAAATATAACTATAATCTGTTGTGTCTGAGAATAAATTTTAGAATCTGCACGGAGTTTATCAGTTTGTGTATCTTTACTCCTTCCACATCTTATGTATCTAGAAAAAGGTTTCCTATTATGCTCAATATCTTTGTATAAATTTTCTTCAGTCTAACACTATGCTTAATCTGTTTGTCCAACTCATTTATTTTAGTTTTCAAAGTTGTAGTTTGACCACTCTTCCATCTCTTATATTTTTTGTCTCTCACCTTAATCAGGTATCTTGTTCTTATGGAAATATACCCCCCTGATGTTGCGTGCCTAGAACTGATGTTAAACATTTTTTTTTTACTTTTTGCACTCAAACAATTTCTCTTTCAAAACTTTCCACATTCCATCTGCAGTTTTTCCACTGAACACCTCACTCCAGTTAGTTTTATATAGTAACTGTTTTGCTTCCCTATAATCTGTAATTAACCTTCTGTGCATAGTTCAGCAAGAGAGACAGTCAAATGATCACATACAAGATTGGCCAACATGGAACTCAGGTAGACTTCCTACTAATAAGGAAAGGGTAGTAGGGTAGAATCCTTGACTGCAAAGCCATTCGCAGTGAAACAGTTGGCCCACAACAAATAACACTGTTTTTTACAATCAGCTGCAAGCAGTGACCAGAGAAGGGTATAAGGTCAACAGAGACCAGACTGAAGACCTGAAAGTTGACTGGAGACAACAAGCACAATAGTTCAAGGATTTACTCATGGCTTTAGCACCTCAAGAAGAAGACGAAGAAGAGGAAATAGGTGGGGTTTAAGAATGGCAGCACCTCAAAAACAACATATGTGAGGACTAGAGAACAGACAGACAACTCAGACGACGGTAAGAAAATAAGGCACATAAAGAAATAAATGCAGACATTCAAGCAGTCATCAAAAGAAAGAAAGACTGCAGGAAAAAGTGGGAGACAGAAAAGATGGACCAGGCTTGGAAGGAATACTGACTGGATATCAAAGAGGCTAAGAGAAGAGTTACAGTACAAAGAACAAGGCATTGGAGGCACTCTACCAACTTCAGGAAAGTGACTCAGTAGGTGGCACAAAGAAACTATAGCAGGTTGCAAGGCAAAGATAGAAAGATAAAGAAGATAGTCACCCTTCATAAGGGAACATCAGTAAAAACCTGCTCACCAGTTTACACGACATCAAAGGCAGTTAGAAGGAATATTTCCAACAGCTTCTGAATGAAGAAAACCCCACAGAAGCTCTACTTTGCCAGACATAACCTATGATGAAAGAAGAGGAGAAGCCCACCACAGAAAAGTAAGAGCAACACTAAAGTCAGGGAAGCAGCAGCTTCAGATGAGGTCACAGCAGACATGATAAAGATGTTGGGTGAGAGAGTGGAAAAATGCATCCTGGGTACAGATGAGGTCACAGCAGACATGATGAAGATGTTGGGTGAGAGATGGGAGAAATGCATCCTGGGTATAGATGAGGTCACAGCAGACATGATAAAGATGTTGGGTGAGAGAGGGGAGAAATGCATCCTGGGTACAGATGAGGTCACAGCAGACATGATAAAGATATTGGGTGAAATAAAACTCTGCGTGATCAGACCACAATCTTCTTTAATAAACACAAATAAAATTCAGTAGATTCAGCGCTATCGTCTGCTGCAAGCAGACTTCATCAGATGAAGTCTGCTTGCAGCAGACGATAGCGCTGAATCTACTGAATTTTATTTGTGTTTATTAAAGAAGATTGTGGTCTGATCACGCGGAGTTTTATTTCACTGGTATATTGGACTTTTACATTTTTAAAGATATTGGGTGAGACAGGGAAGAAATGCATCCTGGGTACAGATGAGGTCACAGCAGACATGATAAAGATGTTGGGTGAGAGAGGGGGAAAATGCATCCTGGGTACAGATGAGGTCACAGCAGAAATGATGAAGATGTTGGGTGAGAGAGGGGAGAAATGCATCCTGGGTACTCATAGCAGTATGGAGAGAAAGGCATTTCCCAGATGACTGGGCAATAAGCATACTAATGCCAGTATTCAAGAACAATGGAGACATTCACATATGTGGGCAGTATAGAGTTCTTAGACTCTATCACACTGCTTGAAAGTTCTGGAGAGGATGATTGATAAACAAATATGAAAAGTAGTAGAAAATAAATGGTAGATGAGCAGTTTGGATTCAGATCAGGATGCAACACAACTGACTCTATATTTGCAGTGAGACAGATACTTGAGAATAAGCAAAAAATGAAGAAAGAGTCCAACTAGTATTCATAGACTTGAAAAAGTATATGAGAAGGTCCCAAGATTTTTCCAGTCGTGTGGTGGCTTGAAGTCCAGGAAAAACTGGTAAAATTAGTAAAGTCTATGTCCAAGGAGCCAATGACTCAAGTTGAAACAGTGTTTAGTCTCACAGAAGGGTCCCCAGTGGAAGTGGATGTGCATCAGGGTTCATCTATGAGTCCACTGCTGTTCATACTGATGATAGACTGCATTATCAAACCGGTAAGAGGGGACAGATCGACAAAGCTGCTGTATGCAGACAATGTTGCATTATAGGCAGATTCTGAGTAACAACGTCAGCGAAGGACAGGGGAATGAAATGCAAAACTGAAGGCACATGGGATGAAACTGAGTACAGATAAGACAGTTGTAATGGCAGTGAATGGGAGAAATCAGATGAAGGTGAGAACTGACATAGAAGGGAAAATGGTGGAACAGGTTAACTGCTTCAAGAATCTGTGAGGGCTGGTTGAGGAGAAGGGAAGTCTGAATAAGGAGGTCAAAGCTAGAATCAGAGGGGCTGCAGCTGACTAGCACAGAGTGTCAGTCTATGACAGAAGAATGCCAAACAGCTGAAAAGTAAGGTATATTATACAGTGGTGCGACCAGTACTGTATGGTACACAAACCTGGGTAGTAAAGCCAGAGCAGTTCAGGAAGCTACAGGTAAGGGAGATGAAGTGCCTATGATGGGTGGCAGGATGCACACTGTGAGACAAACAAATGTGGACATCAGAGCAGAAGCCTAAGTAGCTACAGGTGCAGACAAGAGAACAGATTACAGCGGTTTGGGCACATGTGCAGGGAAGCAGAACAAAACCTGGTGGAGAAGATTTGGGAAAGACACAAAGAAGGCAAGAGGAAATGAGGACATCCAGCAAAAAGGTGGATGGATTATGTCAGAGAAGATCTGCAAAGTCAAGCTTGAGTGTCCAAGATGGCAGGAGAGTGGCAGTGAATATAGAGAGATGGTGACATGACACCTCAACCGCACTTAGAAAAAGGTCATTGATGATGATGAAGATGATAACTGTTTTGGAAGAAGATGTGTAAAATGCATGAAACTAATAGAAAACCTTTGTAGTAGTTTGTTTTCTTTTCTATCATTATGTGTGTACATTTGTGATTGTTTAAAATGTGTATAGTTAATAAAGTTGATTTTTTAAAAAAGTTTCACAGTAACTTATCCAGCAATGACATAGAAGTCACTAACAGCATACACTAAAAAGCCACTAATTTTTCCTGCAGACATTTCACATTAGCACCAGTATAAGAAAAGTAAATGAAAGTAACCAATACAATAGCAAAAGGTGATTTAAGGATGAATTTGATAAGCTGTCCATCTCAGCATACCTCTCAACTTCCAAAAGTAAGAAATCTTGAGAGACAAAGGCCAAAAATCAGAGACAGATTTTAAATATCACTTATAAACTTATGCAGCTTGTAGAACAACAGATTTTGCATTATCATAATACATTGACTCAAATGTCTAACATTATTTGATGTCTAAATCCTCAATGATTTGCCACAAATCCAAAAATTTTATGAGGAACAGTCCAAACACACGAGACAAAAATGTGAACATTCTGCTAAAATCTGGCAATTGAGACTAATGGATGTCAGCACTAAAGGAAGACAAGGAGATCTCTGGGATAAGAGTGTTATCTTCTCAAATAGCAGGATATTGGACTCCATCTTGGGTATAATGAATAGCTCTCATACAGCAGAGAACGGCACCACACATTTATAACATCCCTCTTTGCAATCTCAAATGTTTCTGTGTAGCAAAAGCAGTACACAACAAGCCCTACTCAGGGATGATTTTATGATTTGGATTCTGAAAATATTTTCCCCAACGTAAACAGATTTAAATTCACTGTCTCTTCCCTGAAATCATATACATTTTCAGATATTAAGAACACAGTTTTTATACTTAACTCAGAAAAAAGACCAAACAGTATCGTCATCATAGTAACATGCATTAATGACATGGGGAGAGCAGAACATGAACATGTAATCAAAACCATAACTGACACCTGACGCATTAAGGAGAAGTGCTTCTCCATGATTCTAATAGATACATCCCATCTCTGGCCATGTCTATCAACCGGTTGAAATAAAGAAGTCTACTGAGCAGTGACTCATGCAAATGCTGCCTAGTTTACAGTTACATGTATATTTGACTTTAAGACTGCCTTGCCAGTAAGACTCTTTTTTTTTTTTTTTTTTGGTAAAGACAGGTATTCTCTGGTACCCTGTGTCAACAGGGTGATCTATATTAATATTACCAAACAAAACAAACTTTCTTTTAGAGATATCTTTGTTAGGTCTTGAAGTATCATGATGGGGTTTAAGCAATGCAAGAAGGTTCAAGTGGAAATTCTTGTATTTACAATCTAATTGGGAGAACAAACATAATAGTAGCAAGAAATAAAAACTTGTTTTGTCCTAGAAATGCTAGGTTTTTCATTCTGGATAGTACTGGTTACTACACGCAGGGGTCTTTGATAGCTGGTCTAGAGTTTGCATTTGGATTAAAATACCTATAACTCTATAATCTAACAATGCCAGAGCTGAATCATATGGCTAAATATAACTGCTTATTCAAACACTTCTATTTGGCCTGGTTAAATTCCAAGGGAATATTTTCAAGATCCATATACATCTTAACATCTGTACCTCATCACACTCAAAATCAGATAAAATAACCCCTTTTAGTATATAAAAATCCAAACATACTGCCCCAGAGATTACTGACCAAGGAAATTAAAGTCCTTAAATCATTCAACTAATCTGACAGATTAGCATGATTCTGCAAATACTCAATAGCCTATCAGATGCTTTAAGGTGACTGTGTCTTGTTTTTTTTGCCATGAAAGACATTGTCCTGTTTGACGTCTTGTTTCTTCACAGCAACAGATGCTCTACAAACACCCACACTAAGGACATAAATCTACACCAAGAAACAAACATGATTCACTAAAGAGATATGTTCCTACATTAAAATAAAACAAGAATATTTCTGATTAATATAAATTCTGGTCACACTTTCACTTTTCAAGTCTATCAGGGACAAAAAGTAATGCTTAGTGCCATTGCTGTGGTCAAGGTGCTTCCCGGTCCTGAGATCCTAGTCCTATGGAATAAACAGAGTTAGTCTCCAGGTATTCCTTGTGTAAATCCATGGTTAGTCTCCTTGTCTTCCCTGAGTAAATCCACAGTTAGATCCCTGGTACTCCTTGTGTAAATCCACAGTTAGGCTCCTGGTATTCTTTAAGTAAATCCACAGTTAGGTTCCAGATATTCCTTCTGCAAATCCATAGTTAGTCTCTTGGTATTCCATTAGTAAATCCACAGTTAGATCCCTGGTACTCCTTGTGTAAATCCACAGTTAGGCTCCTGGTATTCTTTAAGTAAATCCACAGATAGGATCCAGATATTCCTTCTGCAAATCCATAGTTAGTCTCTTAGTATTCCATGAGTAAATCCACAGTTAGATCCCTGGTACTGATTGTGTAAATCCACAGTGAGGTTACTGGTACCCCCTGTGTAAACCCACAGTTAGGTTCCTGTATTCTATGGGAAAGTCCACAGTTAGATCTCTGGTACTCCTTGTGTAAATCCACAGTCAGATCCCTGGTACTCCTTGTGTAAATTCACAGTTAGGCTCCTGGTCTTCCATGTGTAAATCCACTGTTAGGCTTCTGGTACTCCTTGTGTAAATACACAGTTAGATTCCCTGGTACTCCTTGCATAAATCCACAGTTAGGCTCCTGGTATTCTTTAAGTAAATGCAGTTAGGTTCCAGGTATTCCTTCTCCAAATCCATATTTAGTCTCTTGGTATTCCATGAGTAAATCCACAGTTACATCCTTAATACTGATTGTGTAAATCCACAGTTAGGTTACTGGTACTTCCTGTGTAAACCCACAGTTTGGTTCCTGGCATTCTATGGGAAAATCCACAGTTAGATCCCTGGTACTCCTTGTGTAAATCCACAATTAGTTTCCTAGCATTCTTTGTGTAAATCCACAGTTAGATCCCTGATACTGATTGTGTAAATCCACAGTTAGATCCCTGGTACTCCTTGTGTAAATCCATAGTTAGATCCCTGGTACTCCTTGTGTAAATCCACAATTAGATTTCTGGCATTCTTTGTGTAAATCCACAGTTAGATTCATGGTATTCCTTGAGTAAATCCACAGTTAGATCCCTGGTACTCCTTGTGTAAATCCACAATTAGTTTCCTGGTACTCCTTGAGTAAATCCATAGTTAGATCCATAGGTTCGTAGGTTCATAGGTAGGTACTAGGCTATTGGCCCTAGGGCCTATATAAGCCTAGCCAAAAAGGTACACTTTGCTTTCACCACCCAAGAAAATTATTTTCCTGTGCCCCCGTCGAGCAGAACCACAAAGGTGATCCCCGGGGTGAATTTCCGATTTCCCATCCAATCATCAAGATTTTTCCTAAAGAGTGCTAATGAGGAGCTTTGTTTGATATAGATAGGTAGTTTGTTCCAGAGTATGGGAAGTATTTGGGACAGGAATCTATCCCTCCAGTATGTTCTGTTTATTGTGGAGACAAGGTTTAGGTCGCTAGAGCGTGTAGCTTGGAGGGATTGTTTTTTCTTTAAGTGGAGCATGTCCAACAGCTCTGGGTTTGACATAGCTTTGTATGTTAGGCAGAGATTGCCTCTGAGTAGACGATATGCGACAGAGTAAAGCTGGAGTTTTT
>NC_056749.1:50393861-50506361 GCF_019279795.1 Protopterus annectens
AAATATTGAATTAAGATTGTAATTAGGACTTGAAAGAGTTGATACCATAAGAGACTTGCATGCTATAGATGTCACTCAGAAATTCCAACGCTTCACACATTTAAGTTACAAAAATCTATTTTAGTGGCCCTTGCACCATATTGGAATAGGTTCCCAATTAACATCTTGTGTACTGATTCACTAAAGTTGTTCAAAGATGGATTAGATTTCGGGGCTGGCTTTTATACCTTCAATACATAGATTTTGTGTTCTGCTGTAGCCTGTTAAGGCATAAAGACAATTAAAAGCTAAACTAAGAATACTTTTTAAATAAAGTTGATAGATGTTTTCTTGTTGCAACAAATGGCAAAATCTAAAGTGCATATTTTCAGACTTCCATTTTATACCAGTGATTATTTATTTATTTATTTATTTATTTATGCTATTCTAATAACAAATAGATAATATTTATTAGATATTTATTAGATAATAGATTATATACATAAAAGTATAATACAGCTGAGAAAAGTGGTGCAAGTTGCTGACTGAGTAGGTCAGATGTGAGATGTTAGTATATAGTATAGTTTAAGTAAAAGATAACATATATACTGCTTAAAGGTTAATATAATTATTTGTGCTTTTGAATTTAAATATTGTGAATGCTTTATACATATATATGTGTGTGTGTGTGTGTGTGTGTGTGTGTGTGTGTGTGTGTGTGTGTGTGTGTGTGTGTGTGTGTGTGTGTGGATCCTACTTCTAATTCACGAATGGAACATTGTGACAATGTTACTGAGAAGTTAATTTTATGAACACTCAAATCACCGCAATGCAACTCTAGGAAACTAACCACTTGGTCACCAAGATTAACTTTGCCCTTTTCTCCACTATATTGTGATCTCAGAGTTGGCATATTTATTTAGGGAGAGGTGTGTCTGGCACAACCCCCCCACCCACTTGGGTGGGTTTGATTTGTTTGGTTTCATTTTAAAATGTTGGTGGCCAAGTGATTAGTTTCCTGGAGTTATATTACGGTGGTCTGAGTGCTCATAAAATTAACTTTTCAGCAACATCGCCTCAATGCTCCGTAATTCAGTGGAGTGGCCATTCGGGAATTAGAAGTAGATCCATATTTATATATATATATATATATATATATATATATATATATATATATATATATATATGGGATCTATATGGATCACCGAACAGCAACATAACCGAAACAGATTCGGCTGGGCATACTTGCGCGAAAGTGCTTTTCACCGAAAATCACTTTCGCGTAAGTATGCCTGTTGCAGAGATTGCACTACAGTGGGGATAAGGGAAAATTCCCTTTCCCCACTGTAGTGCGACCTCAGAGTGAAAATATTTAAGTAGGGGGCGTGGGGGGCACAGCCCCCCACCTGGGGGGTGCAGGAGGGCTTGCCCCCCTGCAAAAACGTAAAGGTAATGTTTTATTTTTTTTTTTTAAACACACTTTAACGAAAGCGCTTTTTCAGTGAAAGCTCTTTCATTAAAATGTGTTCAGTGATTGTGGATTCGGACTATTGAACTTTCACTCAATAGTCCTAGATCCATAAGTTTTTTTCTAGTTAAAATAGACAAAATATAAAAGTTTTACTTTTAGACTGCTCTCCCATATTACAAATTATAAATATGAATATGTATAATACAGCTGTGAATAATAATGTTGGTTGCTGACTGTGAATGCCATTGTCAAAGGTGTGATGAGTGTGGCCTGTAGTCAGTCAGCCATCTCAGGAAGAAGCCATTGAAAATGCAGGGCGGGTGAGAAATTTGAAAGGACTTGTTCTCTCTGGAGAAGAGATGGTGTAAGAAGCTAGTGTTGTCCCCACGTGGACAAAATATGAAGTGGACGGAGATGGCTGATCCAGTCATTCTTATCTTGTAAATGGATGTCTTTAGATTGAAAATGTTTAAATTATGTATTATAGTTAATGTAAATTTGATTGACTGAGATCTCAATAGACATTCAGTCTTATTTAACCAGAGGGTGTGCTTTAAGGGTACCTAACCACTAATTAAACAGGGTTTTCTGAGACCGTGACAGAACAACAGAATCTTTGTAGATCTGATGAAGTCCCCATGCTGGATGAAAGCAAAGGATCAATAATTTCCTGCCACTTTAGATTCTGCCTATATTGGAATGTTCCCCGTTGTCCGTTGTCCCATTTCATCAGATTCAGCATAGCTTCTTGTACCCAGACCACCCTCATTCCAGTGACCTGCCTTTTTCCATCTCAGACCAAGGCCACACACATTTAAGAGTTGACCCTATTTGTCCCCAAGTCAGAGAACTACACAGCAGTCATTTAGCATACATATCTGAATCAATTATTGAGGTGGTGATGGGATTTTTTTCTATTTATTTCACCCTTAACCAGTAGCAGCTTCAACACAAGGGTACTTCCACTACATCAAACCCGTTGTTATGTTCATGTTTACACAGATGTGGGTTTTACTAGCTACAGAGTTCATACTGTTTTGTGGGAATACTCCATAGTTCCATTTGTAACTTTGGGAACTCTCCATTGTTCCATTTGTCACTTTGAGAATACTCCATTGTTATATTTGTCACTTTGGGAATACTCCATTGTTAAATGTTTCACTTTGGGAATACTCCATTGCTACATTTGTCACTGTGGGAATGCTCCATTGCTCCATTTGTCACTTTGGGAATACTCCATTGTTAAATGTGTCACTTTGGGAATACTCCATTGCTACATTTGTCACTGTGGGAATGCTCCATTGCTACATTTGTCACTGTGGGAATACTCCATTGCTCCATTTGTCACTTTGGGAATACTCCATTGTTCCATTTGTCACTTTGCTGCCATACCCCACATGTTCTATGTGCCTGGGATTTGGCAGTAGTCCAAGCAGCCATCTTTCTGCAGGATACATGGGCTAGCACTGACCACTGACTCCCATCCTGCTCAGCTGGCCTTTCCAGTGCTCAGGTCACTAACTGAAGCTGGATTATCACTTGGGGAATACTTCATTGTTAAATGTATCACTTTGGGAATACTTCATTGTTCTATTTGTCAATTTGGGAATACTCTGTTGCTCCATTTGTCACTTTGGCAATAGTCCATTGTTAAATTTGTCACTTTGGGAATGCTCCATTGCTCCATTAGTCACTTTGGGAAAACTCCATTGTTCCAGTTGTCACTTTGGGAATTCTCCATTGCTGATTTGTCACTTTGAGAATGCTCCATTGTCCCATTTGTCACTTTGGTAGTACTCCATTACTCTATTTGTCACTTTGGTAATACTTGTTCCATTTGTCACTTTGGGAATACTCCATTGTTAAATTTGGCACATTGGGAATACTCCATTGCTCCATTTGTCATCTTGGAAATACTCCATTGTTAAATTTTTCACTTTGTGAATACACCATTACTCCATTTGTCACTTTGCTGCCATAGCCCACATGTTCTATGTGCCTGGGATTTGGCAGTAGTCCAATCAGCCATCTTTCTGCAGGATTCATGGGCTAGCACTGACCACTGACTCCCATCCTGTTCAATTGACCTTTCCAGTACTCAGGCCACAAACTGAAGCTGGATTATCACAGCCAGGTCTTTATCCTTCTGTTTCTCAGGGCTTCATTTGCATATGTTTTAAACAGCTCTTTTATAAAGCATTTGGCCAATATAATGTTTTCCTACTCAGGTACTGTAAAAATATTCAAGTTTAATAATTTCTTGCATGGACAGTTAAATGGGTTGTTAAAGGTAAACCTTTGTATACTGGGATACCCTTACAAGTGAGAGGAGCAAAGGAATGAGTTTGTATATGAATTAAATCCTGCTGTGTTGTGAAGATGTTAACATTTGCATGAGATAAAGTTATTATTACCTGGCAATTATGAAGTGTAATGAACAGAGTTCTTTATATACTTTCTGCAGTGAAAATTTGCATGAGTTATATCTTTCCTTACATTCATATTTTGTGAGTTTGGACAAAATATGTATTATGTTCCTTATATTTACAGGGTGAATTTTTGTACAGAATACATTGTTTCAAAATGTGGCTGAGATGTATGCCTCCCTTAATTAAATACTGTTACAGTTTGGGGTGTTACAAAATAAGTACCTGCTGAAGCAAACCCAAGCAAGCAAATTTCTGTCTAGGTGCAGCTGAATCTTATGACAAAGGAATGCACGCACAGAAACACATACCCACAGCTTAACTTCTTATGACCAGAACAGTACTCAAACTTGAAGATTTATGGTCTTATATAAGCCAGAAATGTTGGTTTAATGTTAACTTAAGCCAGAGATGTCACCTGTGAACTGAAAGCAAAAGAAGTGTGACATGCAAGTTTATCCTAAAACAGCTGCTCCTGTTGTAGGAATGTGAGAAATGACCTCACAGATAAAGAGACTTAATTATCTACTGGCATTTGTTTAGCAGGAAAGCCCAACTGAGCAATGCCTTTTTGCAACAGAGGCCCAGGAATAAAGCTTTGTTTTACAGACATCATGGATCTCATTTGCATTGCTTCAACATCTGCAGCCAGTTTCAGTATTCAGACATATGCGATATCAGTTACATCATTTACAAACATTTTCAATTAAAAATAACACTTACATTGATTGTATATGGATAAAATATATTGTTTTTTAATACAGGGAAGTCTATGCAATGCAATATCATCCGTCTACATAGATTGTCATTTTTGTAAGAATATTTGTTATTATAAAGACTTGTTCCAAATCTAGAATATTGGAAGATAAGATAATGACTTAGAGCTGCCCAAAAAAGGAGGAAGGGGAGAAGACAGAAGGTAGAGGAGATGAGGTGAGAGAGGAGGGTATAGTGATGATAACAGTACTTTAACTTTTGTGCAGAAGACAGTTATGGGAGAAAGTCATATAGCTATATTACAGATATGTAAGCAAATCCGAAGCCAGGTCATGACCATGGTCATCTCAATCTCACATTTTAATTTACAGAAATATAGAATCAGACTAAAAAGGTTTATTTTACTTTTGAATTCCAAAATCTTTGATTTACTACATGAATATATATATCCATTCTGTTTTTTCAACCTAACTTTGTAAATAAAAAAGTGGAGAAAGGGATATTAAAGCATCGTAACAACAGAGCTGTACAGGATCTGAGGCTCCTGATAACAATAGAGAACATAAGGTGTTAATAATTATTTTAGATCAGCTTTCTGCCATAGGGATATAGCCAGACAACTTTCTTTCGTACTTACAGATTCTTATTTTTTTGCCATCCATCCATTTGACATTTAGAAAGATGGACAGACCTCTGAAAATGTTGCCCCGATTACTTAAAATGCATGTGTTATTTCCATCTGTTCCCTCGGTTAAACATAGTGTTTTGCAAGTTATGCACCTGTTGTGTGGTTACTAATTTGGACAGTTGTAGGCATATTATACCCTGAAAATTAACAATGTTCCATTTATTCTTTTTCATGTAGTTTTATATATAATTTGTATGAAATTACATACATTTTAATATGTGTAACACTATATTATTTGTTTTCTTTTAGTATTGCATAGAACGGTGTTTCATATAGAGGATTATGATTTGCCAATTATAACCTGGTTATTATGTGTTCGAGACATGGAACCAAGAAATTCAGCATGAGAGCAAAACTTGAGAGGTGAATTTTGGCATCCATGTTGAGAAGATACAATAAGGGGTTGTGGTTATTGAGAGAATCATAATTCTTTGTACTGCATGGAGCCTTGTCTGTCCCATGTACTACTAGTTAAAGTGGAAAATAAGTGTTTCCTGGCCTTCATAACCATAAAACACTTAGAAAGCACTGGCAGAGAGGTAGTGTAACGTAGTCTGTTACATCTACATTCACTTTTCATACCTCTCAACTGTCAAAGAGTTAGTGTAATGTAGTCTGTTACATCTACATTCACCTTTCATACATCTCAACTGTCAGAGAGGTAGTGTAATGTAGTCTGTTACATTTACATTCACCTTTCATACCTCCAACTGTCAGATAGGTAGTGTAATGTAGTCTGTTACATTTACATTCACCTTTCATACCTCTCAACTGTCAGAGAGGTAGTGTAATGTAGTCTGTTACATTTACATTCACGTTTCATACCTCTCAACTGTCAGAGAGGTAGTGTAAAGTAGTCTGTTACATTTACATTCACCTTTCATACCTCCAGCTGTCAGACAGGTAGTGTAATGTAGTCTGTTACATTTACATTCACGTTTCATACCTCTCAACTGTCAGAGAGGTAGTGTAACATAGTCCGTTACATTTACATTCACCTTTCATACCTCTCAACTGTCAGAGAGGTAGTGTAAAGTAGTCTGTTACATTTACATTCACCTTTCATACCTCTCAAATGTCAGAGAGGTAGTGTAAAGTAGTCTGTTACATTTACATTCACCTTTCATACCTCCAGCTGTCAGACAGGTAGTGTAATGTAGTCTGTTACATTTACATTCACCTTTCATACCTCTCAACTGTCAGAGAGGTAGTGTAACATAGTCTGTTACATTTACATTCACCTTTCATACCTCCAACTGTCAGAGAGGTAGTGTAATGTAGTATGTTACATTTACATTCAACTTTCATACCTCCAACTGTCAGAGAGGTAGTGTAATGTAGTGTGTTACATTTACATTCACCTTTCATACCTCTCAACTGTCAGAGAGGTAGTGTAATGTAGTCTGTTACATCTACATTCACCTTTCATACCTCTCAACTGTCAGAGAGGTAGTGTAATGTAGTATGTTACATTTACATTCACCTTTCATACCTCCAACTGTCAGAGAGGTAGTGTAATGTAGTCTGTTACATCTACATTCACCTTTCATACCTCTCAACTGTCAGAGAGGTAGTGTAATGTAGTCTGTTACATCTACATTCACCTTTCATACCTCCAACTGTCAGAGAGGTAGTGTAATGTAGTCTGTTACATCTACATTCACCTTTCATACCTCCAACTGTCAGAGAGGTAGTGTAATGTAGTCTGTTACATCTACATTCACCTTTCATACCTCTCAACTGTCAGAGAGGTAGTGTAATGTAGTCTGTTACATTTACATTCACCTTTCATACCTCCAACTGTCAGAGAGGTAGTGTAATGTAGTCTGTTACATTTACATTCACCTTTCATACCTCTCAACTGTCAGAGAGGTAGTGTAATGTAGTCTGTTACATTTACATTCACCTTTCATACCTCCAACTGTCAGACTGGTAGTGTAATGTAGTCTGTTGCATTCACATTCACCTTTCATACCTCCAACTGTCAGAGAGGTAGTGTAATGTAGTCTGGTACATCTACATTTACCTTTCATACCTCTCAACTGTCAGAGAGGTAGTGTAATGTAGTCTGTTACATCTACATTCACCTTTCATAAATCTCAACTGTCAGAGAGGTAGTGAAATGTAGTCTGTTACATGTACATTCATCTTTCATACCTCCAACTGTCAGACAGGTAGTGTAATGTAGTCTATTACATTTACATTCACCTTTCATACCTCTCAACTGTCAGAGAGGTAGTGTAATTTATTCTGTTACATCTACGTTCACCTTTCATATCTCCAACTGTCAGAGAGGTAGTGTAATGTAGTCTGTTACATTTACATTCACCTTTCATACCTCCAACTGTCAGAGAGGTAGTGTAATGTAGTCTGTTACATCTACATTCACCTTTCATACCTCTCAACTGGCAGACAGGTAGTGTAATGTAGTCTGTTACATCTACATTCACCTTTCATACCTCCAACTGTCAGAGAGGTAGTGTAATGTAGTCTGTTACATTTACATTCACCTTTCATACCTCTCAACTGTCAGAGAGGTAGTGTAATGTAGTCTGTTACATCTACATTCACCTTTCATAACTTCAACTGTCAGAGAGGTAGTGTAATGTAGTCTGTTACATTTACATTCACCTTTCATACCTCCAACTGTCAGACTGGTAGTGTAATGTAGTCTGTTGCATTCACATTCACCTTTCATACCTCCAACTGTCAGAGAGGTAGTGTAATGTAGTCTGTTACATCTACATTCACCTTTCATACCTCTCAACTGTCAGAGAGGTAGTGTAATGTAGTCTGTTACATCTACATTCACCTTTCATACATCTCAACTGTCAGAGAGGTAGTGTAATGTAGTCTGTTACATCTACATTCACCTTTCATACCTCCAACTGTCAGAGAGGTAGTGTAATGTAGTCTGTTACATTTACATTCACCTTTCATACCTCTCAACTGTCAGAGAGGTAGTGTAATGTAATCTGTTACATCTACATTCACCTTTCATACCTCCAACTGTCAGAGAGGTAGTGTAATGTAGTCTGTTACATTTACATTCACCTTTCATACCTCTCAACTGTCAGAGAGGTAGTGTAATGTAGTCTGTTACATCTACATTCACCTTTCATACCTCTCAACTGTCAGAGAGGTAGTGTAATGTAGTATGTTACATTTACATTCAACTTTCATACCTCCAACTGTCAGAGAGGTAGTGTAATGTAGTGTGTTACATTTACATTCACCTTTCATACCTCTCAACTGTCAGAGGTAGTGTAATGTAGTCTGTTACATCTACATTCACCTTTCATACCTCCAACTGTCAGAGAGGTAGTGTAATGTAGTATGTTACATTTACATTCAACTTTCATACCTCCAACTGTCAGAGAGGTAGTGTAATGTAGTCTGTTACATCTACATTCACCTTTCATACCTCTCAACTGTCAGAGAGGTAGTGTAATGTAGTCTGTTACATCTACATTCACCTTTCATACCTCCAACTGTCAGAGCGGTAGTGTAATGTAGTCTGTTACATCTACATTCACCTTTCATACCTCCAACTGTCAGAGAGGTAGTGTAATGTAGTCTGTTACATCTACATTCACCTTTCATACCTCTCAACTGTCAGAAAGGTAGTGTAATGTAATCTGTTACATCTACATTCACCTTTCGTACCTCCAACTGTCAGAGTGGTAGTGTAATGTAGTCTGTTACATTTACATTCACCTTTCATACCTCTCAACTGTCAGAGAGGTAGTGTAATGTAGTCTGTTACATTTATATTCACCTTTCATACCTCCAACTGTCAGACTGGTAGTGTAATGTATTCTGTTGCATTCACATTCACCTTTCATACCTCCAACTGTCATAGAGGTAGTGTAATGTAGTCTGGTACATCTACATTTACCTTTCATACCTCTCAACTGTCAAAGAGGTAGTGTAATGTAGTCTGTTACATCTACATTCACCTTTCATAAATCTCAACTGTCAGAGAGGTAGTGAAATGTAGTCTGTTACATGTACATTCATCTTTCATACCTCCAACTGTCAGACAGGTAGTGTAATGTAGTCTATTACATTTACATTCACCTTTCATACCTCTCAACTGTCAGAGAGGTAGTGTAATGTAGCCTGTTACATTTACATTCACCTTTCATATCTCCAACTGTCAGAGAGGTAGTGTAATGTAGTCTGTTACATTTACATTCACCTTTCATACCTCCAACTGTCAGAGAGGTAGTGTAATGTAGTCTGTTACATCTACATTCACCTTTCATACCTCTCAACTGGCAGAGAGGTAGTGTAATGTAGTCTGTTACATCTACATTCACCTTTCATACCTCCAACTGTCAGAGAGGTAGTGTAATGTAGTCTGTTACATTTACATTCACCTTTCATACCTCTCAACTGTCAGAGAGGTAGTGTAATGTAGTCTGTTACATCTACATTCACCTTTCATAACTTCAACTGTCAGAGAGGTAGTGTAATGTAGTCTGTTACATTTACATTTACCTTTCATACCTCCAACTGTCAGACTGGTAGTGTAATGTAGTCTATTGCATTCACATTCACCTTTCATACCTCCAACTGTCAGAGAGGTAGTGTAATGTAGTCTGGTACATCTACATTTACCTTTCATACATCTCAACTGTCAGAGAGGTAGTGTAATGTAGTCTGTTACATCTACATTCACCTTTCATACATCTCAACTGTCAGAGAGGTAGTGAAATGTAGTCTGTTACATGTACATTCACCTTTCATACCTCCAACTGTCAGACAGGTAGTGTAATGTAGTCTGTTACATTTACATTCACCTTTCATACCTCTCAACTGTCAGAGAGGTAGTGTAATTTATTCTGTTACATCTACATTCACCTTTCATACCTCCAACTGTCAGAGAGGTAGTGTAATGTAGTCTGTTACATTTACATTCACCTTTCATACCTCTCAACTGTCAGAGAGGTAGTGTAATGTAGTCTGTTACATCTACATTCACCTTTCATACCTCTCAACTGTCAGAGAGGTAGTGTAATGTAGTCTGTTACATCTACATTCACCTTTCATACCTCTCAACTGTCAGAGAGGTAGTGTAATGTAGTCTGTTACATTTACATTCACCTTTCATACCTCCAACTGTCAGAGAGGTAGTGTAATGTAGTCTGTTACATTTACATTCACCTTTCATACCTCCAACTGTCAGACAGGTAGTGTAATGTAGTCTGTTACATCTACATTCACCTTTCATACCTCTCAACTGTCAGAGAGGTAGTGTAATGTAGTCTGTTACATTTACATTCACCTTTCATACCTCTCAACTGTCAGAGAGGTAGTGTAATGTAGTCTGTTACATCTACATTCACCTTTCATACCTCTCAACTGGCAGAGAGGTAGTGTAATGTAGTGTGTTACATTTACATTCACCTTTCATACCTCCAACTGTCAGAGAGGTAGTGTAATGTAGTCTGTTACATTTACATTCACCTTTCATACCTCCAACTGTCAGAGAGGTAGTGTAATGTAGTCTGTTACATCTACATTCACCTTTCATACCTCTCAACTGTCAGAGAGGTAGTGTAATGTAGTCTGTTACATCTACATTCACCTTTCATACCTCTCAACTGTCAGAGAGGTAGTGTAATGTAGTCTGTTACATTTACATTCACCTTTCATACCTCCAACTGTCAGAGAGGTAGTGTAATGTAGTCTGTTACATTTACATTCACCTTTCATACCTCTCAACTGTCAGAGAGGTAGTGTAATGTAGTCTGTTACATCTACATTCCCAATTCATACCTTCAACTGTCAGAGAGGTAGTGTAATGTAGTCTGTTACATCTACATTCACCTTTCATACCTCTCAACTGGCAGAGAGGTAGTGTAATGTAGTGTGTTACATTTACATTCACCTTTCATACCTCCAACTGTCAGAGAGGTAGTGTAATGTAGTCTGTTACATCTACATTCACCTTTCATACCTCCAACTGTCAGAGTGGTAGTGTAATGTAGTCTGTTACATTTACATTCACCTTTCATACCTCTCAACTGTCAGAGAGGTAGTGTAATGTAGTCTGTTACATTTACATTCACTTTTCATACCTCCAACTGGCAGAGAGGTAGTGTAATCTAGTCTGTTACATTTACATTCACCTTTCATACCTCTCAACTGTCAGATAGGTAGTGTAATGTAGTCTGTTACATTTACATTCACCTTTCATACCTCCAACTGTCAGAGAGGTAGTGTAATGTAGTCTGTTACATCTACATTCACCTTTCATACCTCTCAACTGTCAGAGAGGTAGTGTAATGTAGTCTGTTACATGTACATTCACCTTTCATACCTCCAACTGTCAGAGAGGTAGTGTAATGTAGTCTGTTACATTTACATTCACCTTTCATACCTCTCAACTGTCAGACAGGTAGTGTAATGTAGTCTGTTACATTTACATTCACCTTTCATACCTCTCAACTGTCAGAGAGGTAGTGTAATGTAGTCTGTTACATCTACATTCCCCTTTCATACCTCCAACTGTCAGAGAGGTAGTGTAATGTAGTCTGTTACATTTACATTCACTTTTCATACCTCCAACTGTCAGAGAGGTAGTGTAATGTAGTCTGTTACATTTACATTCACCTTTCATACCTCTCAAAGTACAGTTTTGTACCTACCATAAATGTAGATGTTCGAGTGCTCATACAGCTGCAGTCATTACAGATGGGTTATCCTGCCGTCAGGCGGGTCCTCGGTCGGCCGAATTCCAAAGTCTTGGTCCGGCGTTGGTTGTCGTTGCTTCTTCCCTGACGTCAGTGTGGCAGACGTATAAAAGAGGCAGCCAACGCCATTTTCTTCAGTTTTTCTTGCCCCAGATGTCAGGTGCCCCCAGAAGGAATGCAAAACATAATATTATGCAAACATGCAATGTAGATAAATCAAAAAACAGTAGTTGCAAGCAAATACACCATAAAAATATACCCCAAATAGGTTGTATGATAAAGGTGTTTGTCATAACGCCTGTCCTAAGAGGGGACGGAGGGAGGGTAACCTGGACTGCAGCTGTATGAGCACTCGAACATCTACATTTATGGTAGGTACAAAACTGTACTATGTTCATCATGCATACAGCTGCAGTCATTACAGATGGGTAGAATCCCAAAGCTAAGTAAGGGTGGTAGGCACTAAGTGGAACTAGGAGGGGTGAGGATGCCCTGCAGGACTGCTGTGGCAAAGCCCGCTCTAGATTTTGAGTATAGTGGAAGGTGGTAGTGCTTGGAGAAAGTGTGCACTGAACTCCAAGTAGCTGCTTCCAAAATGTCCTTGGTAGGGACCTCCCTGAGGAAAGCTGCAGAGGTAGCTGTGGCCCTGCTGGAGTGGGATCTGATGTATACAGGCACAGATTTTCCATGAAATGAATAACAAAAGCGTATGCAGTGGGCTATCCATTTTGAAATTGTCTGTTTGGAAATAGCCTTTCCTTGAGCACCTGTAGCATAGGACTCAAAGAGCTGCTCAGATTTCCTGAATGGCTTTGTTCTGTCCAGGTAATAACGAAGTTGTCTGTGAATGTCCAAGGAGTGTAGTAGTCTCTCCCCTTTGCTCTGTGGATTTGGATAAAAGGTAGGTAAATGAATAGTCTGATTCAAAGCTACACTGGATACTACCTTTGGCATAAAGGTAGGGTTGGTTCGTAAGGAAACTCTGTCCTGATGGAAAATGATGAATGGTTGCATAGCCATGAGGGCCTGTAGTTCCGAAACCCTGTGTGCTGAGATGATAGCCAGAAGGAAGGCTGTTTTCCATGACAAGTATTGTAGCTCTGTTGAAGAAGCCGGCTCAAAGGGAGGCAGGGTCAGCTTTTCTAATACGAAGTTGAGGTCCCAAGCTGGGACTGGTGGTTTCCTTGGGAGTTTTATATTTTTGCCCCTCTGAGGAACTGCCTTAATAGAGGATGTGAGAATAAAGGAGGATCTGTGTTGTATTGTGCAGAAATGGCTGAAGCGTGGATCTTGATGGAGGAGAAGGAAAGGCCACTGATTAACATCTCAGAAAGGTACTGTAAAATTTGAGGTATATTTATTACCCAAGGATTCTGGCCCTTTTCTTGATTCCAGGAACAAAATCGTTTCCATTTGGCGGAGTAGGCTTTTCTAGTAGAGGGTCTTCTGGCCTCCAAGATGACATCCTGCACCTCCTTGGAGAGGAGAGTCTGTTGGGAAACTAAGGTATTCTCCATGCAGCTAGATTTAGGGTATTGAGCTGGCTGTGAAGGGTTTTGTAGTTGTGCTGGAACAACAGAAGAGGGACTAGAGGTAGGATCCATGGTGGGGAGTGTGTCAGCCTCTTTAGGAGAGGATACCAGTGTTGTTGTGGCCAGTCTGGAGCAATGAGAATCATTTGTGGCCTCTCTGCTCTGGCTTTTAATAGAACTTTGGTCAGTAGAGGAAGAGGCGGGAAGGCATAGACTGTAAATGTTGTCCAATTGAAAGAGAGTGCATCCACTTTCCAGGCCTGTGGATGATAGGTCCATGAACAAAATTTTTTCAACTGGTAATTTCTGTGGGTAGCAAATAGATCTATGTCTGGCTGTCCCCATGCCTGAGTTATCTTTGAGAAAACTTGAGGATGCAACTTCCATTTGTGTGGGTCTGTCATATTTCTGCTTAAGTTGTCCGCCAGTGTGTTTTCCTTCCCTGGCAGGAATTGTGCCTGTAGTTGAATTTGCAATTCCAGTGCTGTGTTCCATAGGGTCATGGCTTGCCTGAACAGGGGGTATGAATGAGTTCCCCCCTGTTTGTTTATGTACCACATGACTATGGTGTTGTCTGTCCTTATCAATAGCTGACCTGGATGCAGTAGGTCTTTGAAGGTCATAAGAGCATTTTGCATGGCTAGCATCTCCTTTTGGTTGATGTGTAGGTGCTTCACTTTTGGGACCATTTTCCTGAATGCACTGATCTGCCATGTGTGCTCCACAGGCATAGTCTGAGGCATCCGTTGTGATGATTTGAGTTGCTTGAGGTACACAGAAAGGGAGACCTGTGTTTCTTTGGCATGCTTGAGCCCACCACAAAAATTCCTTTTGAAGGCATGGAATGAGTGGTATAATTGTTTCCAAGCTGTGGCTGTGTTGAGACCATAAGTTTTTAGGTACCATTGTAGTTTCCTCATATGCAGCTTTGCACATGGTATTAGTAGGATGCAAGATGCCATGAATCCCAGAGCCTGCAGGACTTTCCTTGCAGTTAGTCTGGTGAAAGTTGCCATTTTGTTGAAGTATTGAGACAGTTGCCCTTGTTTGTCTGGCATAAGGTAGGCCATCTGGGTGGTTGTATTTAAGCTGGCACCCAGGAAAATTATCTGTTGAGAAGGTATTAGTTTTGATTTATTTTTGTTCACTGTGTATCCCAGGTAGTTTAACAGTTTTATTACAAATGCCAGATGCTGCAATAGAATGTCCTTGCTGTCCGCTTGGATCAGGCAGTCATCCAGATATGGGTAGATTTGTATTCCTTGTTGTCTGCAGAAGGCAATTACTGATGCCAGGCATTTCGTAAACACTCTGCAGTAGATAAGCCAAAGGGCAATGCAGAGAATTGGTAATGGGTTGAACCTGCAAGAAATCTGAGGTATCTTCTGCAATCTTGTCTGATAGGGACATGCAGGTATGCCTCCTTGAGGTCCAATGTTACCAGCCAAGACTCCTTGCCCAGCATGGGAAGAAGCTGCTGTAATGTGAGCATCTTGAATTTTGGCACTTGTAGATATGTGTTTAGGATGGATAGGTCTAAGATGGGTCTCCAATCTTTGTCTTTCCTTGGTACCAGGAATAGTCTGGAATAAAAACCTTGACCTTGTTCTTTTGCAGGTACCTCTTGAATCGCTTTCATATCCATGAGAGAGGAAATTTGTCTTTGTGCCTCTGCCCTTTGATTTTGTGGCAGGTTTGGCATGCCTCTCATTTTTGGAAGGGTGTGAAAGTGGAACCTGTAGCCTCTGTCTATAATGTCCAGAATCTATTTGTCTTTTGTAACAATATGCCAGTTTTTTGAAAATAATGCCAGTTTTCCACCCAAAGGTGCTGCCATTAAAGCTTTGTTTGGCAGGCATAGGGGGAAGTCATTGTGTCTGTTTTCTAAATGACTGTGATCTATCTTCTCCACCTCTTGGGGTTGGTGCTTGCCACTGTCTTGCTCTGTAAGATCCTTGAGGTTGTCCTCTACCCCTTGGGTGTCTGTATCTGCCCCTTTGAGGTCTGTCCGTGGCTGGAAAGGACCAATTTTTTGAAGGCCAGTTTCTGCTGAAGCGTGGAGGTTGTACCTGCAAGAAATCTTTCACTGTTTGCATAGATTTCACTTTTTCCTCCATTTTCTTTAGTACCTCCTCAGCTTTAACACCAAACAATAGATCTTTTTGAAGTGGTGCATCTAATAACTTTGCTTTGACATGATCTGGTAAGGTTTCCTCTTTGAGCCAAGCATGTCTACGTATAACAGACCCAGTGACAGCAGCTCTTCATGAGGCCGCTAAAGCATCAAAACCACACTGCAAGGTATGATTACCCACTTGCTCTGCTCCATGCAACAAATCCTGCAACTCTTTCAAATCTGGTTGTTCTGTTTGTGTCATTTTGCTTTTCAACTGAGATAACAAAAACTGTTGGTACTTTAACATATGAAATTGACAGTTTAATGCCCTCATGGTTAAAGTGGCAGATGTATGCACCTTTTTCCCCCACCTTTCTAATGCTCTGGAATCTCTCTCTGAAGGTAAAGGGTTTTTAGCAGTAGAGGCCTTAATTCCCTTGGGACCCTGAGAAATAGTTTCTGGGTCAGCAGTACGGCTTTTATAAAGGAACTGGTGAGAATCAGGGACCCGGTAATACCTGTCTGGTTTAACAGGGGCTGGAGGTAAAGAATCTGGATTAAGGCTGGCTTCTGCGTACACATCATCCAAAATATCTAAAACAGGAGGGATAGCCAGGGGCCTATGCTGGGGGAGCAGTAGAAATTCCCTGAGCCTTTTCTTGGAATCTGAGTAATCTTGGCCTTCCCAGTGGAAGTGTTCCCTCAATGTATGCAGGGTTTCCCCAAAAGAGTAGTCCTCAGGGGAGACAGAGGAATAGACTCCTCAGCATCAGAGTCTTGAAGGGGAATAGGCATAACCCTGGTCCTCAGAATGGTCTGAGGTAGTAGAAGCCTGGTCTGAGGAAGGGTAGTCTTCCTCCAATCTGGGTCTTTTGTCAGAGGGGGGGGTTGAGAACCCCTGATGAGAGTTATCAAATCCTCAACCATTTTAAGCATCTGCTTTTTAGGCATGGGGCCTTGAGAGGAGGTCTGAGGACCCTGTTTTTTAGTTTTCATGGCAGCTTTAGATTTAGTGAAGGATTTAATAGAGAAGGTGGAAGGCCTGAAGACGCCTTCAGAAATGGCAGGCCTGACTAAATTTTCAGTTTCCCCGCCAAGAGTGGTGTTGGTATCTGCAGTGGGAATGGAGACCGAGGAGCCTGCGACCTTGGGTACTGAAGTCACCGCTAAAATAGTTTCATCGGTAGTCAGGGGCTGCATAGGAGCCTCGCTGAGAACCGGAGAACCGTAGTCGGCCTAAGCGTGGTCTCAGTACTCGGTGCAGACCTCGGATGTCAGTCCTTGTCTTTGCGTCTTTTGCTTAAAACTGGTGTTGGTGTATCCGACGACATAATATAATTAAATTTTTTGCCAAAATAATGAAGGGCGAACTCCACCCGGTGCTTAATAGTGCGCCTGTTGAACCTAGCACAAAAACGGCAGGCCGAGACGTCGTGGTCTGGCCCTAAGCAAGGTATACAGAAAGAGTGGAAATCCTTATGCGGTATTTGCTTCCCACAAGAAATGCAATTATTAACTTTGTCTGACATCGGTCTGAGGCAAGAAAAGTTTCCCCAACGGGGTACTTAGCTTTAAAGAAGACTTCGGCTGAAATACTTTCGTAAATCTCAGGAGCTGGTCGACCGGCACTTGCGAACTGCTTCTGCTTCGGGCACCGCGCAGCAAGAAAGACTGAAGAAAATGGTGTCGGCTGCCTCTTTTATACCCCTGTCGCACTGACGTCAGGGAAGAAGCGACGACAACCGACGCCGGACCTAGACTTTGGAATTCAGCCGACCGAGGACCCGCCTGACGGCAGGATAACCCATCTGTAATGACTGCAGCTGTATGCACGATGAACATCTGTCAGAGAGGTAGTGTAATGTAGTCTGTTACATCTACATTCACCTTTCATACCTCTCAACTGTCAGATAGGTAGTGTAATGTAGTCTGTTACATCTACATTCACCTTTCATACCTCCAACTGTCAGAGAGGTAGTGTAATGTAGTCTGTTACATCTACATTCACCTTTCATACCTCCAACTGTCAGAGAGGTAGTGTAATGTAGTCTGTTACATTTACATTCACCTTTCATACCTCTCAACTGGCAGAGAGGTAGTGTAATGTAGTCTGTTGCATTTACATTCACCTTTCATACCTCCAACTGTCAGACTGGTAGTGTAATGTAGTCTGTTGCATTCACATTCACCTTTCATACCTCCAACTGTCAGAGAGGTAGTGTAATGTAGTCTGTTACATCTACATTCACCTTTCATACCTCTCAACTGTCAGAGAGGTAGTGTAATGTAGTCTGTTACATCTACATTCACCTTTCATAACTTCAACTGTCAGAGAGGTAGTGTAATGTAGTCTGTTACATTTACATTCACCTTTCATACCTCCAACTGTCAGACAGGTAGTGTAATGTAGTCTGTTACATTTACATTCACCTTTCATACCTCCAACTGTCAGAGAGGTAGTGTAATGTAGTCTGTTACATCTACATTCACCTTTCATACCTCTCAACTGTCAGAGAGGTAGTGTAATGTAGTCTGTTGCATCTACATTCACCTTTCATACCTCCAACTGTCAGAGAGGTAGTGTAATGTAGTCTGGTACATCTACATTTACCTTTCATACCTCTCAACTGTCAGAGAGGTAGTGTAATGTAGTCTGTTACATCTACATTCACCTTTCATACATCTCAACTGTCAGAGAGGTAGTGTAATGTAGTCTGTTACATGTACATTCACCTTTCATACCT
Source organism: Protopterus annectens (assembly GCF_019279795.1). Classification (NCBI taxonomy): domain Eukaryota; kingdom Metazoa; phylum Chordata; order Ceratodontiformes; family Protopteridae; genus Protopterus; species Protopterus annectens. Next base: position 50,412,236 of record NC_056749.1, read on the forward strand.
CCAACTGTCAGACAGGTAGTGTAATGTAGTCTGTTACATTTACATTCACCTTTCATACCTCCAACTGTCAGAGAGGTAGTGTAATGTAGTCTGTTACATCTACATTCACCTTTCATACCTCTCAACTGGCAGAGAGGTAGTGTAATGTAGTCTGTTACATCTACATTCACCTTTCATACCTCTCAACTGTCAGAGAGGTAGTGTAATGTAGTCTGTTACATTTACATTCACCTTTCATACCTCTCAACTGTCAGAGAGGTAGTGTAATGTAGTCTGTTACATCTACATTCACCTTTCATACCTCTCAACTGTCAGAGAGGTAGTGTAATGTAGTCTGTTACATCTACATTCACCTTTCATACCTCTCAACTGTCAGAGAGGTAGTGTAATGTAGTCTGTTACATTTACATTCACCTTTCATACCTCCAACTGTCAGAGAGGTAGTGTAATGTAGTCTGTTACATTTACATTCACCTTTCATACCTCTCAACTGTCAGAGAGGTAGTGTAATGTAGTCTGTTACATCTACATTCACCTTTCATACCTCTCAACTGTCAGAGAGGTAGTGTAATGTAGTCTGTTACATCTACATTCCCCTTTCATACCTCCAACTGTCAGAGAGGTAGTGTAATGTAGTCTGTTACATCTACATTCACCTTTCATACCTCTCAACTGGCATTGAGGCAGTGTAATGTAGTGTGTTACATTTACATTCACTTTTCATACCTCCAACTGGCAGAGGGGTAGTGTAATCTAGTCTGTTACATTTACATTCACCTTTCATACCTCTCAACTGTCAGATAGTTAGTGTAATGTAGGCTGTTACATTTACATTCACTTTTCATACCTCCAACTGTCAGAGAGGTAGCGTAATGTAGTCTGTTACATTTACATTCACCTTTCATACCTCTCAAAGTACAGTTTTGTACCTACCATAAATGTAGATGTTCGAGTGCTCATACAGCTGCAGTCATTACAGATGGGTTATCCTGCCGTCAGGCGGGTCCTCGGTTGGCCGAATTCCAAAGTCTTGGTCCGACGTCGGTTGTCGTTGCTTCTTCCCTGACGTCAGTACGGCAGACGTATAAAAGAGGCAGCCAACGCCATTTTCTTCAGTTTTTCTTGCCCCAGATGTCAGGTGTCCCCAGAAGGAATGCAAAACATAATATTATGCAAACATGCAATGTAGATAAATCAAAAAACAGTAGTTGCAAGCAAATACACCATAAAAATATTCCCCAAATAGGTTGTATGATAAAGGTGTTTGTCATAACGCCTGTCGTAAGAGGGGACGGAGGGAGGGTAACCTGGACTGCAGCTGTATGAGCACTCGAACATCTACATTTATGATAGGTACAAAACTGTACTATGTTCATCGTGCATACAGCTGCAGTCATTACAGATGGGTAGAATCCCAAAGCTAAGTAAGGGTGGTAGGCACTAAGTGGAACTAGGAGGGGTGAGGATGCCCTGCAGGACTGCTGTGGCAAAGCCCGCTCTAGATTTTGAGTATAGTGGAAGGTGGTAGAGCTTGGAGAAAGTGTGCACTGAACTCCAAGTAGCTGCTTCCAAAATGTCCTTGGTAGGGACCTCCCTGAGGAAAGCTGCAGAGGTAGCTGTGGCCCTGGTGGAGTGGGATCTGATGTATACAGGCCCAGATTTTCCATGAAATGAATAACAAAAGTGTATGCAGTGGGCTATCCATTTTGAAATTGTCTGTTTGGAAATGGCCTTTCCTTGAGCACCTGTAGCATAGGACACAAAGAGCTGCTCAGATTTCCTGAATGGCTTTGTTCTGTCCAAGTAATAATGAAGTTGTCTGTGAATATCCATGGAATGTAGTAGTCTCTCCCCTTTGTTCTGTGGATTTGGATAAAAGGTAGGTAAATGAATAGTTTGATTCAAAGCTACACTGGATACTACCTTTGGCATGAAGGTAGGGTTGGTTCGTAAGGAAACTCTGTCCTGATGGAAAATGATGAATGGTTGCACAGCCATGAGGGCCTGTAGTTCCGAAACTCTGCGTGCTGAGGTGATAGCCAGAAGGAAGGCTGTTTTCCATGACAAGTATTATAGCTCTGTTGAAGAAGACGGCTCAAAGGGAGGCAGGGTCAGCTTTTCTAATACGAAGTTGAGGTCCCAAGCTGGGACTGGTGGTTTCCTTGGGGGTTTTATATTTTTTGCCCCTCTGAGGAACTGCCTTAATAGAGGATGTGAGAATAAAGGAGGATCTGTGTTGTATTGTGCAGAAATGGCTGAAGCGTGGATGTTGATGGAGGAGAAGGAAAGGCCACTGTTTAACATCTCAGCAAGGTACTGTAAAATTTGAGGTATATTTATTACCCAAGGATTCTGGCCCTTTTCTTGATTCCAGGAACAAAATTGTTTCCATTTGGCGGAGTAGGCTTTTCTAGTAGAGGGTCTTCTGGCCTCCAAGATGACATCCTGCACCTCCTTGGAGAGGAGAGTCTGTTGGGAAATTAAGGTATTCTCCATGCAGCTAGATTTAGGGTTTTGAGCTGGCTGTGAAGGGTTTTGTAGTTGTGCTGGAACAACAGAAGAGGGACTAGAGGTAGGATCCATGGTGGGGAGTGTGTCAGCCTCTTTAGGAGAGGATACCAGTGTTGTTGTGGCCAGTCTGGAGCAATGAGAATCATTTGTGGCCTCTCTGCTCTGGCTTTTAATAGAACTTTGGTCAGTAGAGGAAGAGGCGGGAAGGCATAGACTGTAAATATTGTCCAATTGAAAGAGAGTGCGACCACTTTCCAGGCCTGTGGATGATAGGTCCTTGAACAACATTTTTTCAACTGGTAATTTCTGTGGGTAGCAAATAGATCTATGTCTGGCTGTCCCCATGCCTGAGTTATCTTTGTGAAAACTTGAGGATGCAACTTCCATTCGTGTGGGTCTGTCATATTTCTGCTTAAGTTGTCCGCCAGTGTGTTTTCCTTCCCTGGCAGGAATTGTGCCTGTAGTTGAATTTGCAATTCCAGTGCTTTGTTCCATAGGGTCATGGCTTGCCTGCACAGGGGGTATGAATGAGTTCCCCCCTGTTTGTTTATGTACCACATGACTATGGTGTTGTCTGTCCTTATCAATAGCTGGCCTGGATGCAGTAGGTCTTTGAAGGTCATAAGAGCATTTTGCATGGCTAGCATCTCCTTTTGGTTGATGTGTAGGTGCTTCTCTTTTTAGGACCATTTTCCCTGAATGCACTGATCTGCCATGTGTGCTCCTCAGGCATAGTCTGAGGCATCCGTTGTGATGATTTGAGTTGCTTGAGGTACACAGAAAGGGAGACCTGTGTTTTTTTGGCATGCTTGAGCCCACCACAAAAATTCCTTTTGAAGGCATGGAATGAGTGGTATAATTGTTTCCAAGCTGTGGCTGTGTTGAGACCATAAGTTTTTTAGGTACCATTGTAGTTTCCTCATATGCAGCTTTGCACATGGTATTAGTAGGATGCAAGATGCCATGAATCCCGGAGCCTGCAGGAATTTCCTTGCAGTTAGTCTGGTGAAAGTTGCCATTTTGTTGAAGTATTGAGACAGTTGCCCTTGTTTGTCTGGCGTGAGGTAGGCCATCTGGGTGGTTGTATTTAAGCTGGCACCCAGGAAAATTATCTGTTGAGAAGGTATTAGTTTTGATTTATTTTTGTTCACTGTGTATCCCAGGTAGTTTAACAGTTTTATTACAAATGCCAGATGCTGCAATAGAATGTCCTTGCTGTCCGCTTGGATCACGCAGTCATCCAGATATGGGTAGATTTGTATTCCTTGTTGTCTGCAGAAGGCAATTACTGATGCCAGGCATTTCGTAAACACTCTGGGCGCAGTAGATAAGCCAAAGGGCAATGCCGAGAATTGGTAATGGGTTGAACCTGCAAGAAATATGAGGTATCTTCTGCAATCTTGTCTGATAGGGACATGCAGGTATGCCTCCTTGAGGTCCAATGTTACCAGCCAAGACTCCTTGCCCAGCATGGGAAGAAGCTGCTGTAATGTGAGCATCTTGAATTTTGGCACTTGTAGATATGTATTTAGGATGGATAGGTCTAAGATGGGTCTCCAATCTTTGTCTTTCCTTGGTACCAGGAATAGTCTGGAATAAAAACCTTGACCTTGTTCTTTTGCAGGTACCTCTTGAATCGCTTTCATATCCATGAGAGCGGAAATTTGTCTTTGTGCCTCTGCCCTTTGATTTTGTGGCAGGTTTGGCATGCCTCTCATTTTTGGAAGGGTGTGAAAGTGGAACCTGTAGCCTCTGTCTCTAATGTCCAGAATCTATTTGTCTTTTGTAACAATATGCCAGTTTTTTGAAAATAATGCCAGTTTTCCACCCAAAGGTGCTGCCATTAAAGCTTTGTTTGGCAGGCATAGGGGGAAGTCATTGTGTCTGTTTTCTAAATGACTGTGATCTATCTTCTCCACCTCTTGGGGTTGGTGCTTGCCACTGTCTTGCTCTGTAAGATCCTTGAGGTTGTCTTCTACCCCTTGGGCATCTGTATCTGCCCCTTTGAGGTCTGTCCGTGGCTGGAAAGGACCAATTTTTTGAAGGCCAGTTTCTGCTGAAGCGTGGAGGTTGTACCTGCAAGAAATCTTTCACTGTTTGCATAGATTTCGCTTTTTCCTCCATTTTCTTTAGTACCTCCTCAGCTTTAACACCAAACAATAGATCTTTTTGAAGTGGTGCATCTAATAACTTTGCTTTGACATGATCTGGTAAGGTTTCCTCTTTGAGCCAAGCATGTCTACGTATAACAGACCCAGTGACAGCAGCTCTTCATGAGGCCGCTAAAGCATCAAAACCACACTGCAAGGTATGATTACCCACTTGCTCTGCTCCATGCAACAAATCCTGCAACTCTTTCAAATCTGGTTGTTCTGTTTGTGTCATTTTGCTTTTCAACTGAGATAACAAAAACTGTTGGTACTTTAACATATGAAATTGACAGTTTAATGCCCTCATGGTTAAAGTGGCAGATGTATGCACCTTTTTCCCCCACCTTTCTAATGCTCTGGAATCTCTCTCTGAAGGTAAAGGGTTTTTAGCAGTAGAGGCCTTAATCCCCTTGGGACCCTGAGAAATAGTTTCTGGGTCAGCAGAAGGGCTTTTATAAAGGAACTGGTGAGAATCAGGGACCCGGTAATACCTGTCTGGTTTAACAGGGGCTGGAGGTAAAGAATCTGGATTAAGACTGGCTTCTGCGTACACATCATCCAAAATATCTAAAACAGGAGGGATAGCCAGGGGCCTATGCTGGGGGAGCAGTAGAAATTCCCTGAGCCTTTTCTTGGAATCTGAGTAATCTTGGCCTTCCCAGTGGAAGTGTTCCCTCAATGTATGCAGGGTTTCCCCAAAAGAGTAGTCCTCAGGGGGGGAGACCGAGGGAATAGACTCCTCAGCATCAGAGTCTTCGAAAGGGGAATAGGCATAACCCTGGTCCTCAGAATGGTCTGAGGTAGTAGAAGCCTGGTCTGAGGAAGGGTAGTCTTCCTCCAATCTGGGTCTTTTGTCAGAGGGGGGGGGGTTGAGAACCCCTGATGAGAGTTATCAAATCCTCAACCATTTTAAGCATCTGCTTTTTAGGCATGGGGCCTTGAGAGGAGGTCTGAGGACCCTGTTTTTTAGTTTTCATGGCAGCTTTAGATTTAGTGAAGGATTTAATAGAGAAGGTGGAAGGCCTGAAGACACCTTCAGAAATGGCAGGCCTGACTAAATTTTCAGTTTCCCCGCCAAGAGTGGCGTTGGTATCTGCAGTGGGAATGGAGACCGAGGAGCCTGCGACCTCAGGTACTGAAGTCACCGCTAAAATAGTTTCATCGGTAGTCAGGGGCTGCGTAGGCGCCTCGCTGAGAACCGGAGAACCGGTAGTCGGCCTAAGCGTGGTCTCAGTACTCGGTGCAGACCTCGGATGTCGGTCCTTGTCTTTGTGTCTTTTGCTTAAAAGTGGTGTTGGTGTATCCGACGACATGATATAATTAAGTTTTTTTGCCAAAATAATGAAGGGGGAACTCCGCCCGGTGCTTAATAGTGCGCTTGTTGAACCTAGCACAAAAACGGCAGGCCGAGACGTCGTGGTCTGGCCCTAAGCAAGGTATACAGAAAGAGTGGAAATCCTTATGCGGTATTTGCTTCCCACAAGAAATGCAATTATTAACTTTGTCTGACATCGGTCTGAGGCAAGAAAAGTTTCCCCAACGGGGTACTTAGCTTTAAAGAAGACTTCGGCTGAAATAATTTCGTAAATCTCAGGAGCTGGTCGACTGGCACTTGCGAACTGCTTCTGCTTCGGGCACTGCGTGGCAAGAAAGACTGAAGAAAATGGCGTCGGCTGCCTCTTTTATACCCCTGCCGCACTGACGTCAGGGAAGAAGTGACGACAACCAACGCCGGACCTAGACTTTGGAATTCGGCCGACCGAGGACCCGCCTGACGGCAGCATAACCCGTCTGTAATGACTGCAGCTGTATGCACGATGAACATCTGTCAGAGAGGTAGTGTAATGTAGTCTGTTACATCTACATTCACCTTTCATACCTCTCAACTGTCAGATAGGTAGTGTAATGTAGTCTGTTACATCTACATTCACCTTTCATACCTCTCAACTGTCAAAGAGTTAGTGTAATGTAGTCTGTTACATCTACATTCACCTTTCATACCTCCAACTGTCAGAGAGGTAGTGTAATGTAGTCTGTTACATCTACATTCACCTTTCATACCTCCAACTGTCAGAGAGGTAGTGTAATGTAGTCTGTTACATTTACTTTCACCTTTCATACCTCTCAGCTGTCAGAGAGGTAGTGTAATGTAGCCTGTTACATTTACATTCACCTTTCATACCTCCAACTGTCAGAGAGGTAGTGTAATGTAGTCTGTTACATCTACATTCACCTTTCATACCTCTCAACTGTCAAAGAGTTAGTGTAATGTAGTCTGTTACATCTACATTCACCTTTCATACCTCCAACTGTCAGAGAGGTAGTGTAATGTAGTCTGTTACATCTACATTCACCTTTCATACCTCCAACTGTCAGAGAGGTAGTGTAATGTAGCCTGTTACATTTACATTCACCTTTCATACCTCCAACTGTCAGAGAGGTAGTGTAATGTAGTCTGTTACATTTACATTCATCTTTCATACCTCTCAGTTGTCAGAGAGGTAGTGTAATGTAGTCTGTTACATGTACATTCATCTTTCATACCTCTCAACTGTCAGAGAGGTAGTGTAATGTAGTCTGTTACATCTACATTCACCTTTCATACCTCTCAACTGTCAAAGAGTTAGTGTAATGTAGTCTGTTACATCTACATTCACCTTCCGTACCTCCAACTCTCAGAGAGGTAGTGTAATGTAGTCTGTTACATTTACATTCACCTTTCATACCTCTCAACTGTCAGAGAGGTAGTGTAATGTAGTGTGTTACATTTACATTCACCTTTCATACCTCCAACTGTCAGAGAGGTAGTGTAATGTAGTCTGTTACATTTACATTCACCTTTCATACCTCCAACTGTCAGAGAGGTAGTGTAATGTAGTCTGTTACATCTACATTCACCTTTCATACCTCCAACTGTCAGAGAGGTAGTGTAATGTAGTCTGTTACATTTACATTCACCTTTCATACCTCTCAACTGCCAGAGAGATAGTGTAATGTAGTGTGTTACATTTACATTCATCTTTCATACCTCTCAACTGTCAGAGAGGTAGTGTAATGTAGTCTGTTACATTTACATACACCTTTCATACCTCCAACTGTCAGAGAGGTAGTGTAATGTAGTGTGTTACATTTACATTCACCTTTCATACCTCCAACTGTCAGAGAGGTAGTGTAGTTTGTTACATTTACATTCGCCTTTCATACCTCCAACTGTCAGAGAGGTAGTGTAATGTAGTCTGTTACATTTACATTCAACTTTCATACCGCCAACTGTCAGAGAGGTAGTGTAATGTAGTCTGTTACATCTACATTCACCTTTCGTACCTCCAACTGTCAGAGAGGTAGTGTAATGTAGTCTGTTACATTTACATTCACCTTTCATACCTCTCAACTGTCAGAGAGGTAGTGTAATGTAGTCTGTTACATCTACATTCACCTTTCATACCTCCAACTGTCAGAGAGGTAGTGTAATGTAGTCTGTTACATTTACATTCACCTTTCATACCTCCAACTGTCAGAGAGGTAGTGTAATGTAGTCTGTTACATTTACATTCACCTTTCATACCTCCAACTGTCAGAGAGGTAGTGTAATGTAGTCTGTTACATTTAAATTCACCTTTCATACCTCCAACTGTCAGAGAAGTAGTGTAATGTAGTGTGTTACATTTACATTCACCTTTCATACCTCCAACTGTCAGAGAGGTAGTGTAATGTAGTCTGTTACATTTACATTCACCTTTCATACCTCTCAATTGGCTAGATTTTCACAGGATTTCCAGATTATTGCTTTATATTTTTTGATCTGCTCCTTATAAAATCTGTGCTTTTCAGACAAATCACTGAGGACTGAAGTCACTAAATAATGACATCCATTTGAGTTTCAAACTTCATATCCTTCAGCAAGTGGATGCTAATGCTTAGTACTTCTTGTTACTGAGTTTAAGAAGTTGGAGACACATTGGACATATTACTGGTAAAAACAGCAGGCAGAAACAAATCTTTTTCTTTTACCACTGTCATTTGTTAGTCTGTACTGCCTGGTGCCAGACACAACCTTAACAACAGAAGCAGAGTATGCTTAACATTTGTTAAGGCTGGAGCATGCACCACTGACACTTAACTTGTGTTTTTCTGAATATCAGAGAGTAACCAGTGAGCTCCATGGACTACATTGTCATTATATTATGTACAAACAGCAGCACCAGCAGCATTGATGCAGAGCACATCATTTTTTATTTTATTTTATATTATAGGATCATAGGAGTTTACTAGACTATCCACCCAGAGGTCATTTCAAGCCTAGCCATTTCATCCCAATGTAATATCATAGATACTCTAGTCAATACACAGGATTGTATTTAGTAATGACTGCCCATCTCCAGGAGGGTAGTGGGCACTCTACCTGGTAAGAATTTATGGTGCCCCATCCACTTGTCCAGGTTCCTTTTGAACATTGTCATAGAGGTGCTCTGCTTCAAATGAATTGGCAGCCTATTCCAGACTTGGCAGTCACTGGGAGACAAATCTGTCCCTTCAGCACATCCTATTCAAGTTGCAAGCCATAGTTAGGTCCCTGGAATGGGTAGCTCTAGTCATGTTTGATTTATGGATGTGCAGAAAATTCATTAGATTTGTGTCGGAGATAGCTTTGTAAGCCAGGGATAAGTCTCCCCTAAGAAATCTATATAATACTGAGTATAGTGACAGGGACTTTAGTCAATCTGTGTAAGGCATGTGCTGGAGTCCCTTCATCTTCTCTGTTAGAAACTTCGGAGGTCTCTCCAATTGCTGTAGGTGCTTTATACTATACATGCCAAAAGGGGCGTTATATTCAATTATGGGCTTAATTAGTGCCGAGTATGGAGGGGTTATAACCTACTTTGCTCTAGAGGTGATGCCTTTGTGGGTCTACTTTAGTTCGAAGAATGATCAGATGATCGAACGCTGTTAGTCTGAGCACGAAATGTCAAACCGGCAAAATAGCAAATCGCCGGAACAGCAAATTTTTTCTCAGGGAAATAAATCGCTGGGCTGGCCATCTGGGTTGTGCCATTTCCTTCACTATAGTGCAATCTTGGAGTTGGCATATTTAAGTAGGGGGGTGCCCCCCACATGGGGGTGGGGGTGGGGGCAAAGACCCCACTTCATTTAGTGTTGTTTTTTTTTTTTGGGGAACAGCAAATTTTTCCCTGGGAAAAGAATTCGCTGTTCTGGTTGTTCGCTGTTATGAGCTTTCGAGATTTAGGGGTCGATATAACAACATTCGATCATCTGAACGTTCGTTGTTATAATATAGACCCGCCTTTGCTAATTACGTGTGTTACATAGAAAGCCTTTACTACAACAGTAGACATATGGTGGTCAAAGTTAACATTGCAGTCTCCAAGATCTCTTACCACTTCATAAGTACCTATGGTACTGTTATTAATTTAATAGTGTGAAGGGACATTGTTTTTACCAAAGTGAATGATGATGCATTTCTTTGCATTCAGTTTGAGACCGTGACTAAGACACCAGTTGTTGGTCTGAGTAAGACCCTCCTGAAGTATACTGACATAATTTGGGGATCTGCGTAAAACCCTCCTGAAGTATACTGACATCATTTGGGGGTCTGCGTAAGTCCCTTCTGAAATATACTGACATCATTTGGGGGTCTGTGTAAGACCCTTCTGAAGTATACTGACATCATTTGGAGGTCTGCATGAGACCCTCCTGAAGTATACTGACTTCATTTGGGGGTCTGCATAAGACCCTCCTGAAGTATACTGACATCATTTGGGGGTCTGTGTAAGACCCTCCTGAAGTATACTGACATCATTTGGGGGTCTGCATAAGACCCTCCTGAAGTATACTGACATCATTTGGGGGTCTGCGTAAGACCCTCCTGAAGTATAATGACATCATCATGCAGTTGTCTGTAAACTTGGTCAACCACAGCCCCTTAGTTTTGCCTTGAGCTTCTGAGAAGTATATGCAAAACAGTAGGGGGCGCAGCACTGACCCTTGTGGCACCCTGCTGGTACTATAGCTGCTGGTTGATGTGGAGTCACCCACTTTGATAGTGTGTGACTGGTTTATGAGCCAGTTCACAACCCATCTTACAACAAATGGAATTACATTCAATTTGCTAAGTTTATCTGTAATGTCTGGGTGTGGGATTGTGTCAAAGGCCTTGGCCAAGTCGAGGTATGCTGTGTGCACAGATTTTCCCTTGTTAATGGCCCTGGTCACATTTTCAAAGAAATCTACCAGGTTTAAAAAGGCAGGACCTGCCCTTGAGGAAGCTGAATTGGGTCAGATCCAGAGTTTGGAGGTCACCTATTTCTTTATTTATGAGGCCCATGATCGTATGTTCCATGGCCTTACAGATGAGAGTGGTCAGACTTATGGGTCTATAATTCACTGGATCTGTTGCTAAGCCATGTTTGTGGAGGGGAATAACAGTTGCTGTTCTCCATGCCACAATAACAAAGCCAGTTGTCAGCCTGTGATTGAATAGGGTACTTAATGGTGATGCTAGTTCATGTTTTGGTTTGTTTTGAAGACAGCCTGGGATGCCGTCTGGTCTTGCAGAGGCTATGTTTTCTGTCTTAGACAAGGCTCTAATGACTAGTTCTTTGGATATGTAGGGTGGGGGGAAGTTAGGGGCAAGGGCTGTGAGAAGTTTGGAGGGATAAGGGAGTGAAATATTCACCAAATCTGTCCACCAGCAGGTTTGCTATGTTATCAGGATCAGTGTGTGTGATACCGTTAGTCATTAGTTTGGCACATGCTTGGGTCCTACCTTCTAGGATGTGTATGTAGCTGTAAAATACCTTATGGTTATCTTCAGCTGTGACTGCAATGTTTTTCCTCAAAGTTACCCTTCGAGGATTTGACAAGTGGTCCTATTCGTCTGTTGAGGCTGAGAAGGGTGCTTTTCCATTGTTGGGCCCTCGCTTTAGTTTTCTTAGACATCAGTTTTTGTGTTTATTCTAAGGTTTGTTGATGCTGTATGCCCACCAGGACAGCTTGTTTTTATTTGGGGTTCTGGCTTTGATTAGCTCTGGAACAGACAAGTCTATACACTTACACAAGTGATTGTACAGGGCTTTAGTGTACGTTTTGGTGTAGTTACCACTTCCAGCTGTGGGTGGGGTTTGGAATGGATATATACCTTCCCCTAGGAGGGTATAGTTTGCTTGGTGAGGATTTTTAGTCTGACTTCAACCTTTGTGAGTTCTGGTGTTAATGCCAGTATGAAGGTGACTGATTTGTGGTCAAACTTAACTAAGTAGGATCTGACAGTTGGGGTAGTGCATCTGTTTGTCATCTTAAAGAACAATTTGTTCTAAGGCATTTGAGTTACCAAAGTCAAGGAACTTTTGAACTAGTAATTTAGGGCTAGAGTAGGTTTCCCAGTTGATGGTAGGATAATTGAAATCCCCCATGATCAGAGTGGTTGGCAATATTTGGACTGACTCCAGTTTGGTCAAGTAAGCCTTGTGCACATCATGATCCATGGAAGGGGATCTATAACTAACTATGAGTTGAATGGAGGTCTTGGCAACAGTAATCTGAACTTGGAGTAACTCCATGGTGTTGTCTTGTCTAACTAGTCAGGAGGTGACTATCTATCTAATATAGATAGAAACACCCCCTCCTTAGGTTTGCATGCATTCATTTTGCAGTCTAAAGGTGTGGATGGCATTGTAACCTTGGAAACCAGGGCAGCTTCTGAGGCCTTGTGTGACACCCCACCACTGAACCAGTAATCAAAGAACCTCAATCCTCACTACTGGCACCAGTGAAGGATGTACACTGAGATGATGACAAGTACACACACAGTATTTCCAGATGCAGCTCTCTGCATCAAGTGCAATTTCCCTTAAGAGCACACAGATGCCACAGTCAAGTCCAGTGCTGGTTTCTCCCTCTTTCTCCAGATCCTCAGTAAGACTCCCCACTGACACAGCTATAGAGTTGAGTCCTTAGCCAGGGTTCCAAGCCAAGTCCTCCAATATTCTCTCTGTCCAACTAGTGTTTCATGTCCCTGCCCAAGTAGCTGACACACACACACTTTTGGAGATTTGTTTTACACACACTCACACCTGGGAAAGGCTGGCACAGGTTTACTAGCTATGCCCCCTTCTGCCCAGACTATAAGGTAGTTATCACTGCCACCAGAACCCCTTATCAGCTACTTTAAGGACCTTAACAAAGGGTGCCCAATTTTACCATGTAATATTACTATTAATACCAAGGGGTAGCTTGACCAAGAGCAAGGCTATTAGGAGTGGCCTACACAGTGTCACCAAATAAATATGCAAGTACTCTCAGAACTTAAATATCTCTACACAGATCAACCACAATGAAAGGTTTAAATATACTTAATAATGAATAATAAAAGAACAAGATAATACTAAATATATATTTACAGTGACATCAGAGTTCAAAATCACAGGAAATATTTAAAACAACATTGCAGGACAGTCTCAAATAAATGAAGAAAAACATCTAAACTATGCTTCAGTATATTCCTGACGATATCTAACAGAATTACTATACCCTAGTTAACTTACTTACAGAGCAAGGCAGATGTGGTGAATGGATCTTCTAGCTGATGTTGTCAGGTCAAAGACAGAATATAGACTGCTGTGCCTCTCACAGAGACCTCTCAAATTAATATCTCAAATATTACTGCTGGGATAGCTTGCAGAATGACATAATTTCTCGTCATCTGACTATCCCAGATAAACCCCCCACTGCTGGAATCTAGCAGTATTTAGCATCTACCTGTGAAAATACATAGACAAGGGTTTTTCTTCAGATCTTTGATAGATGCTGGAAGTCATAAAACAATAAAACACTTCCAAGACAATACTGAAAGTTCCTTAGTTTTAGACATTTTTTCTCCTTGTCCCATAAAGTGATTTAATTTCAGCTATGTTTCTGAAATTTACTAGACTGAGGTTAACCTCCTGTATCCAAGTTTCCACTATTAAAATATATACATTTACACAGTTACAGTAGTGCATGTACATTTCTGTTATTTTCCAATATGGTACACTGTGGACACATCTTTAAGCTCAGTACTTTATAAAATATCTTTTCTACACACACATCTGTACAAACCTAGTTTGATATATACAAGACATACAGCTCTAATACATTTGTAACACAAGCATCTTATATAAATCATGTTGATATTCACAAATGACATATAATTATTTACAAAATTCCAGCTAGCTGTGCTGACAGTATCTCCTTTTGTCAAAGCTTGAAAGTACAGTTGTGTACACTTACCATAAATGTATATGTTCAAGTGTATTCACTGTTGCAGTCATCACATTTGGGTTATCTGCTTGCAGTAGCCCTCAGTCTGCCTGATTATCAAAGTCTTGGGTCCTGCGTCAGTTGCTGTCTCATCTTCTGTGATGTCAGGCAGTCAGGGGTATAAAGCATGCAGCCAATGCCATTACATCAGTTTTTCTTGCCACAGATGTCAGGTGCCCCTCCCCCAATGGGAAGCAATTAAATATATATATATATATATATATATATATATATATATATATATATATAAGGTTATACCTTCAACAAAAAAGCAAATGCACCAAAAAGCTTTTAAGCATGGTAAAGGATAATAGAGGTATAGCCAAAAGAAGTCAGGGGGCTGGAGGGAGGGTAACCAGCACTGCAACAGTGAATACACTCAAACATCTACATTTATGGTAAGTGTACACAACTGTACTATATTCTTCATGTTTCACTGTTGCAGTCATCACATTTGGGTAGATTCCCAAAGCTAAGGATGGGAGGAGGACTTTAGATCACATTAGGGTGAGCTATAAGGCCCTGCAAGACTGTAGTGGCAAAGCCAGCTCTGGATTTAGAGAAAATTTGTAATGCTTGGTGAAAGTATGTGCAGAACTCCAGGTAGCAGATTCTAGGATGTCCCTGGTAGGGACACCTCTGAGGAAGGCTGTAGAGGTAGATAACCCTGGTTGAATGTCTAATCCCCTGTGGGATAGGTTTTCCTTATAGCAGAAATGGATGCAATGGCCTATCCATTTAGAAATGGTTTGCTTTGAAATAGCCTTCCCCTCTGCCCCTGCAGCAAATGCCACCAGCATTTGTTCAGATTTCCTTTTAGGTTTAGTCCTGTCCAAGTAAAATATAAGTTGTTTGTGCACATCTAAGGAGTGCAGTATCCATTCCCCTTTGTTCTGTGGATTAGAAAGGAAGGTTGGCAAATGAATGGACTGATTAAGAGCCATACTGGATACTACCTTGGGCAAAAAGGAGGGATTGGTCCTGAGGGACACCCTGTCCACATGAAAGAGGATGAAAAGCTCCACTGCCAAAATGGCCTGTAATTCTGATACTCTTCTTGCTGAAGAGATTGCTAAAAGAAAGGCTGTTTTCCAAGAAAGGAATTTTAACTCTGCACTTGCAGCTGGCTCGAAAGGAGGAAGAGTGAGTTTTTCCAATACAAAGTTAAGGTCCCAGGCTGGAGTTGGGGCTCTCTTGGGAGGTCTTAAGTTTTTGGCCCCTCTGAGGAACTGATTGAGCAGTGGATGAGAGAAGAGGGGTGGTTTTGTGCTGTAATGAGCTAAAATGGCTGAGGCATGAATTTTGATGGAGGAAAAAGAAAGGCCCTTGTGAAGCATCTCAGTTAGGTATTGGAAAATCTGAGGTAAATTGGGCGCAGCTGTGTCCATCCCTTGAGTTTGGTTCCAGTCACAGAATCTTTTCCGTTTTTCAGTATAAGATTTTCTAGTACTAGGCCTTCTTGCCTCCAAAATGACATCCAACACTTGTTTACTGAGGGATGGTAATGGAGAGATTAGGTAATTAGCCAGGCTGCCAGGTTCAGTGTTTGAAGCTGAGGGTGCAGAATCTGGCTCTCCTGCTGTGACAGGAGGGTAGGGGTCTGAGGTAGGTGTCATGGAGCCAGCAGTGACACGCTGTGCAAGAGGGGGTACCAGTGTTGGCATGCCCAATCTGGTGCAATCAGTATCATCCTTGGTTTGTCCTGTTTGATCTTTAGTAGTACTTTGGAGAGGAGAGGCAGAGGAGGAAAGGCATAAACTGATAGATTTTTCCAGGTGAAGGACAGGGCATCTACTTTCCAAGCTTGTTTGTGGGGAGTCCTTGTGCAGAATTTGTCCAATTGGTAGTTCTGGGGGGTGGCAAAGAGGTCTATATCTGGGGTCCTCCATTTGTTTATCAACATGTTGAAAGTCTTTGGTTCCAGTTTCTACTCGTGTGGGTCCATTAGATTTCTGCTTAGTTCATCTGCCAATGCATTTAGTTTCCTGGTAGGAATTGAGCCTGTATATGCACTTGGTAGCTCAAGGCTGTGTTCCACAGAGCCATGGCTAGTCTGCAGAGGGGGTATGAATGGGTACCCCCTGCTTGTTTATGTACCACATAACAGTGGTGTTCTCTGTCTTTACCATTAATTGTCCTGGAAGAATGTGTTCCTTGAAGGCTGTCAGAGCATTCTATACAGCTAGCATTTTTTTCTGATTGATATGCAGGTACATTTGACTTGGGTTCCATTTGCCCTGAATGCACTTCCTTGCCAGGTGAGCCCCCCATGCATAGTCTGATGCATCTGTTGTTAGGGTTTGGGCGGCAGGGATAGAGTGAATGGTAGTCCTTTGTTTTGTTGGCAGGCCTCTGCCCACCAAAGGAACTCTAACTGCAGGCAAGGAATGATAGGAATCATTGTTTCTAGATCATGATAATGTTGACACCATAGGCTTTTTAGATACCACTGTAGTTTCCTCATATGCAGTTTTGCATATGGAATTAGTAGGATGCAGGAGGACATGAACCCCAAGGCTTGCAGTATTTGCCTTGCAGATAGCAGGGTTTTTATGGCCATTAGTTTGAAGTAAGTTGTCAAATGAATTTGTTTCTCTGGCGTGAGGAAAGCCATCTGGGAAGTTGTGTTCAAGCTTGCTCCCAGGAATGTAATTTGCTGACAGGGTACCAAATGTGATTTCTTTTTGTTTATGGTGTAACCCAGACAAGTTAACAACTTTTGTACAAATGCCAGATGATTTAAAAGTATGTCCTGGCTTTCTGCCTGAATTAGACAATCGTCCAGGTATGGGTATATTTGAATATTTCCTTGCCTGCAAAATGCAATGACCGGAGCTAGGCACTTTGTGAATACCGGGCACAGTAGATAAGCCAAAGGGCAGTGCAGAGAACTGATAGTGCATGCAGTCTGCTTTGAAGCGTAGGTATCTTCTGCAAGATTCCCTGATTGGGATGTGCAGGTAGGCTTCCTTTAAATCGAGTGTTGCCAACCAGGCATCTTTGCCTATCATGGAAAGCAACTGGTGAAGAGTTAGCATCTTGAATTTTGGAATCACCAAAAAGTTATTTAGGATAGAAAGGTCCAGGATAGGACACCATGAGTTGTCTTTTCTGGGTACCAGGAAAAGTCTTGAGTAGAAACCTTATCCCTTTTCTTCTTCTGGTACAGTCTGAATAGCCTTTAATTTTAAGAGAGAGAGTACTTGCTTTTGAGCCTCTGACAACTGATATGGGGGTAGATCTGGCCAACCGTTTGGGGTTGGTAATGTGTGGAAGTGAAATCTGTATCCTTGGGAAACTATATTTAAAATCGGGTCTATATCAGTTGAGCGAAAACCCCTTTACACGAATACCTAAACATCGACCTCTATACCTTGAACCATGAAAATCCCGAACGCACTAAATCGCAAAAAATAAAATATCGAACTATCATAGATGGCCAACCTCACCACCCACTACTTAGTACCTACCCAAACAAAATAAATAAACCACATACATACACTAACCAAACCCTACAGACATACACCCAAACAAAATAAATAATCCGCATACATACATTTAACAAAACCCTACATCCAACACTACACTAAACCCCACATACACACTATCCTTATATCCTTAACCCCTCCCTAACCCTAAGGTCCGTAACTACCGCACACTTTCCCTACAGACATACACCCAAACAAAATAAATAACACACATGCATATATTTAAAAAAACCCTACATCTAACACTACACTAAATCTTACATACATTACCTATCTATGCACTTACCTTAACCCAAATCCTAACCCTAAAGTCCTATGTATCACACACTTACCTTGCGGAGCTATACCGCAGACAGGCTAACCAAAACAAATTGACTTTTCGGAATTTGCGGTTTTGGATGTTCGAGGTTTACGTACTTCACGCAATACGGTTCAACGTATTCGTATTCGCATACTAGAGCTTTCGTTCAACTGATATAGACCCTTTAAAATCCATTTGTCCTGGGTAATGAGGTCCCAGTTTTTTGCTTGCAGAGCAATCTTTCCCCTGAAAGGAGCAGTCAGTTGAGAAGTGCTTGGGAGTTTTAAAGTTAAGTCATTGAGACAGCTTACCACAGGGGGAGGCTTACTACTCCCTGATTTGGAAGTGGGAGCCCCTCGCTGCTTAGGCCTGTGCGCACCCTGGGACTGAAGCCTGGGTGTTCTGCTGGTTCTGGGTTTGAACTGAGAAGGCCTGGAAGAGGCAGGAAAGGACCAGTTTTTTGAAGGCCAATGCCTACTAAATCTTGGAGGCTGCAGTTGTAAGAAATCTTTAACAGTTTGCATAGATTTAGCTTTTTCCTCCATCTTTTTAAGAACTTCTTCTGCTTTGTTGCCAAACAGGCGGTCCTGATTTAAGGGGACATCCAGCAATTTAGTTTTAACATGATCTGGAAAGATTGCTCTTTAAGCCAAGCATGCCTTCTAAGTACAGACCCGGTGACAGCAACCCTGCAAGATGCCTCTAGTGAATCAAAACCACATTGCAAAGTATATTTACCAACTTGTTCAGCAGAATGCATTAAATCCTGTAAATCCTTATTTTCAGCACAGTCAGGAATCAACATAATTTTCTGTTTAAGCAATCCAATAATATGCTGCTGACACTTTAACATATGAAACTGGCAGTTTAAGGCCCTAATGGCCAAGGTTGCAGAAGTGTATACCTTCTTACTCCATCTATCCAGGGCCCTTGAATCTCTATCAGAGGGGAGAGAGGGTGGGATTTTTGGCAATAGTAGCCTTAATGCCCTTGGGTCCCTGTGAAATGGTCTCAGGATCTGCAGTAAGATTTTTAAAAATGAACTTGTGAGAATCAGGAACCCTGTAATATCTATCAGGTTTTCTGGGAGCATGAGGTAAAGAGTCAGAGGCCAAGCTAGATTCCGAGAAGGCATCGTCAACAATGTCCAGCACAGGAGGGATAGGTAAAGGCCTGTGTTGGGGCAGGAGTAAGAAATCTCTAAGCCTCTTTTTAGAATCAGAGTAATCCTGGCATTTCCAGTGAAAATGCTCCCTAAGAGTATGCAAGGTTTCACCAAAAGAGAAATCCTCTGGGGGAGAAGCAGAGGGAATACAGTCCTCTGCATCAGAATTCTCATAGGTAGATAAGGGTAAATCCTGGTCATCAGAGGAGACAGAAATTTCAGAATCCTGGTCGGAAGCATCATAAGCAAATTCAGTCCTAGGTTTCTTAGAGGGGGAAGGTTGGCTTCCCCTGATTAAAGTAATAAGGTCTTCAGCCATTCTTATCATTTGTTTTTTAGGCATAGAGGCCTGACCATGCAGTCTGGGCGTCAGTTTTCTAGGCATGGTTTGAGTTTTAGGCCTTGAAGAAGAAGATGACGTTGGTTTAATATGCAAGTCAGTAGGCCTGAATACACCATCAGAAGCCAGTGCCTGCACAGCGGCTCCGGACCCACCCAAGGGAGAGATATCTGCAGGTTCCACAGTTGAAGCATCTCGCAGCATACCAGACTCTGAATGGGTCTCAGTAGAGGCCTGCAAATCTGAAGTAGCAGGTATCAGGGGCTGCGAAAGTGCCTCACTGAGTACCGGCAAACTGGCGACTAGCTTAGGAGAAGCATTGTCAGCAGCTTTGGACCTAGGCAGCCTGTCTCTGTCTTTATTTTTGCATTTTTTCGGAATGTCGGTAGTCAGGTGGCTTACCAAAGACATATATGGATAATTGAACCAGTACCAAAATATTTAGAAGCAAAAATATACCGAGGAACGTCGTGGTCAGGGCCTAGGCAAGGAATACAGTATGAATGAAAATCTTTATGAGGTATTTGCTTTCCACAAGAAATACAATTATTGATTTTTACTGACATCAGTTTAGAGCAAGAAAAAGATTCCCCAACAGGTACTTAGCTTTAGTTGAAGACTTCGGTTCTGAAACTCAAAAATGAAAATTTCAGGAGTCGGCCAACCGGCACTAGCGAATTGCTTCTGCTTTGGGCACTGCATGGCAAGAAAGACTGATGTAATGTTATCGGCTGCATGCTTTATACCCCTGACTACCTGACGTCATGGAAGATGAGACAGCAACTGACGCAGGACCCAAGACTTTGATAATCAGGCCAACAGAGGGCTACTGCAAGAAGATAACCAAAATGTGATGACTGCAACAGTGAAACAAGGAGAACATCCAGGTTTCTGTGAGTGTACAGACATCTACAACCTCAAGTGGTAAGACTGCTTGCAGGATGTGCAGTTTTTGGTTTAAGCGCCTAGCGTTTAGCAGCATGACCCTTATTTTGTTATGACTGGCAATTTTCATGTCAGCAATTTTGTTTTTGAGACCTTTCCTAAACAAGGTACTATGGGGGAGGCAAGAGCCTTTGCCAGCTGATGAAAGCCTAGTGGTGCCAGATGCAAAAGTCTCTGGCAAAGCAGTGAGGTTTGTCAACCATGTCATTCCAGGCTGATGGAAACTGGATCCCCTTTGAATGACACCAAAAACTAAGCCAATTATTGAAAAAGATAATTTTTTGTTTATATTGTGGAATCATTCTAGGTGAGGTTAACATGCTGCTGAAGGCTAGGGACATGGCTGCCTGGGACACATACTCAGAGAGGTCAATCATGTCTCTATTCATATAGTCCAGTGAGGTACATCTCAGGTCATTCACTAACATGAGCTATGACAGAGTCATAATGGTACTTGTTGCTGAGAGACCTGAGCACATGCGTGATCTGACAAATTCTGGCACCTGATAGGCAGCTGACTGTGACTTTCTCCTTATCTAACCTGGTGAGTGTGACATCCCCGTGTCTCACTATGGAGTCTCTAATGACAAGAACATTTTTTTGAGTGTTACGCCTTAAGGGTTTGGTAGGTGAGACACTAGGGTTAACACCTGTCCCACTTTGCGAGGGACAGTCCCTTTTTGGGCAGTTGTGTTCTGAAAAAAAATTGTAAAAATAGCAAATGTCCTGAAATATTAGGGCAAAAGTATTTCCTATATTTTATGTGATAGTTGCATAAAACAGTTATTCTGTATCTGAAACACCTAAATATTATAAGAAACGGAATAAGCAACTAAAATGCTACAAGAATAAGCTTTTATTTAGGCAAAAAAGTGAAGTTATGTCCCTTGTACTGGCTGTGGGTATGTTTTGGCCTGCAAAATCTGAAGTTTGTACCACAATTGTCCCACTTTGGGCATTTGAAAAGGTGGCAATCCTATGAGACACCAATGTTGCTATGTGAGTTGGGTACTGTGGGAACTGTGTTAGCTGTGACAGTCATGTGTTTTGGAGGTCTCCAGTTTTTTGGTAAGATTTTAGAGAGAACCTCCACATATGTTGATTTTTGTGTTTGATGCATACTGTGTGTATGAGTAGTACTGGGTGAGTTGACAACCCCTTCAGTGTTATGGTTTTGAGTGCTAGAGAGCAGGGTTCAAGGCTCTTGGTGTAGATACATCTCTTGTACTCTGTTAGAGAGTGAGTTATTAGTAGAGGGTTGTCAGTGTACATGAGCCTCCAGAGACCCATGCCAACAAGGCTGGCAAGAGAAACAGGGGTATCCCACCTGTCCATAATGCTAGGTTTGAAGAATGTTATCACAAAGGGGGTGCTTTCAGAACTGATCTAAGAGGTGCTCTGCAGATGTACATTTCTGGTGGGGTTTTTGGCTAGTGGCTTAATATGTCACAATTCACTAGCAATACTTCTTAGACCTGAAATGTAGTAATGATGAAGACTACACTACTGTACTATAGCTGTATCTAAGGGAAAAATTGTCAAAATTATCGGTCCGGCTATGGCGTACAATTGCATGGCAGTTCGCTGGACTGCTCAATGTGCAAACAAGCAGAAACCTGTTCAAATGTAGGGCTTAAATAGCAGAAGCTAAAAATTAAAAAAAAAAACTTAAAAAAAAATCAAAAGACCCAATGATGATTCCTATAACAAGCCCTAGATCAACCACCCTTCACCAGACAGGTTCCAATCAGCCCACGTCTCTCACAAGGGTGCAGAAGAGCCCCTTCCAATCAAAGCTGGCTTGGAAAATGTGGTCAGTATATAACAGCCACTACAAACAGACCTAGATGCAACAAACCTGTATCTGGACTATGCTACAGTTACTAGCTACACTAATTCAGGTGGGAAACACTAAAAAAAGTTTTAAACAGCAGAAAAGCAGCAAGGAGACACTAAAGAATGTTTTAAACAGCAAACAAATCAGTTATTTAAAACACTGATTGGCAGGAAAACAACAAACAGAACAGATGCTTTGCAAACAGTGAAAATAGCAAGACAAAAGCTTTGCAAACAGTGAAAACAGCAAGAAAGTGCAATTTACTAGGCATAGTAAAGCAGATAAATGCAGTACAAATGGTGCAGTTTAGTTTACAATATTAAAACACAGTGTTAAATGAGCAGAACATAATAAAAAAGTGCAGTAAATAGCATAATCAAGCAAAAAAAAATAAAATAAATAAAAATAAAAAAACAGGCAACTTATTTTTTTGGGGATGCTTAGAAGCCTCTAGTCATCTGGAATCTCAGCTCAGAGTTGTGGCTGGTAGCCCACCTCAGTTCAGCATGGTTCAAACAAGCAGATATTATTTTGTAAAATGACTAAACAGACTGTTGTGATTTTATGCAACCTATAAACCAATGTGATTTCTGAGACACCTTTTTAGTAAAAACCTCTACACAGTTTGATGTGCATTCTGCTATTTTCATTTAAATGTCTGGTTTAACATCATAAAGCCTGCCTGAAATTCAGGATAACAAAGTCCTTCATTACCAGGAAAAAGTCATAATGATTACAACCATAAACAAGAAGAACCTCCAACATCTCTTCACAAACACAACAATGATCTGTACTTGTTTTATTGGTCACAGCCCTCAGAGATGGGTGTGATTTTCTTAAGTAAAATGAACAAAAACTGTGTTTTTTCCATAGCATAACTGTCAATCAGTAATACATTTTGATTGAACCTGTGATTTCTCACTTTTTTATATTTATATTTATGCTAAAATTAATTTTTAGGTTTCTTTATACCGTACTTCTCTGCTACAGTTTCCTTTCACAAATACATTGGAAATGTAAATATCTTTTAAATTGAAAGAATACACTATCTTGTCTTTTTATTTTGGTAGTGAGAGGACTTGCTTACAATTGGATTCTCCTTTTGTAGTAGAATTATTTTTTAATAGTAAAAAAACATTTCCAGCATTGCAGTATGCATGTTTGAGACAGGATTTCCTACCTTGGTGGTGCAAGTGTTTGCTCCAGAAACTCTTCAATTTTTATAAAATCTGTTTTCAAATCTTTGTTAAATAGTAGAAATGGAGGGTTTGTACCAGGAGCCAAATCTTTGAGTTCTTCCGGTTTCCTGCATAACAACAACAAAAGAGCTTTAATTTGCTGTATTAGTAAGATGTTAACAAGTATAAACGTTGTAGAAAGCTTTAACACTCTTGCAGATAAGACCCAAAAGAAAAAAGTATTTGAACATATTATCCTTTATGGTTAACTGGATAAAAGAGGGAGCTAACTTCTTAGCCTTTTATTTTAAATAATTTTATTTATATTTGTTGACCGGGGTAGTGCACTGGTCAATATTGACCAATTTCAGGCTCAGCCTAGGTGAAAAGCAAAACATTTCACAAACAAAAATATAGAAATGTAAGCAATACTAGAATAGCTCAGACTAATTACATAGAAAAAAATGTTATGCATTCTAGAGAACCAGCAGAGTGTAATCTACAATACATACATTAGTTTTTAAAGTGGGTTAATTTTCAGTGAATCTTGAGAGAGAAGAGACTCAGAAAGGGGATAGGTTAGGTGATATGTCCCATGTTGAAGCAGGAGTATTTTTTTTGGATGAAGGAGTTGCATTCTGAATTTGAAATAAGTGCTGATTTACTTAATGTCGATGGGGAGAGATTGCCAAAGAGTAGGTACCTGAAAGCAGAAAGCATGTACAGTGATGTGGAGCTTGGTTCTAGGGGTAATGAGAGTTGGTGTGACACAGCATGTGTAGTGCTGTGGGGTTTGGTTTTAGGGGTAATGAGAGTTGTTATAACAGAGCATGTGTAGTGCTGTGGAGTTTGGCTCTAGAGGTAATGAAATTCGGTGTGACAGAGCATGTGCAGTGCTGTGGAGTTTGGTTCTACATGGGTAATGAGAGTAGTTGTTACAGAGCATGTGCAGTGCCATGGAGTTTGGTTCTAGAGGTAATGAGAGTTGGTGTGACAGAGCATGTGCAGTGCTGTGGAGTTTGGTTCTATATGGGTAAAGAGAGTTGGTGTGACAGAGCATGTGCAGTGCTGTGGAGTTAAGATCTAGGGGTAATGAGAGTTGGTATGACAGAGCATATGCAGTGCTGTGGAGTTTGGTTCTAGCGGGAATGAGAGTTGGTGTGACAGAGCATGTGCAGTGCTGTGTAGTTTGGTTCTAGACTTAATGAAAGTTGGTGTGACACAGCATGTGCAGTGCTGTGGAGTTTAGTTCTAGGGGTAATGGGAGTTGGTGAAATGCAGCATTTGTAGTGCTGTGGGGTTTGGTTCTAGGGGTAATGAGAGGTGCTATAACATAGCATGTGCAGTGCTTTAGAGTTTGGTTCTATGTGGGTAATGAGAGTTGTTGTGACAGAGCATGTGCAGTGCTGTGGAGTTTGGTTCTAGACTTAATGAAAGTTGGTGTGACAGAGCATGTGCAGTGCTGTGGAGTTTGGTTCTATATGGGTAATGAGAGTTGTTGTGACAGAGCATGTGCAGTGCTGTGGTGTGGAGTTTAGTTCTAGGGGTAATGAGAGTTGGTGTTACACAGCATGTGTAGTGCTGTGGGGTTTAATTCTATGGGGTAATGAAGAGTTGTTATAACATAACATGTGCAGTGCTGTGGAGTTTGGTTCTAGGGGTAATGAGAGTTATTGTGACAGAGCACGTGCAGTGCTGTGGAGTTTGGTTCTTGAGGTAATGAGAGTTGGTGTGACAGAGCATTTGCAGTGCTGTGGAGTTTGGTTCTATGTGGGTAATGAGCGTTGTGACAGAGCATGGTCAGTGCTGTGGAGTTTATTTCTAGTGGTAATGAGAGTTGGTGTGGCAGAGCATGTTCAGTGCTGTGGGGTTTGGTTCTTGGGGTAATGAGGGTTGGTGTGACAGAGCATGTGCAGTGCTGTGGAGTTTGGTTCTATAGGGGTAATGAGACTTGGTGTGACAGAGCATATGCAGTGCTGTGGAGTTTGGTTCTAGGGTTAATGAGAGTTGGTGTGACACAGCATGTGTGGTGCCGTGGGGTTTGGTTCTAGGGTTAATGAGAGTTGCTATAACATAGCATTTGCAGTGCTGTGGAGTTTGGTTCTAGGGCTGATGAGAATTGGTGTGGCAAAGCATGTTCAATGCTGTGGAGTTCAATTCTAGAGGTAATGAGAGTTGGTGTGGCAGAGCATGTTCAGTGCTGTGGGGTTTGGTTCTTGGGGTAATGAGGGCTGGTGTGACAGAGCATGTGCAGTGCTATGGATTTGGTTCTAGGGGTAATGAGAGTTGGTGTGACAGAGCATATGCAGTTCTGTGGAGTTTGGTTCTAGGTGTAATGACAGTTGGTGTGATACAGCATGTGCAGTGCTGTGGGGATTGGTTCTAGGGGTCATGAGAGTTGGTGTGACAGAGCATGTGCAGTGCTGTGGAGTTTGGTTCTATGTGGATAATGAGAGTTGTGACAGAGCATGTGCAGTGCTGTGGAGTTTATTTCTAGTGGTAATGAGAGTTGGTGTGACAGAGCATGTGCAATGCTGGGGAGTTTGGTTCTAGAGGTAATGAGAGTTGGTGTGACAGAGCATGTTCAGTGCTGTGGAGTTTGGTTCTATGTGGGTAATGAGAGTTGTGACAGAGCATGTGCAGTGCTGTGGAGTTTATTTCTAGTGGTAATGAGAGTTGGTGTAACAGAGCATGTGCAGTGCTGTGGAGTTTGTTTCTATATGGGTAATGAGAGTTGGTGTGAGAACATGTGCAGTACTGTGGAGTTTGGTTCTACGGGTAATGAGAGTTGGTGTGACATAGCATTTGTAGGGCTGTGGGGTTTGGTTCTAGGGGTAATGAGGGTTGCTATAACATAGCATGTGCAGTGCTGTGGAGTTTGGTTCAAGAGGTAATGAGAGTTGTTGTGACAGAGCATTTTCTGTGCTGTGGAGTTTAGTTCTTTGTGGGTAATGAGAGTTATTGTGACAGAGCATATGCAGTTCTGTGGAGTTTGGTTCTAGGTGTAATGACAGTTGGTGTGACAGAGCATGTGCAATGCTGGGGAGTTTGGTTCTAGAGGTAATGAGAGTTGGTGTGACAGAGCATGTTCAGTGCTGTGGAGTTTGGTTCTATGTGGGTAATGAGAGTTGTGACAGAGCATGTGCAGTGCTGTGGAGTTTATTTCTAGTGGTAATGAGAGTTGGTGTGACAGAGCATGTGCAGTGCTTTGGAGTTTGTTTCTATATGGGTAATGAGAGTTGGTGTGAGAACATGTGCAGTACTGTGGAGTTTGGTTCTACGGGTAATGAAAGTTGGTGTGACGTAGCATTTGTAGGGCTGTGGTGTTTGGTTCTAGGGGTAATTAGGGTTGCTATAACATAGCATGTGCAGTGCTGTGGAGTTTGGTTCAAGAGGTAATGAGAGTTGTTGTGACAGAGCATTTGCAGTGCTGTGGAGTTTAGTTCTTTGTGGGTAATGAGAGTTATTGTGACAGACCATGTGCAGTGCTGTGGAGTTTGATTCTAGAGGTAATGAGAGTTGGTGTGACAGAGCATGTGCAGTGCTGTGAAGTTTGGTTCTATATGGGTAATGAGAGTTGGTGTGATGGAGCATGTGCTCTGCTGGGGAGTTTGTTTCTATATGGTTAATGAGAGTTGGTGTGACAGAGCATGTGCAGTGCTGTTTAGTTTGGTTCTAGGGGTAATGAGAGTTGGTGTGACACAGCATGTGTGGTGCTGTGAGGTTTGGTTCTAGGGGTAATAAGAGTTGCTATAACATAGCATGTGCAGTGCTGTGGAGATTGGTTCTATGTGGGTAATGAGAGTTGTTATGACAGAGCATGTGCAGTGCTGTGGGGTTTGGTTCTAGGGGTAATGGCAGTTGGTGTGACAGAGCATGTGCAGTGCTGTGGGGTTTGGTTCTATGTGTAATGACAGTTGGTGTGAGAGAGCATGTGCAGTGCTGTGGAGTTTGGTTCAAGAGGTAATGAGAGTTGTGACAGAGCATGTGCAGTGCTGTGGAGTTTGGTTCTATGTGGGTAATGAGAGTTGTTGCAGAGCATGTGCAGTGCTGTGGAGTATGGTTCTAGGTGTAATGACAGTTGGTGTGTGAGAGAGCATGTGCAGTGCTGTGGGGATTGTTTCTTGGGGTAATGAGAGTTGGTGTGACAGAGCATGTAAAATGCTGTAGAGTTTGGCTTTAGGGGTAAGGAGAGTTAGTGTGTCTTGTGAGTAGTATCTCAGGTTGTGTGAGGAGTTTTTTCATGAAGTCTTGCTGCAAGGGGAGTAAATGTGTGGAGTTGGAGTAGCGTGTAGAGTTGGGATCCAAAAAAGTAGATTAGATCTTTGTTCTGTGGGTAACCATTTAGGTTTTTCTAGGGTGATACAGTAATGCTCACAGAGAGGTGAGTTTGTAATGACACAGAATATACTACTAGAACTCGTCTGGAGAGTGGCAGTGTTTTTCTTGGAGACAAAAGCAAAAATTGGGAGGTCATTTTCAAGTTATGAAAGGAAAACACCTTTGCTAATGGCTGCTGTGGCTGGTTGAAATCAAAGAGGGGATATCTTTTTCACCCAGAAAAGAAGGGAGTTTATTTTTGCTGTCACTTTGTCTATGTGAAATTGAAGCTGAGTGACTGATCAAGCCATAATTCTCTGCATTTGAAGGTTAAGGTTGCATCTATGGAACTGTTGTATAGATCAAAGATAGTTACAGCATTAGATGCTTGGTGAATTTTCTGTGGCGTTCCAAAAAGCATAGCTTTGGTCTTGGTGGAGTTGATATGTACATTTGGGTTTATGAGGCAACAAATGAGTAAGTCTGACCTGAGGTGGCATTGAATGTTGGTGCAAGAGTGACCTGACTGGTAAATGACCATGTCATCAACATAGAACATTAGTGGGACATGGGGAAGTCACAAGGAAGCTTGGTAATGAATACAGAAAAGGGGAATGGGTTCACATGGATCCTTGTGGTACCCCTTTGGTACCAGGTGCAGATTCTGATTGGGAAGATTCAAGTTTAACTATGAAGTGTCTGTCAGTGAGGAAGTGTTTAAACCAGGGAGCAGCATCTGGATTGATACCAATTACAATTATCTTGTTTTGGAGAAGATTATGGTCAGTGAGGTCAAATGCCTTTGTCAGGTCTGTAAATAAGGCAGCTGTAAGGAGGCCACTATCAGCGTTTATCAGGATGTCATCAGTTGAGGACCAAAGTGCCATTATAGTACTTCTTCCAGGCCAGAATCGTTGTTGTTTGGAGGAGAGCAGGTGCTGCTGCTGGATGTAGAGGGGAGCATTGGGGTGGGCTATCTTTTCAAGAAGTTTGCCTAGAATTGGGCGGATGGATAGCAGATGGAAGTGAGATGTATCCTTTGTGTCAGTCTGCTTTAGAAGGGATTTAATTAGAGCAGTTTTCCAAATCTGTGGAATGATATTTTGTGAAAGAGATATTACATATGAGGGGAGAGGAAGAAATAGACACTGTCTTTATTGCTATATCAACTCAGATCCAGGAGGGGTGTCAGAGGATATATTTTCAAGTAGAACAGAGACATCTTTGGGGCATATGCATTTGAAGTGAACAGGAGGATGAATGGTCATGGGATGGCTAATGCATTATCTGTGGGAGGTGTAGAGTTTAATGATGGGAGATTGCTAAATTCTTTAAGGAAATATTCTGGAGAATGTTTTGGTGCATCACATTCATTGGTGTTTGCAAACAGGATATCATGAGAAGGTTTTCATCCTGTAAGCAGGATAACCTCTCTTCCAAAGTATTTGGGAGGAATGTAAGAAGGTAATTTGTTTTTCTGTTTAGAGATTTGTTTTGTGCTAGGCTAGGTTATGCAAGGCTATAAAGGAGGTGTGGATGTCAGCTGTGGGAGTCCATTTCCATTTTTGCCATACTTCATATGCTTCATCCTTTTTGAGTTAAAATATGCTTGAGTCAGTGGACATCCATTCAGTTTTGGTGGGCTTACAAAGCCTGTGGATAAGGGGGAGGACTTTGTCTTACAGCTGCTGTTTTTGGGTCATGTTTAAAGTTCAAGTTGTGGGTGAGAGAAAGGTTCTGAGTTTGACTATATTGGTGCTAGTCTGTTTTTTGAAGGCTGCTAATACTGGTGATAGTTATATAGGATGGTTGACAACTGTAAAGGTGATTGGGCAGTGGTTACTTAGTGATGTTTAGCAGAATGTTTATGTTGTTGATGGAGTTTGGTATGGTTGTAATAATCAGGCCAAGTGTGGAGTGTATGAAGGACAGACTGATTTCAGAAAAGCATTGGAGGTTGATTTTGTTGATTCGTAATACGTCTTCTCGTGTCTCATCACCACAGTCAGCAAAACCAATGACCAATGCTTTTCTGAAATCAGATTTCTGTCTTTCTTTTGCAAAGTTTTCACTCTTTTCTTAATTTTTACTTTTTAGAGTGACTCAATGAAAAGCATTCTTCTTAAAAACATATTTTTTATATTTTTATTTTTTTAATTTTTAGTCTTTAAGTAAAATATTGACCCTCTGTCATTAGCAAGACAGTGTAAAAAATGCTGAGCTTCGAAACATTGACAATATGAGCCAGCACCTTTTTTAGCAGAGTACTAAAAAGCTGTAAGCATGTTGTGTGAGACTGTGGTACAACAGGGACTGTTTTTTCACTTTCACCACTGTAGTATCATCTAAGATTTGGTTTAAATAATTATCAGAGGGTGTGGGAGTATGGGGGAGTTTATCCCATTGCATAGATAGTGCTTGCAGTGCCATCGATGCTTCATGTTTCAGCCTTATGTGGTCGACCTTTTGTGCTTCGATATTTGAAGAAGTCACTGTTATGAATGTCTTCCTGATCAATACAGTTCACTGATCTGTTTTCACCAAATTGTGTTTAATCTAAAAACTTCTGATTAAGGGGGTGAGAACTCTTTGTCCTTCTGTATAGGAAGGACCCCATGCCATATAAAATATAATGTACTCTAAGGTCATAGTGTGTAAGAGTAAGTTATATTTCTGATGAAGTCATGCTTTGCGGATGAAAGTGCTTAATTCCTTTTAATAAATATTTGTATTTTTACTTCTGATGTTTGAGTATATTATATTGCTGCTTTTGAACTATTTATATTTCCATTGTATGGTTATTTTAGTTAATGAATGATTTAAGAAAGATTTGTTAAATAGTGGTTTACATACTGTCACTTTAAAATGTCCATACTCCCTCTGACTTTTGCATTTCTGTAAGCATATCTTGCATTATTTTCTATATATTCATCTATATCCTCAATAGCTGTATTAATTCTACATAGTACTGCATGAAATATCTGCTAAGTGAGAATCCTTCAATATTTTATATCCCTGCAGAAAGAATACATTTTATTGTTGGGAATCACAAACTTAAGGATAACCACAAGGCATTCTTTAGTTATATCCGTAACCTCAAAGGTAAGGCCAGGATTTGCATTGAACTCATAGTTAATGGTACTACATATATAGAACCTGTGGATATAGCAAACCTAGTAACAAACTGAAAGCTGAAAAAAAAACAGAAAATAAACTGCTTTTAATGCACAAAATAAGCACAGAATAAGCCTTCACAAACTAAGCACTTTCACCATTACCCAAGCGCTTAGTTTGTGAAAGCTTATTCTGTGCTTATTTTGTGCATTAAAAGTGGTTTACTTTCTTTTTTTCAGCTTTCAGTTTGTTACTAGTTTTTATCCTTTTGGTTTGTTTGTTTGTTTGTTGGTTTGGATATAGCAAACCTGCTGGCTGATAGGTTCAGTGAAAGCTTCAGTCCCCTGTCCCTGCCACATATACCACAAAACATCACTAACACCTGCCCCCCACCTAGTATCAATGAGGAGCAGGTCTTAAATGCCTTCTCCAAGTACAATAACACAGCCTCTGTGGGACCAGACAGCATCCTGGGGTGTGTTCTGCATGGGTTAAAAAAATAATTAACATCACCATTGAGCATGCTTTTGATTCACAGCCTAAGCACTGGCTTCATTCCAATGGAATGGAAAACAACTACCATCATTCCTTTGCACAAAGGGGGTGCATTCATGGATCCCGGGAACTATAGACCCATTAGCCTGGTCTGCTTATCTGCAAGGCCATGGAATGAATCATCATGGACCTTATTAACAAAGACTCAAGAAATCTCCAAATTCTCAACCCCACCCAGTTTGGGCTTTGTCAAGGGGAGATCATGCCTGTTAAACTTGGTGGACTTCTTCAAGACAATCACCAAAGCCTTATACCAGGGAAAACATATGCATATGGCCTACCTAGACTTAGACAAGGCCTTGACACAACCCTCTATTCAGGAATCATTGATAAACTCACCCAGATGTATCAATCCATATATTGTCAGGTGGGTTGCAAACTGCCTCATAGAATTCATATGGTCAATATAGGGGACACCACCTCCTCCAACAGACCCATAACCAGTGGTGTTCCACAGGCATCAGTTCTGGGACCTCTACTGTTTAGAATCTACTCCAAAGTACAGGCTAACACTAAAGGACTGTGGCTGACAAAGTATGCTGATGACTGCAAACAGTGAGTGATCAGTGAAACCCCTTGCGATGTCAACATCCTGCAAGAAGGTCTTATGCAGACTAATGACTGGTGCCAAAGTCATGGTCTTAAACTTAATATAAAAGAAAGCATTATCATAGCCTCCAGCAAGGGTAATGTTCCTGCAAACTACCCCATCAATACGAATACCCTAAGCACACAGTTACAGTCAATGATGAGAGAGCTGGGCACACAGGTTTACAGCAACCTTAACTTCGATCACCATGTCTCAGAGTGGTAAGAAGGGCATTTTATATTGCTCATCTCATAAGTAAGGGCATTGCCTCCAGAAAAAAAGATGTTATAACCCTCCTGTGCTTTTCCTCATCAGGCCAATAAAAGAGTACAATGCTAATACTGGTATGTTTCTTTCCAAACACCTTCAGCAACTGGAAAAATCAGAAAGGTTCCTTACAAAGAAAATGCAGGGTGTTCGAGATCTGTCTTATGCGGACAGGATGAAATTATTGTCACTTTACTCTGTGTCATACAGACTGCTCAGAGGTGATCTGTGCCTTGCATATAGAGCAATCTCTGACCCAGCTTTAATACAAATGCTGCACATTCGCAAGTCAAATGGCACAGGGGTCACTCGCTCAAAGGATCTTGACCTGGTATGTGGCATCAACACAACTTGCTGGAGAGACAGACTTGTCTCACAGAGGTTGCCCCATCTTTGGAGCAAGCTTCCTATTTATGTTAAACAAAGCCTTCTGTTGGCCCTACTTAAGTGTAATTTAGACGATTGGATGGGTAACGAGAAATTCACCCAAGGGGTTCCACATGTGTCCCTCTTGGACAGGACAATAGGGGATGATTTCAGTGTCTGCTTGAAGCAGACACCCTCGGGGCATGGGTTGAATTTGGCTAGGCTTGTAAGAGCCCTGGGGGGCCATTAGCCTATTTATCGCCTATGATTTTTTTTCTTTTTTTGTCTTTACATTTCCCTTCTATTTAGCTTTATTTGAGCTTGTGTGCGTGTGTGTGTGCGCGCGCGTGTGTGTGTGTGTGTGTGTGTGTGTGTGTGTGTGTGTGTGTGTGTGTGTGTGTGTGTGTGTGTGTGTGTGTGTGTGTGTGTGTGTGTGTGTGGGAAATGATGTAGGGAGATGCAAGAGAGTGTGTGTGTGTGTGTGTGTGTGTGTGTGTGTGTGTGTGCGTGCGTGTGTGTGTGTGTGTGTGTGTGTGTGTGTGTGTGTGTGTGTGTGTCTGTATTATCTCGCTAATAACAGAAGGACAATATTTTTCTTCTTTATTAGAATGCTTTTTATTGAGACTGGCTTAGCGAGACAGAGCCACAAAGGCAAAAGCATTTTAATAACTAAAAGATGGTGGATGCAACAACATATTTCCGTGTTTGAAAATAGCAATGCCATGCTTTGGTAAATCTCAATCACCTTAGCATTCTGCCGTCTTGCAGCAAACACAGCAGAAAACAGCCTAGATAACCAAAGTAAAATTCCTTGTTGCATATGAGACATAACTAAGGGCCAGATTCAATACAGGCTACACTGTGTGCACATGAGACATAATTAAGGGCCAGATTCAATACAGGCTACACTGTGTGCACATGAGACATAATTAAGGGCCAGATTCAATACAGGCTACACTGTGTGCACATGAGACATAACTAAGGGCCAGATTCAATACAGGCTACACTGTGTGCACATGAGACATAACTAAGGGCCAGATTCAATACAGGCTACACTGGGTGCACATGTGACATAACTAAGGGCCAGATTCAATACAGGTTACACTGTGTGGACATGAGACATAACTAAGGGCCAGATTCAATACAGGCTACACTAAGTGTGCACATGAGACATAACTAAGGGCCAGATTCAATACAGGCTACACTAAGTGTGCACATGAGACATAACTAAGGGCCAGATTCAATACAGGCTACACTGTGTGCACATGAGACATAACTAAGGGCCAGATTCAATACAGGCTACACTGTTTGCACATGAGACATAACTAAGGGCCAGATTCAATACAGGCTACACAGTGTGCACATGAGACATAACTAAGGGCCAGATTCAATACAGACTACACTGTGTGCACATGAGACATAACTAAGGGCCAGATTCAATACAGGCTACACTAAGTGTGCACATGAGACATAACTAAGGGCCAGATTCAATACAGGCTGCACTAAGTGTGCACGTGAGACATTACTAAGGCCAGATTCAATACAGGCTACACTAAGTGTGCACATGAGACATAACTAAGGGCCAGATTCAATACAGGCTACACTGTGTGCACATGAGACATAACTAAGGGCCAGATTCAATACAGGCTACACTAAGTGTGCACATGAGACATTACTAAGGCCAGATTCAATACAGGCTACACTAAGTGTGCACATGAGACATAACTAAGGGCCAGATTCAATACAGGCTACACTGTGTGCACATGAGACATAACTAAGGGCCAGATTCAATACAGGCTACACTAAGTGTGCACATGAGAAATAACTAAGGGCCAGAGTCAATACAGGCTACACTAAGTGTGCACATGAGACATAACTAAGGGCCATAGTCAATACAGGCTACACTAAGTGTGCACATGAGACATAACTAAGGGCCAGAGTCAATACAGGCTACACTGTGTGCACATGAGACATAACTAAGGGCCAGAGTCCATACAGGCTACACTGTGTGCACATGAGACATAACTAAGGGCCAGAGTCAATACAGGCTACACTGTGTGCACATGAGACATATCTAAGGGCCAGATTCGATACAGGCTACACTGTGAGCACATGAGACATAACTAAGGGCCAGATTCAATACAGGCTATGCTGTGTGTGCACATGAGACATAACTAAGGGCCAGATTCAATACAGGCTACACTAAGTGTGCACATGAGACATAACTAAGAGCCAGATTCAATACAGGCTACACTGTGTGCACTCTTCTGAGTGAGCAGACAACACAGACAAAAGTAACTGCAAATTAAAAAAACATAAAATCAGAAAACCCATGGTACTGCAATTAAAACATTTTTACCTTGCACTCAGTGATGTGAGTGGGACTGCACCCTCCCACACATATTTGATACTTATATTGCACTGTTGCACCTTGAAATAATGGAGCTGGCCAAGGTATGTCAGACTTTGACAAAGTGTGAATAATCCCTTTAACATTCTTATAAGAGAAGCGCAGTCCGGGTCTGAACTGTCTGCAAACAGCTACAGTTAACTTTGAACCTAACACCACTCAAGTATTCAACTGCGGTACTACCTTTAACATTCTTATAAGAGAAGCGCAGTCCAGGTCTGAACTGTCTGCAAACAGCTACAGTTAACTTTGAGTATGTGTCTACCTGTTTGAGCCAATCTTCATTTTCCCCTGGAGAGCACTGTGCTTTGGCTGTAAGCAGCCCCCCCACCACCACCACCACACATCTTCCACTTTCTCTTATTCCCTTCTGTTACCAAATAGTATCCATAACTGATCAATACTGTGTGTTTGTTAATTTAAACTATGACCACAGTAGCCTACTGATACAAGGTTATCCTGTTTTTCCACCTGAGAAATTAGGAAAAGACTTACAGTTTCAGAGCAGTCCTTGGTCAATTGTGATTGTTTCTTAACACATACTTGTCTTTCTTTGGCTCATTAGCAGCAGTACAAAGAACTGCCTGCTCACACCCTTGTTCTCCCCTCCCCATCCCTGTTTATTACCTTAAGACAATCCCAGAGTTAATAAATATTACCTGTGGCAGGCACCATTTGTAAAACTACAATCCACTCTGCTACAGGCCCCATGAAGGCTCAATGTCACTCCAGTAAGTATTTTACAACTGTAAATGCCTATTTATGTTGAATTGTTAGACATTTTACAACTGAATATGTTTATGTTGAATTGTGTTAGACATCTAATATGTTTTATGCTTTATTTTTGATGTTACTATGGCATGCACCAAGTTGTTACTAGTATAATAGTATGTGTGGTCTATTTGCATAGCTGCACCTTGTTCACTAATGTTATTCATGTAATTGTGTTGTGTGTAGACAGCTCATACTAGTGTCTAAATTATTTCTATAAGTTTGTGCTGTTACCGGTGGATAGAATCACATTAGAGAACCACGGCAGATTGCTGCTCGCTATATTTTTATCTGTGGCTGCATAACTGTCTGGGTTTTTGTTTTCTAATGTTCTTCCAATTGGCTCAGTATCTGCATATACTAAGTAGTGGTTCAGGACATTGTCCTGCATGTGGTAGCTATTTGCTCAGTATGTTTTTTATAATCTTTATAATATATATTTACCATCTCAAAAGTGCTTACTCCTCTCTGTACTCTTCTTTTCTAGACCTAACACCACTCTTAAGTATTCAACTGTGGTACCACCTTTAACATTCTTATAAGAGAAGCGCAGTTCGGGTCTGAACTGTCTGCAAACAGCTACAGTTAACTTTGAGTATGTGTCTTCCTGTTTGAGCCAATCTTCATTTTCCCCTGGAGAGCACTGTGCTTTGGCTGTAAGCAGCCCCCCCCACCACCACCACACACATCTTCCACTTTCTCTTATTCCCTTCTGTTAGCAAATAGTATCCATAACTGATCAATACTGTGTGTTTGTTAATTTAAACTATGACCACAGTAGCCTACTGATACAAGGTTATCCCATTTTTCCACCTGAGAAATTAGGAAAAGACTTACAGTTTCAGAGCAGCCCTTGGTCAATTGTGATTGTTTCTTAACACATACTTGTCTTGCTTTGTGATTGTTTCCAGCCCCTCATACAAGACCCTAACAGGGTCTCTACCGGCTTTGCTCCCCACCCTGCCCCCTATACCCTCCCGCCCCTAGTGGTCCCACCTTTATTGCACTCAAACCCCTCCCATCTTTCCAACAGCCAACCACAGCGCTAACCCAACACTACCTCCTCCATATTCCCTCTACTTTCACACCTCCTCAACTGACATGTACAAGCATACCTTTCCTTTGCTCACTGCATGCACTCTCCTTGCATATCTTACATCCTACCAAAGCTCCATCATTCCCCCACTTAACCACTACCACTGTACTACTACTCACACCACCACCCATGTCTCACCCATCCTCAGCTCCCCTCCCACCAGCTCAAGAACCATCTCTATGCACCCCCCACATATTCTACCAACTATAGTACTCAAACGTAAAGCATCCCAACAACTTAACATAGTAACCCTCCAACCATACCTATTACCCACAGAGCACAATCATAAAGTTTCCGTTATAAACAAACACATTCAAAAACTGAGAAAACTAATAATCTCATGCATATCAAAACTAGCCCTAAGTGGAGACATCCACCCCAACCCTGGCCCTACCATCTCCAACTCCAATCCTCATAATTAGACTAGAAACCACAACTTCTCCCATATTACAGCCAATAGAAAGCCAAGTGACTTCCTTCTACTAAGCCTAAATATTAGAAGTATATCCAACAAAGTCCATGAACTCCATGCCACCATTGACTTATACTCCCCAGATATTGTCATCCTGACAGAAACCTGGCTAAAACCTCACATTACCAGTGAGCAAATACTACCTACAGGTTACGGCATACTAAGAGTAGACCGGCTAAACAAAAGGAGGTGGTGTAGCTATAATATTTAAACAGTATCTAAACATCCAGATCTTAAAATCATCAGCTCCACAAATAGGCAATGAAGAAATAATATATACCAACCTCAAAATTAACCAAAACAAAACCATCAACATAATTGGATGCTACTTCCCACCTGGCCAAAGCATCCCTCCACTAGAAAACCTCCTCAGCTGGTCTACTCACCATCTCCCCCAAGAAACTATCATCTTAGGTGATTTCAATATTGACTGGCAATCCTGTTCTGGCAACAATCCAACCCATCATGTACACCTTCATGGCTTCACCCAACTAGTCCAGTCACCAACAAGGATAAATAAAAACTCCAGCAAGCACACTTCCCTGGATTGGATACTAGTCAGTAAAACCCCCCAGTCATATATAACAGGCTGCTTATCAGATAGCCTCAGTGATCAGTCCCCAACATTCCTACTCAAAAAATACCTGTACCAAGCTAAACCTGTCATCTATCGTCAAATACGTAAAAAAATAAACTTTAACCCACTCACATTCATCTCATCCCTCAAAGAATGTAACTGGCATGCTCTAAAGTACCTCAGTCTAGATGACACAGTTGAATTTTTTAATACTACCTCCCTGAGCATCCTTAATTACCATGCCCCCATAAGACTTTCCAGAACCAAAGCACAACCCTCCCCATGGCTACAGAAAACCACTAAGTCAGAAATGAAAAACAGGGATAAAGCCTGGGAGCACTGGCACAAAACCAAAACCCCCGTAGCTAGACAAACATTCCTAGAACTACGCAATAGAGTCAAAAAGCTAATAAAACAGGACAAATTCCAATACTACCAGTCTGCCCTAGACTCCTCACAACACAGCTCCAAACAATTCTGGTCCTCCATAAACTCCATCCTCCACCCAGGTAAAGTCAGTACCCCTCCTCCTAACATCCCTCAGTCAGAAAATATTGCTACCTCATTCAACACACACACTTCACCCAAACCATACTATCACTAGCTAAACAACACAATCCCCCTCCCCTCCAACCCACACCTTCAACTAGTAATCTCCCCACTGCCTTCTCTTTTTCTCCTGTACCTAACTCCAACATAAAAAAACTCTTAACTAAACTTAAACCCACCAAATTAGCAGCAGACAACCTCCCAAGTGAATACCTACAAATCGCAGCTGATGCTCTGGCCTACCCAGTATCCATCTTGATTAACCGATCTCTGTCAGAAAGTTACGTTCCCACATTGTGGAAAGTCTCACATATAATTCCCTCCACAAAGGCGGACCCTCTGCAGAACTAACCAATTACCGCCCCATAGCTATTCTCTCTCCACTCTCCAAAATACTAGAGATGCATACACTCTCAGGTCTCACACTACCTCCTTACTAACAACCTCCTTTCCAGTACTCAGCATGGTTTCCGACCAAACCATAGCACCACCACTGCCTTACTCTCCTTTACTAACACTATCCTTCAGCATAAAACAATAGCTATCTCTCCTCTGCTACTTTCCTAGACCTATCTAAAGCATTTGACATGGTCCCACACAAACAACTTATCTCTGTCCTCAATAACCTATCCTTCTCACAATCAGTCACCAACTGGTTTCAGAGTTATCTGTCTGACTGCCAACAATCCGTTGTATGGCAGAATGACATATCTCCCCAACTACCTGTCTCCATAGGGGTTCCCCAAGGATCCATCCTTGGACCCCTACTTTTCTCTGTTTACACCAATAATCTAGCCTCTGCCACCAAACATGGCACACTCATCCAATACGCAGATGACTCAATCATCATCTGCTCAGCCCAGTCCCTACCCAAACTGCAAAAAGTCACACAGGAAGCCTTTTCCTCTGTTGAAACATGGTTATCTGATGCCCAATTAATACTCAACCCAAACAAAACTAAACTACTCATCTTCAAACCCACCAAACATACTCAAAACAACTCTCACTTTAACATCACAGCAAAAGACAACACCAATATATACCCAACTGAACACACCAAATTGCTAGGAGTGGAAATAGACAATAAACTAAAATTTGACATTCACATATCCATGACCATAAAAAGTCCACAAAAACTAGGAGCATTATACAGAAATAAACAATTTCTCACCAAAGCAGCAAAGATTTCAATAGCAAATTCCCACCTTATCTCCACCCTACTTTATGCCTCTCCAGTATATACCAACCTAAGGCAATGTGATCTAAACAAGCTAGAGACCTGCTACAACAAAATCGGCAAATTTTCCACAGTGGCATCCTACCGTAGTCACCACTGTCTCTCACTTGCTGAACTGGGCTGGCTTGAACTCCCTCACCTCCTTCAGTGGTATCAACTCTCACTCGCCCACAAACTAGTAAACCATCCACTAAATGTCCCATCCCTCCAGAATCTACTCCAACCCTATCGCACCACCAGACCACTAAGATCCAGCAACAAAAATCACTTGCAGATCACTAAAGCCAATAACTCTGCTGGTGAAGCACTATTCTCTTGTGCCATAGCCAAATTATGGAACTCACTCCCATCCACAATTACCTCCGTACCATCATGCACCAACTTCAAAACTTTATTAAAAGTGCACCTAAAACATGCTGGCTATGCCCTTGCAACTCCCACTCTAATATCATCCACCCCATCCAACTACTACCTTTCTTTCCACTCCACTAACTACCTTGATTATAGCAAGCTCAGATGCTCATAAGCCTAGTACTAATTATACAGCAGGAACTTCTCATTGTTACATTTGTTAATGCCTGTTATGTACTTCACAGATAAAGATTCTAGTTGTCTACTGATGTACTATGTTCTTCATCTGTAAATATGTTGTAAGTAATTTCTATGTTAAATTGTTAATCGCTATGTAATCCAATGTAACTACTGTCTGTTTATTTTACTGTGGAGCTTTTCTCCCTGGGCCTCCGCTGAAAATGGACCCACGTCCAGTCGGACACTCCCGGTCAACAAATTTAAATAAATAAATAAATAAATAAATAAATAATTAGTCTCATTGTTCCAGTGTAACAGGAACCTGCATCAACATTTAAAAACTGTTTCGGTTCGGTTACCAAGTAGGAGTTGTGATGGGCTCAGGCTTTCAAACTGCAGTTACTTTTTAGACGTAACCTGGACTTTGAAAGGATAAATTATAAAATTAATAATAATATCTCTACCCTTCTATATGTTTCCCCTATTTTCACTAACCTCTCTAAATGTAACCATAAGAAACTAGCTACATCTTCCATAATATTGCTCGATTTGCTACAGGATCCCAGTTTAGAACTCATCACTGTCTAAACTTAAAGGAACTAGGCTGGCTTGAACTTCCAAACAAACTCAGCTATCAACAGTTCTTAATAGCTCACAAAATTCTATATCAACCATCTAAAACACCTATACTCAGAAATCTCTTGACTCCCTAGAACAACCTAAAACAACTTCGTTCTTCAGACAAACTACTAGTTAATACTACCAAACCCATTCATTCTGCAGGTTATAGCCTTTTTTCCAACTCAGTTGGCAAAATATGGAACATCCTTCCACCAAATATCTCCTCTTTGCCAACACTTCCACTCTTTAAAAAAACACTTGAAATTCATCTCAATAAACACTGGCTTTGCTCCTGTACCATCCCTGACTAACCTTCCTGCTTCCTTTCCTCTACCTCAAATGCCTCCTTCTCTACTACAGTATCCTGACTGACTTCATCTGACATCATATCTTTGTAGATAGACCTAATCTCATATATAATAATTATAAAAAAAAAAAAAACTTTCCAAGAGAATTTATGATCTTGTTATGGCTTTTTTACTCCTACATGTGTATTACTTTTACTACAATCTTCATATCTTGTATGCTTAATGCTTTTATTTGTTATGTATTTGTATTCTCTAACCTTGTTTTAATCAAGGGAGCTTTTCTCCCCGGGCCTCCACTGAAAATGGACATATATCCAACTGGACTAGCCCGGTCAACAAATGTAAAATAAAATAAAAATAAATAAATAAAAAATAATAAATTGTAAATTGGTAAGGTATTAATAAATCAGATTACTGTCAGGGAAATTAAATGATCAGAACAAAAGGAACAGGTTCTATCATCTGCTGTATATCGCATTCATATCTTTTTAACATCTACATTTGTGCTCTAAAGTTAAGTAAAGAACGGTATAATATAAAATAATATATAAATAATATAATATAATATATCATATAAAAAATAATATAAAATATATTCATAACTGAAAGTAGATACATAAAAATAAGAGATGTTTCTAAACTATAGGATGTGAAAAAAAAACATGAAAATAAATTTAAAGAAAGTGACAGTACCTATAAAAGGATGCCAGGGCAAGGGTCTGTGCTTATTGCTATATTAGGTAAAGACAAGCAGAAGCCAGATGACTTCCTTCTCACTTCATTAATTAATGTCACTATGAAAATATTCCACATGATCTTAACTAAAAGACTGGAAATACAGTGACTAGATTAGTTTAATGTTTTATTTTTAGGGGAACTACAACAGAAAACAGTTGGTCATTCCTGAGGGAGTTTCTGGAAAAATAGGCACAGCATGAGTTATTTTATTTGATATAGTTACTGGAATGAGAGGTTAAGTGTAAAATGGCTTTACCAGAAAGGCTCATCCAGACTCTGCGACACTTTGCTGTGAAGGAAAGGTTAGTTTGCTGTTATTTTTTGTATTTCTGTATTGCCTTTCTATATTTTGAATACTGTAGTTTGTTTTCTTTACCTTGTGTTTTGCTTGCATTCTGTTTTAACAGCATATTAAAACTTCAAAAGAGACCACAGCTCTCTCTGTTCTGAGTCAGGCAGAATTTTTTCCCTCCCTTCCACCCATTTAAGTTGTCTTGTTAAATACCACTGTCTTTCTAGTTGTCCCCCTCTTATGTTAATCTGACCATATATCTCATTTCTCTCTACTTTCACTGGCTTATGTGAGTAATCACAAAACCATCACTTTTGAAATCCCACCCTTCAATTATTTAAATTTATTGGCCATCCTACAGTATTTCATAGTACCAAAATACAAAAGTAACCACCCCTTTCAGTCCATCTTGCTGTTTTAAAAATAGTAACTCTCCACTAAACCTTAACTTTTAAACAGGTAAAACTCAAGTTACCTACTTTCATATCTAACTTCTAGTGCACACTGCAGAGTGCATTCTTTTCAATCTTACCTTTAAGCATCCCTGTTACTAGCACTTTCTCTAATACCTAAAGATCATCTCTACTTGACTCCAAGTAGACTTTTCTCTATCTGTTAAATCTAGCACTTGCTCCTACAGTACTTATTACCTTGATACGGCACTCTTATAGATAGCACCCCAAAAGGCAAACCCCATTTCTCGGTCACCCACGCCCCCGAATCTCTTTAAAGTTTTTTGTCTAGTCCTTCTAGCATTTGCTAGTGTCCTCTCCTGCTCAGCTGGTGAACCTGGGAATATTGAGGCAATGTTACAATTGCCTCATGTACCTGACAACCCTCTCCTCCTCCCACAAAACACAAAAACATGGGAGAGAGCCAACAAAACGGCCAAACTGGAGGCTGAGCTCTTCAACATAGGACTGGCAAGACCAGTCAGGAGGAGAAGGTTACCACACACACTATAGACCCAGTCTCACATAGTACCATCACAACCTCAAATCATACACATAAACACACAAAGACATACTCGGCTCTGATCAAAAATCTACCAAAACAGCAGAGGCCACCAAAGCAGACACCCAAACAACCACCACCTCAGAACACAACACCTGCAACACATAGACCTCACAGTCAGAGTGTCAAACAGTCACAGCCCTTAAGGCCAAACACAATGCCAGACACACTAGTCATTGCTGACTCCATAGTCAGACACACTGGCGTCCAGCTCAACAGACTGAGTAAGGGGAAGGTCACAGTAAGCTGCCTGTGCACTCAGGTCTCTCTACAGCAGGTACAAATATGACTCAGTCATTGTCCACGCTGGTGTAAACGACCTGAGAGCTACCTCCTTGGACTACATGAAAAGAGACATTGAGGAGCTCTCTGATTATGTAGCCCAGGCAGGTATGACCCTGACCTTGAGCAGTATCCTACCTTCACCAAGAATGATGCCACAATACAGAGATAAGATGAT
This sequence comes from Protopterus annectens, assembly GCF_019279795.1. Lineage (NCBI taxonomy): Eukaryota > Metazoa > Chordata > Ceratodontiformes > Protopteridae > Protopterus > Protopterus annectens. The sequence continues at coordinate 50,455,753 of NC_056749.1, forward strand.
CAGCTTTAACAATTGGCTTAAACTCTGGTGTCATTCAAAGGGGATCCAATGTCTGTCTGCCTGGGATGACATGCTGGACAAGCCATGCTTTTCAAAGGGACGGCTTGCACCTGTCACCCTGGGATTCGGATATTGGCAAAGGCTCTTGCCACCCCATAGTGCCTTTTTAGGCAAGGCTCAAATTCTAAACCTACCACCCTAGAACACAAAAAGGAAAAAACTAAGGGTAATGCTGCTCAATGCCAGAAGTCTAAATCTCAAAATGCACGCACTCGAGGCCCTTCTCAGTATGGAGAACATCGATGTCTGTGCAGTGACAGAAACCTGGTTCAAGGCTCCTGAGAGCACCCCAGCACTATCAGGTTTTACCTCTTATCATGCTCTGGCCCCAAAATCCGGACAATACCAAGAAAGGAGGGGGTATCCATATTCATCAAGGACACCCACACCTCAAGACTGGTGGCAACGCACGATGCATCGGAGACCATCCAGGTGCAATTAACCATAGGCAAGACTGCTCTGCAAATTGTAGCATGTTACAGGCCACCCTCACAAACTCAGGAACCTCACATGGCCTTCCTGAAAACACTAGAGAGGATAAATGTATCACCAAACACCATCATACTAGGTGACTTCAATTACCCTAATATAGACTGGGAACACTACTCAAGCCCAAACACCCTAGCCCAAAAGTTCCTGGAATTCATAAACTCAAATGCCATGGAACAACTAGTCACCATCCCCACAAGAGGAGAAAACATACTTGATCTCATCATCACGAACATGGGAGCACAATGTTCAACACCGAAGTATACCCTCACTGGTGAGATCAGATCACAAACTAATCTCGCTGGAGGTTCTCATCCCACCCCACCTGAAATAAAAAGACCACAGTAAAGAACTGCCGACTTCACACTTCTAAAGACTAGTGTGGTCTCCTTTAAGGCCCCGAGTCGCGGAAAACAGTACTCAAGCCGCTGAATCACTTACAAATGCCTTCTACCAGTACCTGCAGGACTGCATGGATAAGGCAATCCCAAGCAAAACAAAGACTCTTTGTACCAAAGGCAAGCGTCCAGTCTGGTGGACCCCAGCCATAAACAAACTCTACAACAAAAGGAGGAAGCTACTACAAGATAGAGCAAAATCCTTAAAAGGTAAGACACCCTTGATCACTATAAGTAAAAAACTGAGAGCTCTCATAAAATCATCCAAAGCAAATTTTGAGAGAAAAATAGCTAAAGACTCAAAAGACAATCATAAGGCCTTCTTTAGCTATAGAAACCTGGGAGGAAACTCCCAGATATGCTCAGAACTAGTTCAAAATGATGTGAAGATTACTGATCCTACAGACATTGCCAACATACTGGCTGACAGGTTCAGTGCAAACTTCTCCCTCCCCCCCAAAAAGAGAGATATCTACACCAAGCGATTGCAGCCCCCAAACATCTCCAACGCCCAAGTGAGAACTGCTCTCCAAAGCAAAAACACAGCATCCATGGGACCTGATGGTGTCCCCGGCTGTGTGCTCCACGAACTCAACGAGGAATTAAACCCACAGCTAGGACAGCTGTTTAATCATAGTCTTACCTCTGGATTCAGGAGTGGTGCACTGCAACTGTGGTCCCACTTCACAAAGGCGGTGCCTCCACCGACCCTGGAAATCACCGGCCCATTAGCTTGACAAGCCTTACCTGCAAAGCCATGGAGAGGATCATAATGGACCTCATAAATAAAGACATCGGGAATTTGCAGACTTTGGATCCATCCCAGTTTGGCTTTGTCAAAGGCAGATCATGCCTTCTAAACTTGGTTGACTTTTCCGAAACAGTCACCAAAGCCATTGATGAGGGAAAGATAGTCCATACAGCCTACATCAATCTGGCGAAGGCCTTCGATACAATACCCCACTCGGGTATCATTGAAAAACTCATCAGCTTAAATGTTAGCCCATACATCACAAGATGGGTTGCAAACTGGCTGAGTGACAGAACCCACAGGGTCTGAGTTGCTGGCGCCATGTCAGACTCAAAGCCTGTTACAAGTGGTGTACCACAGGGCTCAGTCCTGGGCCCACTCTTGTTTGGCATCTACTTTTCTGAAGTACAAGCAAACACAGGAGGGACAAAGTTTGCAGATGACTGCAAACCATAGTAGAAAACACATCTGACACAGATATCCTTCAGAAGGGTCTCACAGAAATGGATAACTGGTGCCAGAGCCATGGCCTAAAGTTAAATGCCAAAAATGCATAGTCATACCCTTCGAAAAACAAGGTTACCCTAGCTACCAAATAGGTGGCAATCCACTGAGCACAGAAGAAGTTATCAGGACCTGGGGACCCAGGTTGATAGTAGTCTGTCATTCGACACCCATGTAGCTAAAGTAGTTAGGAAGACCTTCTACATTGCCCACCTTATCATGAAGGATTCTCATCTAGATCAAGGGAGGTCATAGTCTCCTATACTCATCACTCATCAGACCAATGATTGAGTACAATGCCCCATTCGAATGTATCTGACCCGACACTTGCAGCAGCTGGAGAGGCCACAAAAGTTCCTCACCAAAAGGATAAAGGGTCTCAAACATCTGTCCTATGCTGCCCGACTGAAAGAACTCCAGCTCTATTCAGTCGCTTGCTCAGAGGTGACCTTTGCCTAACATACAAGGCCATGTCAAACCCAGATTTGATGAATATGCTGCACCTCAAAAATCTAGATCCGTCAGAGCCACAAGGGCGGAGACTTAAACCTCGATACGGCTATTAATAGGACGTGCTGGAGGGATAGATTCATCATCCAAAGACTCCCTATGCTGTGGAATAAAATCCCGGTATATGTGAGGCAGAGCACCTCGCTGGCCTTGTTCAAGAGAAATCTTGACCAATGGATGGGAGATCGCAGATATACCCCAGGGATTACCTCAGTGTCACTGCTCGACAGAGGCACAGCAAAATAATGGGTATAGTTCCCCATACTAAAGGCTAGGCTTGTAAATGCCCTCGGGCAGATAGCCTAGTATGAACCTATGAACCTATGAACCTATGTTAGAGAAAATGGGCTTCTGTTCAGATTTGTAAGAAGTTTATACAATGACCTAAGGGTGAGGCTTAGGATTAATAGGGAGCAAGCAAAGGAACAGGAAGTGGCAAGAAGGACATTGCAGGGGAACCCCATATTGCAGAAGCTGAGTCATTTTTTATTGGGGACTCCAAAGCATTGCAAAGACTGTCTGCTTCAATCAGACAGGATAGATGAGGTACTTCTTAGGTATCTGCAATGCTGAAAATTTTAAGATCAAGTCTGGCTTGGAATGCACCTGGCAGAAGACAACCTAACTAAGATCTGGGAGGTGAACATCTGATTAGTAGAGGACAAGAGATGAAATACTTAAGGGTAAAGGTATAGGGAAGTCTGGAACCCACAATCGAAGTGAAATGTGGGAGACATTGCTACATGATGTGTTAAGCAGACAGCAACATGTGGTTTTCTCCTTTTTTAATTTCTCCAAATATTTTGGGTTTCTAATACCATGATGAGAATGGACCCCATTCCTAAGTCTAAGTATGATTAAAGTTCATGAAATTAGTATTGTTTCAATCTTTGATGTCAGGTAAAAGTGCTCTTTGCAGCAGCCACATTGTGCTCAGTTACGACTCCTTCTGCAATTCATACAGAGTTACATGTTTTGGTAATATATCTAAATATGATTACTGATTCTTTTTTTGAGACCTGTTGCTCCGATTGAAACTGTCTAGGTATCTTTATTCCACATTGTTCTTGTTTCTGCCTGCAAATCTTGATATTTTATGACTTTGTGTCTCAATTTCAATGATCAATGCTACTTTTGCCTTCTTTTGATGGACCACTATATCTGTTTTTTTCACATCTATCTTTTTAACTGCTGGTAAGGTGTGATCCCGTGTAATGTAGACTTCATCATTTTCCATGATACTTTGTGGCTCATGTTTCCAGTGTTTTTCATGCACTTCAGTACCATAATGTTTGCACAATCCCCACTGCAACAGTCTTGCCACATTATTATGCCTTTCAGTATACAGTCCTTCTGCCATTAGTATGTCACAACCAGCAACAAGATGTGTGACTGTTTCCAACTCTGTTTTACAAAACCCACATTTGTGTGTTTCTCCCACATGTTCAATGGACTTTGTAAACCGATGTGTATGTAGCCCACTATCTTGAGCTGCCAATATTCACCTTTCATCTTTTGGTTTGAATTTGCCTCTCCTTAACCATTCTTGCATTTGATCCTGATCATCATGAGGTTCTTCCAGAAGTTTTCTATACTTGCAACTATATTTATGCATTTTCCACATTTCTTGCCTTCTCCCTGGAAGGTATAATAAATGTTATCTAAATTATGGCTTTATTTCAAGTGAGGTATACACTTAGGCACCTGCTGGTTGTTAGTGGAAACAGGTGGACTTTGATGTCATAAACTCAGTATGACAGAGGTGTAGGGGGGATCATGGAAGCAGAAATGTAAAGGAAAGATTAAGGATGGGGTAAAAATGAGAGGATGGGGCATGCCAGATTTTAGGTTATATGCCTTGGTGATTGCTGCTGTGAATATGATGAATGAGCTACAGGAGTTAGACAAGATGAAAGGTCAGATATATGGATATAGGAAGAAACTAGGAAATAAATGGAGGAATATAATGTCTGAATTTTGGAGGAGGTTCGTCAAAAAAGAGGAATTTGTTTATCAAACATTAAAACAGAACATATGACTGAAGCCAGATATAAGTGCACGAGTGAAAGTCGTGAATTAATGGACTAGAACAAGAGATGTATTATGGATGTTAGAACAAGAGATGTATTATGGATGTTAGAACAAGAGATGTATTATGGATGTTAGAACAAGAGATGTATCATGGATGTTAGAACAAGAGATGTATTATGGATGTCCATGCATTTTTGAGAGGCACAGAGGAAGAGAACAGCTTCATGACATTGTTGAGTGAAAGGTGTTTAAGGAAAAGTACTAATTAAATAAAGGGCAGTGGTTACAATTTGAGAAAATACAGTACGCTATAAAGTCTTAGATGGCAAAGGAGAGGAGGAACGAATGTGCAGAAGATGGGAAAATAAAAATGGAGGTAAAAACCTGAAATGTAGAGGGAGCTGAGAAAGTTAAATGTGGATTGCTGAATAAAAGGATTAGCAATTGCCAATACTGTCATCACATGGAGTATTTTAGGCTGCAGTGAGGATGGCATCGCTATGCCTCAACCTGGAAGAAGTACACCAAAGCAGCTGGTCCAAATATGATCCCAGGGAGGCTACTTAAACACTGTGCTGATCATCTGGCACCAGTCTTCACAGACACTTTCAATATGTCTCTCAGCCAGACCACCGACATCATCCCACTGCCCAAGAAATCACCTCCAGCATCGTCAAATGATTACCAGCCAACTGCACTTACCTCAGTAGTGATGAAGTGTTTCAAAAAATGGTCAAGGATCATATAATGTCCTGCCTGCCTACTACATTTGATCCTTTACAATTTGCATACAGGCCAGAATGTTCTATTGCAGATACCATAACACTTCATCATGCCGTGGACCACCTGGAAAATAAGGACTGTTACGTACGTATGCTGTTCATAGACTTCAGCTCTTCCTTCAATATGGTAATTCCATAATAACTGCAGTCTAAGCTGAGTAATCTAGGCATAGGAAACAAAATATGTAACTGGAACTTCACCTTCCTAGCTGAAAGGCCACAAATAGTCTGAGCTGGAAAGCATCACTCAAACACCATCATCTGCTTCTTGAACGGTTTTAAACTGTTTAAAGTTGTTTTTGCACCTGCACTTTTAAAGTTTGCCCTGTTTGTTGGATTTACCTGTTGAGGCTACACACTCAAGTGCGCTAGCCTGTGTTACATATTTATTGCATTTTCCTGCTGTTTGTTGCAAAAAAAGAAAAAAAAAAAAAAAAAATTATCCTTGTTTCCCATCTTTCCTGACCTAGAGTAGTCCAGATACAGGCTTTGCTGTATTCTGGACTTTTGGAAAGTTCCTGTGTTGCCCATTTCCTTTCTTGGATAGATGGAGGCTTCTTTGTTCACCAGTGGCAGTGGGGAGCTTAGAGCAGCCTATCTATCCCTGTAGGAGTGTTCCCAGCACAAGAATCTGGTAGTCTATTGGCTGTTTTGGGCCAATTTCTAGCTCTTTCAAGTCCCCCGTGTATAAAACCCGCTTTAGCGCGGCATTGCGTGATTTTGCGCATAGCGCAGCATTGGGCAATGCAGATTAATTGGGTTTAAACCATTCTCGGCTCCACAAAGTTTGCTCTTCACTTTTTCCCTTAGAACTGATCTAGTTCTCATAATAAACACCCTATTCCTACTCTAAAGCCTGGCACTTGCTCACTAATGCAATTATATAAGTCAGCACTAAAAAATTAAAAGCACTACAACCTCACAAACTCCCCTTGAGTACCTTGTTCGCCATTGGCCCTTTTTTCAATTATAAAGGAATTCCCAATACTATTCTAACATGTCCAAAGGTCAGTTGTCAATCTCCTCTTCGGTCCAGCTGGTGAATCTGGAAATCTTGAGGCAATGTTACAACTGCTTCATGTACACAGACAACCCTCTCCTCCTCCCAACAAATTCCAACACATGTGAGAGATGTAACCATATAGCCAAACTGGAGGCTAAGCTCTCTCAACTCAGTACTGGCGTAACCAGTCAAGAGGAGAAGGAAATCACACTCACTACAATTCCAGTCTCACATAGACCTACTATGACAGCAAACCAAACACATAAACACACAAAAACATACTCGGAGGCTCTGAATAAAAATCTGCCTAAGCAACAGAGACCTCCAAAGCATACACCCAAGCAACCGCTACCCCAAAACAAAACATGTGCAACACATAGCTCACAAAGCCAGTGTGCAGAACAGTCACAGCCCTTAAGGCTAAACAACACACCTGATACACTTGTAATAGGTGACTCTATCGTCAGGCACACTAACGTCCCGCTCACCAGGCTGAACAAGGAGAAAGTCACGGTGAGCTGCCTGTCGGGCGCTAGGATCCGCCACATAACATAAGCACTCAGGTCACTCCAAGGCAAGTATAAATAAGACTCAGTCATTGACCATACTGGTATGAATGACCTGAGACGTACCTCCGTGGACTACATGAAAAGAGACATAGAGGAGCTCTCTGAGTATGTAGCCCAGGCTGGTATGACCCTGACCTTGAGTAGCATCTTACCCTGACCAAGAATGATGCCACAATATGAAGACAAGATGATCAATTTCAACAATTGGCTTAAGTATTGGTGTCATTCAAAGGGGATCTAATGCCTGTCAGCCTGGGATGACATGCTCGACAAGCCATGATACTTCACTAGGGACGGCTTGGACCTGTCACCCCTGGGCTTTTGGATATTGGCAAAGGCTCTTGCCACCCCCATAGTGCCTTTTTTAGGCAAGGCTCAAAAGACAAACCCACCTCCATAGGTATCACAAGGGATAAGAAACTAAGAGTAATGCTACTCAATGCCAGAAGTCTAAACCTCAATATGCATGCACTCGAAGCTCTCCTTAGCATGGAGAACATCGATATCTGTGCAGTAACAGAAACCTGGTTCAAGGCTCCCGAGAGCACCCCAGCACTACCAGGTTATACCTCATACCATGTTTTTCGGCCCCAAAACTTGGACCAAACCACAAAAGGAGGGGGAGTATCAATATTCATCAAAGATACCCACACCTCCAGGTTGGTGGCACAGCACGAAGCATCAGAGACTATCCATGTGCAACTAACAGTGGGTAAAACTGCCTTCCAGTTTATAGCCTGCTACAGACCACCCTCCCAAACCCAGGAACCCCACTCGGCCTTCCGGAGAACACTGGAAAATATGAAGGTCTCTCCAAACACCATTATATTGGGCGACTTCAACTACCCAAACATAGACTGGGAGCATTACTCTAGCTCCAATACCCTAGCCCAAAGGTTCCTAGAATTTATAAACTCAAATGCTATGGAACAGCTTGTTACCATTCCCACAAGAGGGGAAAACATACTGGACCTGATCATCACCAGCATGGGGACTCTATGCTCCAGACCAGAAGTGTATCCCTCACTGGTAAGATCAGACCATAAACTAATCTCACTAGATATTCACATCCCATCCCCAGCCCCTGCCCAGAAAACCACAGTGAAAAACTTCTCTAAAGCAAATTTCACACTCCTCAAAACTGAGGTGGAATCCTTCAAAGCCCCCGGGCCTGTGGAAAATATGGCCCAGACTGCAGAATCCTTTATAAACGCATTCTATGAACACCTTCAGGAATGCATGGATCATGCAATCCCAAACAAAACCAAGACCCAATCCTCCAAAGGCAGGCATCCTGTCTGGTGGACCCCAGCCATAAAGAAACTATACAATAGAAGGAGGAAGCTACTACATGATAGAGCAAAATCCCAAAAAGGGAAGGCATCTCTGATCAGTATTATCAAAAAACTACGGGCACTCATAAAATTGTCTAAGGCCAGCTTCGAGAGAAAAATTGCACAGGACACTAAGGATAATCACAAGGCTTTCTTTAGTTATGTTAGAAACCTGGGTGGGAATTCCCAGATATGCTCAGAATTAGTCCAAAATGACAAAAAATTCACCGAACCCACAGACATTGCCAACATCCTAGCTGACAGGTTCAGCACAAACTTCTCCCCCCTTCCCCACCAAAAGGGCAAATATCTATCCCAGCAGAGTGCTGCCCCCCTGACATCTCAGATGCTCAGGTAAGAGCCGCCCTCACCAAAGCAAAAAACACAGCATCAATGGGACCAGACGGTGTCCCGGGCTGCGTCCTACATGAACTCCAAGAAGAACTAAACCCAAACATAAAACTACTGTTCAATCTAAGCCTTACTACAGGATATGTACCCAAAGAGTGGAGTACAGCAACAGTGGTCCCTCTCCACAAAGGTGGTGCCTCAATGGATCCTGGAAACTATTGCCCCATAAGCCTGACTAGCTTGGTCTGCAAAGCTATGGAATGGATCATCATGGGCCTCATAAATAAAGATATTGGGGACCTACAGACCCTGGATCCTACCCAGTTCGGCTTTGTTAAGGGCAGATCCTGCCTCTTAAACCTGGTTGATTTCTTTGAAACAGTCACCAAGGCCATTGACGAGGGGAAGGTGGTCCACACAGCCTACCTGGACCTCGCAAAAGCCTTCGATACAATACCCCACTCGGGCATTATAGATAAGCTCACCAGCTTAAACATAAACCCCTATGTCACTAGATGGGTTGCAAACTGGCTCAAGGACAGAACCCACATGGTTAGAATTGCTGGAGCCATATCAGATTCCAAACCAGTTACAAGTGGCGTCCCACAAGGCTCAGTCCTGGGACCTCTCTTGTTCGGTATATATTTCTCGGAGGTACAGGCCAACATGGAAGGACTGTGGCTGACCAAGTTTGCAGATGACTGCAAACTGGGTGCCATAATCGACCCTCCAGCCAACACAAGCATCCTACAAAAGGGCCTCATAGAAACAGACAACTGGTGCCAGAGCCATGGCCTCAAACTAAACGCCAAAAAGTGTATAGTCATCCCCTTCAGCAAAAACAAAGTGCCCACAAATTACCACATAGATGGTAATCCATTAAGTACGGAAGAATTAATTAGGGACCTGGGGATCCAAGTTGATAGCAATCTCTCATTCGACAACCACGTGGCCAAAGTGGTTAGAAAATCATTTTATATAGCCCATCTAATCATGAAGGGATTCACATCTAGATAAGGGGAGGTCACCGTGCCTCTTTACTCATCCCTCATCAGGCCCATAATTGAGTACAATGCCCCTTTTGGGATGTACCTTACCAGACACCTGCAGCAACTGGAAAGACCCCAAAAGTACCTCACCAAGAGGATCAAAGGGCTCAAACAGATGCCATATGCTGCCCGGTTAAAGAAACTCCAGCTCTACTCAGTGGCATACCGCCTGCTCAGAGGCAATCTGTGCCTGATGTATAAAGCCATGTCCAACCCGGAATTAATGGACATGCTGCACCTCAGAAAATCCAAATCCCATCGCGTTATGCGCTCGAGAGACTTGAATCTCAGCACTGAAATAAATAGGACATGCTGGAGGGACAGATTCATAACCCAGAGGCTCCCTTCACTCTGGAATAAAATCCCAGTCCAGGTTAGGCAGAGTCCCTCATTGACTCTCTTCAAGAGGAATCTTGATGAGTGGATGGGAGATCATAGATTTACTCCGGGTATCACTTCTGTGTCACTGTTATACAGATGCACAGTATACTAACCTCGAAAAAGGGCATAGCAAAATTCATTTTAAAATGGGTGGTGAAAGCCAAACACACTCTGGCTAGGCTTGTAAATGCCCTAGGGCAGATAGCCTAGTATGAACCTATGAACCTATAACCTATGAACCTATGAACCATCACCCTAAACACTGGGGTCCCACAAGGCTGCATACTCAGTCCACTTCTTTTCACATTTCTGACACATGACTGCACAGCTATGCATCAGTCAAACAAAATCATCAGATTTGCAGATGACACCATGGTAATCGGCCTTATCAAGAAGGAAGATGAGGGGGCCTGCAGGGAAGAAGTGAACCAACTCGTTCATTGGTGCACTGACAATTTAGCATTAAATGTTGGGAAAACCAAGGAAATCATCATCGATTTTAGGAAGAAGAAAAAGCCACCGACCCCTATCATTCATCATAAATGGTGCCTAGGGGTACATATCTTGCAAGACCTAAGTTGGGCTGCAAACACTTCCTGCCTTATAAAGAGAGCCCATCAATGCCTCCTTTTCCTTACAAGACCTCGTAGACCTAACCTCCTCCCACAGGTCCTACTTTCCTTCTGCACAGCCACAACTGAGAGTGTACTGACAAACAACATTGTTGTCTAGTATGGAAATTGCTCTCAAGATGATTGGAAGGTACTAGATAAGATTGTTAAACAGGTCACAAAAATCATTGGCTCCAACCTTCATTCCCTACAGGACATATATTCAAACAGATGCTATGGCAGAATCCAGAAACTATTGAAGGATGTACATCATGCAGCTCATGGACTGTTCAAACTCCTACAACAAAGAAACATTACAGAAACATTAGATGCAAGACATCCAGATTCCATAACAGCTTCGTCCCACATGCTATCAGACTGCTGAACAACAAACCCATAGCCTAACGTGCTACATGGGTAAAACATTTGTGTGCAGTATGTCATTGTTGTTTACATAAACTCTCTGAATAGCTCACTTCATACATCTCTCTGCACTAGGAAAACTGTGAACTGTAAATTTATGGTGTATATTGGTTGTGGGTAAGTTTACATGTGTGCCTGTCCTATTTATTATAGTATTGTTTTTTGCATATCCTTATATTTCTACTGAGTATATTCCTGCTGATGTATTTGTTGGGTTTCTGATGTAAATAGAGCTTTCAAATTTGTTTTGCTTTATTTATTTTTTGTATCTTATTTTTTTTATTTTTATTTAATTTAAAATTTTTTTAACTTAATCTATCTTCCTTCTATAAACTGTCATTCATATGGTACAAGTCTGAGTATCGAATTCTGATGCAGTGATACAAACTTTTTTCTCTTTCTTGATCTGTATGACAATAAAGTTTACTTTGACTTTGTCTTTGGCAGATGGGTCTGGAGCTTACAAAGACATCTGAAGTTTATTATTTTGCAAAGTATAATAAACAGTTGTCTACAATAGCTTGTGGTACATTATCTGCAGCCGTATTTCTTGTTTTTAACCTGTATGTCTGATTTTTTGATTGTCGTGGTTTGCTAAGAAGCAACAGACAGAGAGTATCATTAATTTCTAAGCAACATGTAAGGTGAATTCATAGATGGTGATGAACCCCTAAATAGTAAACAGATAGCTCTGCACTGGGGTGATGGAAAAAGAGAGTGTTGGTGATGCAGAGAGGAAAACCCAGGGTACATATATATATATATATATATATATATATATATATATATATATATATATATATATATATATATAAGTGTATATATTTAGAGTAGCAAAGAAATAACATGCATATGGAACACGTTTTACAGAAAATGGAAGAGTATCAGAGAGAAGCAGTAAGGGGATGGAAGATTGGGAGAGGGTACAATTCTGACTCTGGAATGGTTCAAGAAATGCACTGGTGAAAGCATAGAAGGGTGAAATCAGATGTCAAGATAAAATGATATGACTAAATAATATAAGTACCTACAATATATAATGGCAGTGCAAATGGACAGGAAGCAAAGCATGAAAACTAAGATATGGGTAATATGAGGGAGAGGTACTGGAGTGCGGAGGTGAGGACACTTTGTGATGAAGTGGCAGGAATAGTTCTAATGACATGAACATAATACACAGAAAATGATAAATTTTTCACAAATGAGAGGAGGGGAAATGTGACACATATCTGGGAGAAACTATTCTCTCTTTGATAGAGCTGCCAGGTTATCTATTTTTAAGTAATTGTAAACATGGCAGTGAATCATTTCTAGATTTATAAAGATTGAGGTATTATTAGACAAAAGATTAAGGTGCATATAGATATTGCTGTTTTATTGAGAAATGTTTCTGTTACAATGTGTTTACTGACTAAAATTAAGAAAGTATACCTTTAATAAAATACAAGCTAAGCATAATTGAATCCCATTAAGAGGACACTGAGTGTCTTCCATGAGAACCATGTGATTCATTCTCATTTACCTAGTATAAATTTGGCTTATTACAGGATCAAAAGACATTTAAGAGAACTTATAAAAAAAATCTTACTTTCGCATATCTACAGTTGTCACATTAAATTTAACTCCTTTTAGCCATAGAACCATGAAAAGCCGCTGACAAAATGGGCAGTTTCCAATATTCTCACCATCAACACCAGCCTGTAAAAGAAATATAAAGAAATATTTTAAAAGTCCATGAAATAGGATTTGTAAATAACAGTTAAGTTAGTGACTAGAAATTCCAACTAGACTTATATACAAGTTTCATAAATTTGAATATTGTGTTCTGGCCTTAAAGCTCTAGGAACACAGACTCCATAAAGAGAAGATTAAAGGTCTTGCATACAACCCAGAAGTCCAAACTTCACTTAAATACATCAACGTTGTTTGAGGAGTGTGCCAAAACTGAGAAATGGTTCCATAAAACAGTTAAAGATTGTGCAAAGAAATGTTGCCTTAATTCAGTTCTATTAATGCCAGCTTGCTTCTATATCTTAAAAAAGTTCCTATATCCTAACAGAAAATTCTGTGCCACTAAAAACATAATATTTCTCCCATATTCTTTCATTAAATGCTTCAAAAACTGTAGACTAAGTGCTGTTCTTGCATTTTCTAAACTGAAATAAATTTGGCAGTCTGTATGCTTCTTTCAGTTATTCTCTGATAGCAGCTTTATTCTCTTCAAAGCTACAGGACAGAAAGAGCCTATTCTAGTACTCAGCATGTGACAAAACAAATAAATAATTATGGATGAGATGCCAGTCCAATGAAAGATGCACAAACACTCATGTGTGTCCATAAATTACATCTATACTTGTGGGCAGTTTACAGGATTGTCAGTTCACCTAATATCTTATTCTTGTGTTGTAGGAAGTAATGAATCACCTATTAGAAACTCAGGCAGACATAGGAAGGACATTCAGATGTGATATAGAAGTCATCTTAGATGGAAACCAAAGTGGAGCAGTAATGGTAACTGCTGTACTAGTGTGCCATTCTAGTCTGTATGTTTGTGGCAATGGAGATTCTAGTAATAACTAACTGAAAACAAATACAGGTGAACTAAAGCAAAAAAAATCACTTTACTGAAATAAATTAATAAACACTTTTATCCATGCAAATGGCATTTCTTAGACTGATTAATTCATTCACCATCCACTCAAATCACTTGCTGCTCTTACACTACATGACTTAATGTCCAGACAAAGTAAAGAGCTGTTCTCCTTGGGCCTCCGCTGAAAATTGGCTTTGCTCCAAGTTGGACTTTCCCAGTAAACAAATGTTAAATAAATACATTAAAAAATGCATTTCATGACAAATATTACAAACCAGTAAAACATAAAAATGTTGAAAAAAAATAAAATATTTAATCTCCTACAATTTTCATTTTCTTCTGTACAAATTTAAAACTAACCAGTACATTTAGTCCAGGCGTTATACTGGCATTCATTTTCACTTATCAATAATATTTTCTAACTCATCCTTCCTGCTCCTCTCACAATTGTTTTTAACATAATGTACCACATGGAACAACAATTTTTGTTAGAGTTGTACAAGCCAAACCGTATTTACGCAAAAAGCCCTCCACTTTACTTCTCTTTTATGCTTTAGTACCATAAATATACTTGAAAATTGTATTCCTCAGCTTCCTAATGGTCTTACAAACATAGACAAGGGTTGGATATACTGTTGCATATACCACAAAATTAGAATTGCAGTTAAACAAACTTGGAATAGTAGCTGTTGTCCTTGTAGAGGGGAAAAAGGGGGAGCATTTGCAATATACTTGCACACGTTACATGCTAAACATTTGCAGGTCCCCTTACATTCTGCTTTGCAACATTCTGATTCTAAAATTTGTTTCATATTGTTACCTCACTTATTAATAAATCATAGTCCGTCCAACCAATATATATAAAACCTCTGTATTGGCTGCTAAAATTTGCTACATATTAGTTATCAAAGTCTTTATCTTGGAACTATACAAAGAAGAAGTGAGGGGGCAGAGCCTAAATGGTCAACTGAAAGCAGTGAATTTTGAGAGCTTCATAAACTAGCATAATAATATAGGAAAGTTTTATTATTTTCAAGTTTAAAACATCAAAAAGCTATAGATAAACTACTAAACTACAAAAATACCAATTATGGTGGAGATATACAAAACTTTTCCTGTCAAGTAACTTGGAGATATATTGAGTCACTGAATATGAACAACTCAAGGAATTCTCATCCAGATGCTGCTTTGAAAAAAGAACTGCAACTGATGACATCTACCTTACAGGAACTATCTTTGAAGATGGATGGCTTTAAAAATGACTTAGAAACCCTCAAATTAAATTCTCAAAAACAGACTGAAACTATTACAGCAATGCCATACAAAAATAACAAATATAGAGACTTATCTAAATGACATTGAAGGGAGACTCAAAGTGGAAGAATTCCAAAAATAATTTCTGCTTAAACAGAATACATGGCTGCTTAAAATAGATGGTTTATGAAACAGGGAAAGGAGAAACAACATAAGGATCTTTGGTTTGCCTGAAAACACTGAAGGAGAAGACATTATTTCATTCTTAAGAACCTGGATTCCTGAATTTTTAGACTTGAAAGAGGGACTTCCATTTGGAATTGAAAGGGTGCATAGAGCACTGAGGAAACCTGCTTCTAACTCAACAAATATTCCACCTAGATCCATAGTTATAAAATTTCTTTCATTTCCGGACAAGGAACTAATATTAAAATCTGCTTGGAGAAAATCACCCTTAAAATACAATTAAAGCCTGATAATGTTTCACAATGATTATTATTCCAGAATACTAGAACAAAGGAAAAAAGTCTGGCCAACAATAAAACTGTTGAAACAAAACAACATTAAAGCACAGCTGGCCTTTCCAAGCCAAGATAAAAATAATTTTTGCCAATGAGATGAGAACCTTTAATGACGTAGAAGAAGCTACTATATTCATCAAAAACAACAACATAGTATCGATCCCAGATGGAATGGAATGAAATGGATGGCCCATACTCTTAAAAGAATAAAAGAAACAAATCCTTGGACTAATGCTAGAAAGAAGGAAAAAAAAAAATGATTCCAAGATAGCTGTCCCAAAAAAATTACTCTTACAACTGCATCTTTCAAAGTATCAACTGATATGGTACATCACTTGTCATCTGTTTTATTTTAAAAAAGGAGGGCTTCTTAAACAAGTGAGAAACAGTAATGATTTATTCAGAATGTTCAAAGAGTCCAATAATTCTTCACAAACAAAAGGTAGGTTCATCAGAGTTCAGACTCAAATGTAGCAAATTAACACCATATATAATAGCAGTAACAGTAGAGTGTTTTGAAAGAAAATATTGTCATGGAGACTAATGCCTTCTTCAGTTAAAGTATGATTTAGAAATGTCATGTATATCCTGGTTATATAATAGTAGCAAGCTCTTAGTACAAATGTCATTATTACTCTGTCTAAACATAGTTAATATCAGTTATGGCAGGTATCATAGCTTCGAGTGCTGTTTGATCAATCGTGATATGGTGTGTGTGGATGCAGCCGTGTCTGGCTGCTAGTACAAATGTCATTATTATTCTGTCTAAACATAGTTAATGCCAATTATGGCAGGAATCATAGCTTCAAGTACTGTTTGATCAATCCTGATATGGTGTGCATGGATGCAGCCGTGTCTAGCAGCTAGTACAAATGTTATTATTATTCTGTCTAAACATAATTAATATCACTTATGGCAGGTATCATAGCTTCAAGTGCTGTTTGATTAAGCCTGGCATAGTGTATGTGGATGCACCTGTGTCTGGCAGCTGTTATATGTTGCCATTTTTGTCTCTGGGAAGCTGGGGGTTTTGGCTTGTGATCGAGGTTTACTGATGCTCATGTATTAGGAAGAGACATTTCGTGTTTTAGCCTGGATCCAGGGGAAGGGGGTGGATAGAACTGTGATTTGGGATATTTTAGCAGACAATGGTTTGTTTCTATGTCTACTAAGTGAGAGGTGGGAGGGCTGGAGGAGTGTGCTGTCTCTTGTTGTGGCGGCCTGTTGGGAGTTTTTTTTTTTTATCTGTTTGCTCTCTGTTCTTTTCCTGGCTGGTGCCTCGCTGAAAGGGAGTGAATTTAGGCTAGAAGTTGCAGTGAAGTTAAGCTTTGCTTCAGGTGCATCACGAGCCTCTTGTATGCCGTACACAGACACACTAACAGAAACAGATGCTCTCATGTTGCTATGGTAACAGAGACAGAGTAATGATAATGCTTAATGGCTCTGAAGAGCCTCCGAGTTGATTTTCGGCAATGGCATTTTTGGTTTAAAAATATATATATATATATATATATATATATATATATATATATAAATAATAAAAGGGCTGTTTTAAACCACATGAATACATTCTGATGGTCTCCCACCACTTTGTTTAGCTCAAGTTGATTCTTGATAAAAAGAGAAAAAAATAATAATAAGCACAATTTTATATTTAAAGTGTATTTTGGTCCAAACACATTAAGGACTTACATAAGAGTGGAAGTCTGAGTTATTGTGAAAGACTAAGAGCACTTGGTCATGTGCAGTACCCGCTGCAGTAGTCTGGGAGGTGAGCTTGCTCAGATGTGTTGGGCATATGGGGATAGCTGATTCTAGGGGTGTTTGGAAAGTTCTAGAGAATCATCAGATTTCCTTCTGTGGGAATGGAAGGTGTGTTGAGTGGTTCACTGGCAGAGTGGCCACTGCATGGAACAGGCTGGTAAAATGGAACAGGACAAATATTGGTTTGGATATTTTAAGAAAGGCCTGGAAACACACCACATGAACTAGTGAATGGTATTCTGGCTAAACTGGATTGGCATTGTTGCCCGTGCTTGAAGTACTGATATGTGTGTATGTAAGGATGGAAATATACTTACAACAAATAAGAAACTAGAAGGGTCTCATAATTTAAAGTCTATGGACTGTATAGACATACATGGAAGGAGCTAATAATAAGAGTAAACATTACAGATTGTGGTCTCTCAAATAGCTAAGCAACAGCCAAAACAAAAAAAAAACAAAAAAGAAAGCACACACAATAGTTATATAATGTATGATTTTTGTAAATCTAGACATAAAATATATAGTCGTCACATAAGATGAAGAAGTCTGCTGAATTTAGATATTAAAGACAGGATTTAATAACATGGGCTTGTGTATAATTACACTACTGTCTTAACTTATCATAAATGACATACACTACCTTGAACATCGAGGGGAAGCATGATGATTTTCTCATATAAGTAAATGTGCACAACAAGTCATGTAATTCCTTTAACTTGAATTGTAGTTTTTTAACCCATCTTGACCATACATAATACTTAAGCTGTTACCAAGGTAACTAATGTTTATACATGATGTCAAACTGACAAAGTTGTTCAAGATAAACAATAGAAGTCTGAACTAGGAATGTCACAGAATGTAACAATCACATTCTGAACAAATAGCATTAAATTGACAATAATCACTCAGTTTAACCTTTGCTGATTATACAAAATAGAATGTTGCCATTTAAATCTAAAAACTTTCAGTATATGCCATAAAATGGCAATTTATGAATATGGAAAGAGAACTTGTAATCATTAATCACAATAAGTGAATTTGTTGTTTTTAATCTATAATTTCACTCATTTTGTAATAAGAAATGACAGATATGAAAATCCTTATGTGTAGGAAATGGGGGGGAAGAGGGATGCACTGATAATTAAAATGCACTAACTTTCATCAATGTTCCTATAAAACAAACTTGATGCTTTAAGTAAGTTAGAAACAAAGTGATTACTTAAATGCTGCAAACAATGAAATATAACTTCTGATATATTCAGTAAAATACATTGTATTATAAATATTGGGTATAAATATTATTACCATCTATTTATATTAAGTAATACATTTTGAAAGACTTCAGTAAGGGTGAATATGTTAAATAACTGTGTGCTATAATCTTTTACTGAGGTATTATATATGATACATCCTACTTTAATATGATTGAATTGCTTGTCATCTATCTTTCATGTAAATATTAATTGCTTATACAACAGGTAGATATTTATAATGTATTAGAATTCTGTCTAATCTACAATAGTACTTTGTCTGTACAAAATAATATAACTATTGCTTATTCCTATTACAAATATTTTCCATATGATAATTCAATTTATGGAGCTCAGATGTTCTAGATTGTCAAGGTATGAGTGATAATCTGATGTACTTAGGTTTATCCATCAGATTAGGAATGATGTTCATTCGATGGCTAGTGCGGATCTTAGTTTTGTTAAAATTTATTAATTTAAATTTGCTATTTCATAAAAACATTTTTAGTATGCCTGACCAAAACATTACTTTATTGGTAAACACTCGAAGTACAAAACTGATAATGTCCTTTAAAAGTTTAAACTTATACTTTATAGTTATCAGAGGAAAATGTTTAATAGTCACAGTGAAATAAAAATACATAGTCTAAATAACCTAGGATTGATTTAACTTTATTATATTTAAATACCAATAACTTAAACAATCCTAGCAAGATATCAAGTCTACTGAAATATTTAAAACTGAACAAAGCACAAATTGTCTTCCTTCAAGAAACTCATTTCAAAATAAATGACAATTACAAATGGAATCCTAAGGAATGTATGATATTGGTGCAATCCACTTATAAGACAAAGACAAAAGGGGTAACACTTTTATGGAAAACAAACATGATTAACCCAGAAATCATTTATAAGTATGAAGATAAAGAAGGTCTTATGGTATTAGTAATAGTTAAATATAATAACAGAATATCGACAATAGCCAATCTATACTGGTTCCCAGGCATTGGATCAGGAACTGTTAAAAAAACACTTGGATTTCATTTCCAATAATTATAAAGGCAACTTAATATTAGGAGGAGATTTTAACTGTATATTCGATATTTCTGAAACTACAAATAAAAGACCACTGCATACATCTGCTGTATCAAAAGCTTTAAACAAGTGGTTAGAATCATTTCATCTTGTAGATACTTTCAAATTTAAAGAAGATAAATCTATGTTGTTTTCCCATCAAGATCACAGATAAATCTATGTTGTTTTCCCATCAAGATCACAGATTTGGTACCCAAACTAAAATAGATAAAATATTTGCTGCCCATGAGTTACACTCTAAAATCATTAATTTCTCAATCACTCCCTGTCCCTTTTCAGACCACAAATCTTTAACCCCAGAATTCCAGCATATATAACTAAAATTAAAAAGTTCAAACCCTGGTTATTATCTGAATTACAGTTCTTCTTAGATATTAATTACACCACAGAGATAAATAAAATAATGACATGGGATTCATTAAAAGCTTACATATATGGTAAAACCCTAACTTGGTATAAAACAAAATCAGAGAATGGGATTCTGAATTCTTACATATACAATCCAAACTTTTGTCAGTAAAAGCTGAAAAAAATCAAAATCATTTGGAGATGAAAAAGAAAGTAGAAGTATTAAACAATAAATACAATGAAATTCTAACACATAAAACTAGTTTAGCTTTAGAAAAACTAAATATTAATACCTTGGCCACTTCTCCCAAATATCTACATAATGTATCTGCAAGAATCAAAATACAATTAAAAGCTAATAACATTAAAAGTATCTTCCATGAAAAAAAGGGAAAAATGCCTCGGATATAGGTGACATCCTTGATGCCTATAGAAATCACTACATGGAACATTTCCAATAAGAAAATATACATATCAATCAACTAAATCTAGATGAAAAATGTTCTAATATAAAAAAACACAAAAATTAAAACTAGATCTGCAAGCACCCATATCTTACAAAGAAATTACAGATACAATAAAAAAGGGTGAAAATAATAAAGATCCAGGTATAGATGGCATAATTATAGAAATATATAAACTTTTTCCTTCAAAGATACTATCCATCTTCCATAAAACTCTATTAGAAATTCAGTCACAAGCTTTAATACCACCCTCTTGGAGATATTTCTTAATCACACCAGTCTTAAAGGAAAACAAATCCCCAAACCTCTGTACCTCATATAGACCTATATCTTTATTAAATAATGACTATAAGATATTTATGACAATATTAACTAACAGAATGAAAATACCACCATCCAAAACAATAAATAATGATCAAACTGGATTTATATATCATAGACACACACACATGACAATATTAAAAGGATAATTTCTCTTATAGATTATGTTAACAAAAATAAATAAATAAAGAAGCACTCATAGGTTCATAGGTTCATAGGTTCATACTAGGCTATCTGCCCGAGGGCATTTATAAGCCTAGCCCATTGTTTTGTGGCTTACGCCACCCCTTTAGTATGGGGAACTATACCCATTATTTTGCTGTGCCTCTGTCGAGCAGTGACACTGAGGTAATTCCTGGGGTATATCTGCGATCTCCCATCCATTGGTCAAGATTTCTCTTGAACAAGGCCAGCGAGGTGCTCTGCCTCACATGTACTGGGATTTTGTTCCACAGCATAGGAAGTCTTTGGGTGATGAATCTATCCCTCCAGCACGTCCTATTAATAGCCGTGTCGAGGTTTAAGTCTCCGCCCTTGTGGCTCTGATGGATCTAGATTTTTGAGGTGAAGCATATTCATCAAATCTGGGTTTGACATGGCCTTGTATGTTAGGCAAAGGGCACCTCTGAGCAAGCGGTGAGCGACTGAATAGAGCTGGAGTTCTTTCAGTCGGGCAGCATAGGACAGATTTTTGAGACCCTTTATCCTTTTGGTGAGGAACTTTTGTGGCCTCTCCAGCTGCTGCAAGTGTCGGGTCAGATACATTCCGAATGGGGCATTGTACTCAATCATTGGTCTGATGAGTGATGAGTAAAGGGAGACTATGACCTCCCTTGATCTAGATGAGAATCCCTTCATGATAAGGTGGGCAATGTAGAAGGACTTCCTAACTACTTTAGCTACATGGGTGTCGAATGACAGACTACTATCAACCTGGGTCCCCAGGTCCCTGATAACTTCTTCTGTGCTCAGTGGATTGCCACCTATTTGGTAGCTAGGGGTAACCTTGTTTTTCCCGAAGGGTATGACTATGCATTTTTTGGCATTTAACTTTAGGCCGTGGCTCTGTCACCAGTTATCCGTTTCTGTGAGACCCTTCTGAAGGATATCTGTGTCAGATGTGTTTTCTACTATGGCCCAGTTTGCAGTCATCTGCAAACTTTGTCAGCCATAACCCTCCTGTGTTTGCTTGTACTTGAAAAGTAGATGCCAAACAAGAGTGGGCCCAGGACTGAGCCCTGTGGGACACCACTTGTGACAGGCTTTGAGTCTGACATGGCGCCAGCAACTCTGACCCTGTGGGTTCTGTCACTCAGCCAGTTTGCAACCCATCTTGTGATGTATGGGTTAACATTTAAGCTGATGAGTTTTCAATGATACCCGAGTGGGGTATTGTATCAAGGCCTTAGCCAGATCGAGGTAGGCTGTATGGACTGCCTTTCCCTCATCAATGGCTTTGGTGACTGTTTCAAAAAGTCAACCAAGTTTAAAAGGCATGATCTGCCTTTGACAAAGCCAAACTGGGTTGGATCCAAAGTCTGCAAATTCCTATGTCTTTATTTATGAGGTCCATTATGATCCTCTCCATGGCTTTGCAGATAAGGCTTGTCAAGCTAATGGGCCGGTAATTTCCAGGGTCTGTGGAGGCACTGCCTTTGTGAAGTGGGACCACAGTTGCAGTGCGCCACTCCTGGATGCGTATCCAGAGGTAAGACTTTGATTAAACAGCTGCCCTAGCTGTGGGTTTAATTCCTCATTGAGTTCGTGGAGCACACAGCCGGGGACACCATCAGGTCCCATGGATGCTGTGTTTTTGCTTTGGAGAGAGCAGTTCTCACTTGGGCTGGAGATGTTTGGGGGCTGCAGTCATTTGCTATAGGTATCTCTCCTTTTGGGGCGAGGTGGCAGAGAAGTTTGCACTGAACCTGTCAGCCAGTATGTTGGCAATGTCTGTAGGATCAGTAATCTTCACATCATTTTGAACTAGTTCTGAGCATATCTGGGAGTTTCCTCCTAGGTTTCTAACATAGCTAAAGAAGGCCTTATGATTGTCTTTTGAGTCTTTAGCTATTTTTCTCGAAATTTGCTTTGGATGATTTTATGAGAGCTCTTAGTTTTTACTTATAGTGATCAAGGGTGTCTTACCTTTTAAGGATTTTGCTCTATCTTGTAGTAGCTTCCTCCTTTTGTTGTAGAGTTTGTTTATGGCTGGGGTCCACCAGACTGGACGCTTGCCTTTGGTACAAAGAGTCTTTGTTTTGCTTGGGATTGCCTTATCCATGCAGTCCTGCAGGTGCTGGTAGAAGGCGTTTGTAAGTGATTCAGCGGCTTGAGTATTGTTTTCCGCGCTCGGGGCCTGAAAGGAGACCACACTAGTCTTTAGAAGTGTGAAGTCGGCTTTTGAGAAGTTCTTTACTGTGGTCTTTTTATTTCAGGTGGGGTGGGATGAGGACCTCCAGCGAGATTAGTTTGTGATCTGATCTCACCAGTGAGGGGTATACTTCCGGTGTTGAACATTGTGCTCCCATGTTCGTGATGATGAGATCAAGTATGTTATCTCCTCTTGTGAGGATGGTGACTAGTTGTTCCATGGCATTTGAGTTTATGAATTCCAGGAACTTTTGGGCTAGGGTGTTTGGGCTTGAGTAGTGTTCCCAGTCTATATTAGGGTAATTGAAGTCACCTAGTATGATGGTGTTTGGTGATACATTTATCCCCTCTAGTGTTTTCAGGAAGGCCATGTGAGTTTCCTGAGTTTGTGAGGGTGGCCTGTAACATGCTACAATTTGCAGAGCAGTCTTGCCTATGGTTAATTGCACCTGGATGGTCTCCGATGCATCATGCGTTGCCACCAGTCTTGAGGTGTGGGTGTCCTTGATGAATATGGATACCCCTCCTTTCTTGGTAGTGTCCGGATTTTGAGGGGGAATCGCATGATATGAGGTAAAACTTGATAGCTGGGGTGCTCTCAGGAGCCTTGAACCAGGTTTCTGTCACAGCACAGACATCGATGTTCTCCATACTGAGAAGGGCCTCGAGTCGTGCATTTTGAGATTTAGACTTCTGGCATTGAGCAGCATTACCCTTAGTTTTTTCCTTTTTGTGTTCTAGGGTGGTAGGTTTAGAATTTGAGCCTTGCCTAAAAAGGCACTATGGGGTGGCAAGAGCCTTTGCCAATATCCGGAATCCCAGGGTGACAGGTGCAAGCCGTCCCTTGAACAGCGTGGCTTGTCCAGCATGTCATCCCAGGCAGACAGATACTGGATCCCCTTTGAATGACACCAGTGTTTAAGCCAATTGTTAAAGCTGATCATCTTATCTCTGTATTGTGGCATCATTCTTGGTGAAGGTAGGATACTGCTCAAGGTCAGGGTCATACCTGCCTGGGCTACATAATCAGAGAGCTCCTCAATGTCTCTTTTCATGTAGTCCAAGGAGAGTGCGTCTCAGGTCGTTTACACCAGCGTTGACAATGATTGAGTCATATTTGTACCTGCTGTTGAGAGACCTGAGTGCTTGCGTTATGTGGTGGATTCTAGCACCCGACAGGCAGCTTACTGTGACCTTCTCCTTACTCAGTCTGGTGAGCGGGACATCAGTGTGTCTGACTATGGAGTCACCAATGACTAGTGTGTCTGGCATTGTGTTTGGCCTTAAGGGCTGTGACTGTTTGACACTCTGACTGTGAGGTCTATGTGTTGCGGGTGTTGTGTTCTGAGGTGGTGGTTGTTTGGGTGTCTGCTTTGGTGGCCTCTGCTGTTTTGGTAGATTTTTGATCAGAGCCTCCAGTATGTCTTTGTGTGTTTATGTGTATGATTTGAGGTTGTAATGGTACTATGTGAGACTGGGTCTATAGTGTGTGTGGTAACCTTCTCCTCCTGACTGGTCTTGCCAGTCCTATGTTGAGAGAGCTCAGCCTCCAGTTTGGCCGTATAGTTGCATCTCTCGCATGTATTTGTGTTTTGTGGGAGGAGGAAAGGGTTGTCTGTGTACATGAGGCAATTGAAACATTGCCTCAATATTCAGGTTCACCAGCTGAGCAGGAGAGGACACTAGCAACTGATCCCTCGACATGCTAGAAGGGTAGACAAAAACTTTAAAAAGATTCCGGGGACGTGGGTGACCGAGAAATGGGGGTTGCCTTTTGGGGTACTATCTATGACAAGAGTGCCGTATCAAGGTAATAAGTACTGTAGGAGCAAGTGCTAGGTTTAATAGATAGAGAATAGTCTACTTGGAGTCAAGTAGAGTTGATCTTTTTAGTTATAGGATACGCTGATTTGATCAGTAGTATAGTTCGAGGAAGGTAGTTTTAAGGGAAAATTTGAAGAGTGGACTTTAGGTAGCCCGAATAGTTTAAACCTGCTTAACCGGCACTGCCCTAGTGTGCAACAGTGGCAGCTCCGCGCTAAATCGCTCTAAATCGCGCTAACGCTTAGATATAGAGAATGCCTTTGATTCCCTAAATTGGGACTATTTATTCAAAATCCTGGTTTTATTTGAATTTCTTCCTTCCTTTGTTCATCTACTAAAGAATATATATACAAATAATTTAGCATATGTTAAGCTAGGTCCTTTCACCTCTGAATCGATACATATACTAGCTGCTAGTACAAGGGTCTAGGGAACTACTAAAGGGGCGGTGAATACCACACAATGTGGCTGGGCTAATATATGCCTTCAGGCAGATAGCACAGTACCAACCTATGAACCTATGAACCTATAACAAAGGGCACTAAACAAGGATGTCCCATGTCACCGAATCTATTTGCTTTGGCTATTGAAATATTGGCAGATTCAATACATAACAATACAAAAATCAAAGGAGTAGATGTTTATGAACAATACAATTCTAAAGTAATGCTCTTTGCTGAAGACATATTATTAAAATTATCCAATACAAAAGAGACATTAGAAGAATTAGACATTTTAATTGATACATTTTACAGGACTTCAGGATTCCATTTCAATAAATCAAAATAAAAATTATTATTTTTAAATAAAAAAGCTTGCAGACGAAGGGGAATCACATTATAGGGAAACCAGAATCTACCTTAAAATATCTAGGAATTGAGTTATGCAAGAATAATAATGAATTAGCCTCAGAAAACTACAATAATATCATCAACACAATTAAAATCTCTGTGGAAAAGTGGAACAAAACAATATTAACATTTGAAGATAGACTACAGTTAATAAAAATGGCTTTACTACCCAATATTCTATATATATAGCTTTGACAATACAACTGTTACCAGAAAGGAATATACTCAAAGAAATAAATTCATGCCTAATAAAATTTTTATGGTTTCCCAAAAGAAACAGAATAGCTTTAATACATCAAATCAGATCATTGAGATGGGGAGGATTAAACTTTCCTGATATAGAAACATATATAAAAGCATCGATATCTAAAACAGACTTAGATTGGATAATTCCAAATTATTCTGCAAATTGGAAAGAATTACTAACTGTAATATCAATAAATGAATTTGATTTACAAAAAAAATTTCAAATAGATTAAAAACAATTTGCCATGGCACATATTAGGTATTAGCATGCAATATAACATAACTAAGCACACTAAAACTTGTATGATTAATTATTACATTGACTCATTTAGGAAAATTATTAATGCAAATATAGATTTAAAAATCTGATTTGATCTTTTAACACAATTCATAGTTACAAAGAGCTATCCACATAAAATATACAGAGAAATAATTAATTCCTGTAAACAGAAATAATTTGTTTGTCGGTTTCAATGTATCAAAGAACTAAACATTCTGGATATGCAATCAATAGAAACAACATACAAAATTCCACAACAAGATTGTCTAACTATGCAAAGCATTCTGATCTATTGGTAAGATTTATGCAGAAGAATTAGTAATTCTTGATTTAAAGAAATACCTAAATTTACGAAATACCTATATGAAATCTGAAGGAGGCCATGCAGGAGTACCCCAAGGAATTCCAGATATACCAATAGAAGGAGGAAGCTACTAAATGATAGAGCAAAATCCCAAAAAGGGAAGGCATCTCTGATCAGTATTAGCAAAAAACTACGGGCACTCATAAAATCATCTAAGGCCAGCTTTGAGAGAAAAATTGCACAGGACACTAAGGATAATCACAAAGCTTTCTTTAGTTATGTTAGAAACCTGGGTGGGAATTCCCAGATATGCTCAGAATGAGTCCAAAATGACAAAAAATACACCGAACCCACAGACATTGCCAACATCCTAGCTGACAGGTTCAGTGCAAACTTCTCCTCCCCATCCCCATCAAAAGGGCAAATAACTATCCCAGCAGAGTGCTGCCCCCCTGACATCTCAGATGCTCAGGTAAGAGCCGCCCTCTCCAAAGCAAAAAACACAGCATCAATGGGACCAGATGGTGTCCCGGGCTGCATCCTACATGAACTCCAAGAAGAGCTAAACCCAAACATAAAACTACTGTTCAATCTCAGCCTTACTACAGGATATGTACCCAAAGAGTGGCGTACAGCAACAGTGGTCCCTCTCCACAAAGGTGATGCCTCAATGGATCCTGGAAACTATCACCCCATAAGACTGACTAGCTTGGTCTGCAAAGCTATGGAAAGGATCATCATGGGCCTCATAAATAAAGATATTGGGGACCTACAGACATTGGATCCTACCCAGTTTGGCTTTGTTAAGGGCAGATCCGGCCTCTTAAACCTGGTTGATTTCTTTGAAACAGTCACCAAGGCCATTGATGAGGGGAAGGTGGTCCACACAGCCTACCTGGACCTCGCAAAAGCCTTCGATACAATACCCCACTCGGGCATTATAGATAAGCTCACCAGCTTAAATATAAACCCTTATGTCACTAGATGGATTGCAAACTGACTCAAGGACAGAACCCACATAGTTAGAATTGCTGGAGCCATGTCAGACTCCAAACCAGTTACAAGTGGCGTCCCACAAGGCTCAGTCCTGGGACCTCTCTCGTTCGGTATATATTTCTCGGAGGTACAGGCCAACATGGAAGGACTGTGGCTGACCAAGTTCGCAGATGACTGCAAACTGGGTGCCATAATCAACTCTCCAGCCGACACAAGCATCCTACAAAAGGGCCTCATAGAAACAGACAACTGGTGCCAGAGCCATGGCCTCAAGCTAAACGCCAAAAAGTGTATAGTCATCCCCTTTGTCAAAAACAAAGTGCCCACAAATTACCACATAGGTGGTAAACCATTAAGTACAGAAGAAGTAATTAGGGACCTGGGGACTCAAGTTGATAGCAGTCTCTCATTTGACAACCACGTGGTCAAAGTGGTTAGAAAAACATTTTATATAGCCCACCTAATCATGAAGGGATTCACATCTAGATCAGGGGAGGTCATCGTGCCTCTTTACTCATCCCTCATCAGGCCCATAATTGAGTACAATGCCCCTTTTGGGATGTACCTTACCAGACACCTGCAGCAACTGGAAATATCCCAAAAGTACCTCACCAAGAGGATCAAAGGGCTCAAACAGATGCCATATGCTGCCCGGTTAAAGAAACTCCAGCTCTACTCAGTGGCATACCACCTGTTCAGGGGCGATCTGTGCCTGACGTATAAAGCCATGTCCGACCCAGAATTAATGGACATGCTGCACCTCAGAAAATCCAAATCCCATCGAGCTACGCACTCGAGAGACTTGAACCTCAGCACTGAAATAAATAGGACATGCTGGAGGGACAGATTCATAACCCAGAGGCTCCCTTCACTCTGGAATAAAATCCCAGTCCAGGTTAGGCAGAGTCCCTCATTGACTCTCTACAAGAGGAATCTTGATGAGTGGATGGGAGATCGTAGGTTTAACCTGGATATCACTTCTGTGACACTGTTAGACAGAGGCACATTATACTAACCTAGAAAAAGGGCATAGCAAAATTAATTTAAAATGGGTGGCAAAAGCCAAACACATTCTGGCTAGGCTTATAAATGCCCTAGGGCAGATAGCCTAGTATGAACCTATGAACCTATGAAATAATAAGCATAAAATAAAAAGCTGTCCACTAGGCTAGGGCAGATATTGACAAACTTTTATACCAAAACCAAAAAGAGTAAAAACAGGTTAGTGCTTTTGCGGCACTTCTGCTTCATCGGATCGGCATAAACAGACAAAACAGGCTTAAAATACAGTAGCACTACCAATCAAATTAAAAGGTACAAGCACATGACATTATACCTTCACATTATTCAATGATGCAAGCCCCTCTTCTTAAGAGCTGGTTTTAAAGAAACAGTTCCACTTAAACCAGGAGGGGAACTTGCCCTAAAATCTAGGATCCATCTGAGTTCCATATATTCTGTCTCATTAGTAATATCACCTTCCCTTATATGCTTAGTAACCTTCTGCAGTACTAGAAATTTAAAATGGTGGGTATCACCAACTTCTAGGATATGCTTAGTCAATGCATTGCTATCTTCTCTGTTACACATATCATTAACATGTTCCGTTACTCTTTCTTTTAGCGTACGGTTAGTTTTACCAATGTAGAATTTATCACAAACTGCACCCTATGCCCAATACAATAAATTCATATCCATACAGTCTGCATAAAAATGAAATTCAATGTTATCTTTGGTTATGGGATGTTGAACAGAAGTAGCAGACCATATATACTTACAGGCCTTGCACTTTCTACAAGCATAAGTACCTCTATGTACAGCTTGTGATACATTAAAATTAGTTTGTTTGTAGCAGAGTCTCTCCTTCAGACTTTTATTGTTCTTAAAAGTAAAGTGTAGGGCCCCACCTAAGATTTCCCTAAAACTATCATCCACCAGGAGTATTGGCCAGTTCTTCTTAATTATGTCACACACTCTGTTTACATCACTAGAGTAAGTTAGTGTCACTCTACTCAAATTACTCTCCACACTAACTAATTCACTTGCTGTATCAACCTCTTGTCTATCAGAAAAATAGGGTTTAACCTGATTGCAGTTAACCTGTTGTATTGCTCTCATATCTTTTATTTTATAACATTGATCTGTAAGTTCTGTACGCAAAGTATCAAGTGCTTTAAGCCTAAATGCCTGATCAGTATGTAGTCACATGACCCTAGGTACTTGGTTCTTAACCCCATTTTTGTGCACATGCCCAGGGTGCATGCTAGTATTGTACAGAATATTATTCTTTCTGCATGGTTTCCTGTACATACCAGTAGATATTCTGCCCAAACTCTCCTTGTTTAGCTTAACATCTAAAAATTCTATACTAGCAAATGAATGAAACATAGTAAATTTAAGGTGGTACTATTCTGCAAATATTCTACAAATATGACCAACAAATCATAATGCCCTTGCCAAACAAAGAAAACATCATCCGCAAAGCATCTATTAAATTTCACACATTCAATAAATCGAGGATCAGTAACTACTGATTGTAATCCCCAATAGGCTAGGACAATGTTAGCATAGGAGATGGCACAAGCCGTGCCCATTGCAGCTCCTAATTTTTGTAAAAAATAATCTGCTTCAAAAACAAACACATTATTCTCCAAAATCAGCTCTAAAAGATCACAAATCAATTCTACTTTAGAGCTAGAGAAGGTACTATTCATAGTCAAAAACATTCTGACATTTTCAACCCCCACATCATTCGGGATATTCGTAAAAAGCAAATTAACATCCAGGGTTACAAAAATGACATTACTAAAATCTCCTAGCTCTCTAGGCCATAGATACAAATCCTGCAAAAACTGATTAGAGTCTTTCAGGATACTATCAGTTGTTGACAACATCAAACTAAGCTGTTGCTCCACATAGATAGAGATTGGTTCGGTTAGCCAACCTCTACCTGAAACTATTGGCCTATAAGGAGGGTTGACACAGTCCTTATGGACCTTCAGGAGGCCATAAATAACAGGAATTTTTGAATGGTCCACGGTAAAATAACTGTATAGACCATAGTCTATTTGATTGGTCATTAAAAAAAATCATACAAATAAAAATTAAACCTATTATTAATACCTCTGATTTGATACCTATGCAGCTTCATATACACTCCTTCGTCATTCAGCATTGCAAACATTCTATCAATAAACACATTCTTGTCCACCACCTTTATCAGGTGGCCTGATAATAAGTTGTTGCACCTTTATTAGCTCATTCAATGCTAAAGTTATATTGTAAAAAACATTACCATCATACTCCTTAGAAAAACATTCCCTTAAGTCTCATTCACATAAATTAATAAAAGCCTCAACAGAGGGTGTAAACTCAGGGGTAAAAATACTCGCTTTTTTAAAACCATCACACATTTCAGTTCTGTCAGGAAAAACAACTGTAAGCATAGCATTTCTTAAAAATAATTTAAGGTCTAAGAAAACGTCAATCAAATTGGTTCTAGTAGCTGGCACAAAGGACAAGCCTTTGTTAAGCACTGCGACTTGTTCATCAGTCAAAACATAAGAGGAGAGGTTAAAAACAAGAGCACCTGCTACCATTTGTTGTGGTCTGGGTTCCTCTTCTTTATATAAGGGTCTGACCCTGTCCTCAATCTCCCCTGTCTGCTTCATGAATGCCCTTTTCACTTTTCTTGCCTTATAGACAGTACTCTTTGTAAAAGAAACAGAACCCGTAAACGCTGAACTGCCTAAGGGCTCAATACCAATGACTGGAGAACCAGCGTTAGCTCCGTCCGTACTTTAGGTCTCATGTCAGGCAGAGTATGCCCTAACTGACCCATTTCACTGCTGGAGTCATTAGTGTTACATAAATCTGTAGTTTCATGGTCATTAGAGACCTGTCGCATTGTCCCAACGGTTAAATTATACCCAGCTCCATTAGATAAATCAGTCTGTTGTAAAGGATTGCTACTCCCACTTTGCTGCGTGCACACGTTCATCTTATCATGCCCTTCTGGTATGGAATCCCCTCCCTGACGTAACGCTTCCACTATTAGGTCAACTGCATCTCATGCATCTTTGCTCTGAATCCTAATGGGCTCATCTCCCGGCCAGGAAAATACAAGGCCTTTACAAAAATCCATGGAGTCTCTCTGTAATTTCTTAAAGTTGTCACTCTGCAGCTTATGCTCGTATAGAGAAATGCTACATAGCAATTCATCAATCCTCTTTGCTAACACATTATCAGGAAAGGAGTCATGTAATGTGGAAAACATTACATTAATCTCTTTTAAGTCGCGACTCCTCTGGGGATAATTTTATGATGCAATGCTGCTTTCAAATGGAAGTGTTGCCACTGCAGATGCTTGTGTTTATACATTTTCTCCTCCAGATTCCTGACGGACATACAAAACTCATTCATTTTAGTAATATCACTTGGAGTTTCTGTTAGATCAAATTATGGGACTCTTTATTAATCAGCCCATTATTACAAACTTCCATCATTACAAATGTTACTCATGCCAGTGTTCTTAATTCCAGCAGTTCCTTCCACAGGGTCAACGTCCAGTCTCTCAGACCATGGTCCTGGCAGCAAACAAACAAGAGCAAAACAACAAAAAGGCCTTACAGGACCAAGGCCTAAATCCAAAAATGCAAAACAATGCTTCCATTTGGACGCAGCATTACATCATAAAGTTATCCCCAGAGGGTTGTGGGTTCTTAAAATGCCATCTTATGGGGATAGTTGCCCAGAACTTTTAAAGCAATGCCAGATGCTGAATATGCAACTTAGTCTGGACTATATGTGACTTATTATTGATTTTTCCACCGGAAGAGGAGTTCTGGAGTTGCTACTTAAAGAGATTGATGTAATATTTTCCACATTACATGACTCCTTTCTTGATATTGTGTTTGCAAAAAGGATTGATGAATTGCTATGTAGCATTTCTCTATACGCACATAAGTTTAAGAAATTACAGAGAGACTCCATGTATTTTTGTAAAGGCCTTGTATTTTCCTGGCTGAGAGATGAGTCCATTAGGATTCAGAGCAAAGATGCATGGGATGCAGTTGACCTGACAGTGGAAGCGTCACGTCAGGGAGGGGATTCCATACCAGAAGGGCATGATAAGATGAACGTGTGCACGCAGCAAAGTGGGAGTAGCAATCCTTTACAACAGACTGATTTATCTAATGGAGCTGGGTATAATTTAACTGTTGGGACTATGCGACAAGTTTCTAATGACCATGAAACTACAGATTTTATGTAACACTAATGACTCCAGCAGTGAAATGGGCCAGTTAGGGCATACTCTGCCTGGCGTGAGACCTAAAGTATGGACGGAGGTAACGCTGGTTCTCCAGTCATTGGTATTGAGCCCTTAGGCAGTTCAGCGTTTACGGGTTCTGTTTCTTTTACAAAGAGTACTGTCTATAAGGCAAGAAAAGTGAAAAGGGCATACATGAAGCAGACAGGGGAGATTGAGGACAGGGTCAGACCCTTATATAAAGAAGAGGAAACCAGACCACAACAAATGGTAGCAAGTGCTCTTGTTTTTAACCTCTCCTCTTATGTTTTGGCTGATGAACAAGTCGCAGTGCTTAACAAATGCTTGGCCTTTGTGCCAGCTACTAGAACCAATTTGATTGACGTTTTCTTAGACCTTAAATTATTTGTAAGAAATGCTATGCTTACAGTTGTTTTTCCTGACAGAACTGAAATGTGTGATGGTTTTAAAAAAAAAACAAGTGTTTTTACCCCTGAGTTTACACCCTCTGTTGAGGCTTTTATTAACTTATGCAAACAAGACTTAAGGGAATGTTTTTCTAAGGAGTATGATGGTAATGTTTTTAGAATCTAACACCGAAAGAAACTTTAGCATTGAATGAGCTAATAAAGGTGCAACAACTTATTATCAGACCAGCTGATAAAGGTGGTGGACAAGAATGTGTATATTGAGAGAATGCTTGAAATGCTGAATGATGAGGGACTGTATATGAAGCTGCGTAGGTATCAAATCACGAGTATTATTAATAGGTTTAATTTTTATTTGTATGATTTTTTAATGACCAATCAAATAGACTATGGTCTATATAGTTATTTTACCATGGACCATCCAAAGATTCCTGTTATTTTTGGCCTCCTGAATGCCCATAAGCACTATGTCAACCCTCCTTATAGGCCAATACTTTCAGGTAGAGGTTGGTTAACCAAACCAATCTCTATCTATATGGAGCAACAATGTAGTTTGAGCTTGTCAACAATTGATAGTATCCTGAAACACTCTAAGCAGTTTTTGCAGGATTTGTATCTATGGCCTAGAAAGCTAGGAGATTTTAGTAATGTCATTTTTGTAACCCTGGATGTTAATTTGCTTTTTACTAATATCCCGAATGATGTGGGGGTTGAAAATGTCAGAATGTTTTTGAATATGATTAGTACCTTCTCCAGCTCTAAAGTAGAATTGATTTGTGATCTTTTAAAGCTGATTTTGTAGAATAATGTGTTTGTTTTTGAAGCAGATTATTTTTTACAAAAATTAGGAGCTGCAATGGGCACGGCTTGTGCCATCTCCTATGCTAACATCGTCCTAGCCTATTGGGGATTACAATCAGTGTTTACTGATCCTCAGTTTATTGAATGTGTGAAATTTAATAGGTGCTCTGTTGATGATGTTTTCTTTGTTCGGCAAGGTCATTATAATTTGTTAGTCAAATTTGTAGAATATTTGCAGAATAGTACCACCTTAAATTTACTATGTTTCATTCATTTGCTAGTATAGAATTTTTAGATGTTAAGCTAAACAAGGAGAGTTTGGGCAGAATATCTACTGGTATGTACAGGAAACCATGCAGAAAGAATAATATTCTGCACAATACTAGCATGCACCCTGGGCATGTGCACAAAAATGGGGTTAAGAACCAAGTACCTAGGGTCATGTGACTACATACTGATCAGGCATTTAGGCTTAAAGCACTTGATACTTTGCGTAAAGAACTTATAGATCAAGGTTATAAAATAAGAGATATGAGAGCAATACAGCAGGTTACTGCAATCAGGTTAAACCCTATTTTTCTGATAGACAAGAGGTTGATACAGCAAGTGAATTAGTTAGTGTGGAGAGTAATTTGAGTAGAGTGACACTAACTTACTCTAGTGATGTAAACAGAGTGTGTGACATAATTAAGAACTGGCCAATACTCCTAGCAGATGATAATATTAGGGAAATCGTAGGTGAGACCCCACACTTTACTTTTAAGAGGAATAAAAGTCTGAAGCAGAGACTCTGCTACAAATTAACTAATTTTAATATATCACAATCTGTACTTAAAGGTACTTGTGCTTGTAGAAAGTGCGAGGCCTGTAAGTATATATGGTCCGCTATTTCTGTTCAGCATCCCATAACCAAAGATAACATTGAATTTTGTTTTTATGCAGACTGTATGGATATGAATTTAGTGTACAGTTTGTGATAAATTCTCCATTGGAAAAACTGACTGTACGCTAAAATAAAAAAAATAATGGAACATGTTAATGATATGCGTAATATAAAACATACCAATGTATTGGCTAAGCATACCCTAGAAGTTGGTGATACCCACCGTTTTAAATTTCTAGTACAGGAGAAGGTTAGTAAGGATATAAGGAAAGGTGATATTACTAATGAGACAGAATATATGGAACTCAGATGGATCCTAGATTTTGGGGCAAGTTCTCCCTCTGGTTTAAGTGGAACTGTTTCTTTAAAACCAGCCCTTAAGAAGAGGGGCTTGCATCACTGAATAATGTGAAGGTATAGTGTCATGTGCTTGAACCTTTTTATTTGATTGGTCGTGTTACTGTATTTTAAGCCTGTTTTGTCTGGTTATGTAGGTCTGATGAAGCAGAAGTGCCGTGAAAGCACTAACCTGTTTTTATTCTTTTTAGTTTTGGTATTGAAGTTTGTCAATATCGGCTCTAGCCTGGTGGACATCTTTTTATTTTATGCTTTGAATTTTTGCATTTAGTCCTTAGTCCTGTAAGGTATTTTGATTTTGTTGTTATACCAAGGAAATTGACTACTAGAAATAAAGACAGGATTTTAGCTACGCTACTCATTTCTTCTTTGTTTTTTTTTCCCTTAGAAATGTTTTATTTTTCAAATACAGCTGAATAAATTCCATAGTATTTGTATATAACATCTTAATTACTATGTACATTATTTACATCAGCCTGACACTCTAACACAGCTCAATATATACAATTACATTATAGGTATAACAATCCTGTTCAGTTGTTGTAAAGTGTCAATCAATGATAAGACTTTTTTCCATGGATTGTTAATAAATGGCTTACGATTAATCCTTAATTCTTTAATTTTAATTTCCAAAAATGCTGTGGTCTTCAGTAGGCTGTAGAAGTCTTCCAAGGTCAGTATTGTGTTTGTATTCCATCTTCTTGTTATATACTGCCTTGAGATTGCAAGTATTGTCCATACTAGATACACATTTTACTCATTCAAATGAGGAACTTTGTACACATTTAATAATACTAGAGCTTTAGATAAGTTATATGATTCATTAAATAAAGCTTGTAAATAGTTTTTAATACCATCCCAAAATGGCTTAATTTTAACACAGTCGAAAAAAAATTAATTCCAATCTGCATTGTGTGTTTGCTCACACCTCCAACATATTCCCTTTATAGAAGAATTAATTTTAGTATTTCTATCTGGAGTTAAGAATTTTCTGTGCAAGCATTTCCAATTAAAAACTTTCCAGTATTGTGTAAAGTATGTATGTTTTATTTATAATAAAATATTTGATTTAATTTCATTTAGCTGTAATGAGTGTCCTTTCATTATAAAATTCCAATAGGAGCATTTGAGTGTTGTTTTAAAATGTATCAATATCTTGTAAAATTTCAAAATACTATTTCCCATGTCATAATCATTATATGTGATTTTTACTACTGTCAGGAAAAACAACTGTAAGCATAGCATTTCTTACAAATAATTTAAGGTCTAAGAAAACGTCAATCAAATTGGTTCTAGTAGCTGGCACAAAGGCCAAGCATTTGTTAAGCACTGCGACTTGTTCATCAGTCAAAACATAAGAGGAGAGGTTAAAAACAAGAGCACTTGCTACCATTTGTTGTGGTCTGGTTTCCTCTTCTTTATATAAGGGTCTGACCCTGTCCTCAGTCTCCCCTGTCTGCTTTATGAATGCCCTTTTCACTTTTCTTGCCTTATAGACAGTACTCTTTGTAAAAGAAACAGAACCCGTAAATGCTGAACTGCCTAAGGGCTCAATACCAATGACTGGAGAACCAGCGTTACCTCCGTCTGTACTTTAGGTCTCACGCCAGGCAGAGTATGCCCTAACTGGCCCATTTCACCACTGGAGTCATTAGTGTTACATAAATCTGTAGTTTCATGGTCATTAGAAACTTGTCGCATAGTCCCAACAGTTAAATTATACCCAGCTCCATTAGATAAATAAGTCTGTTGTAAAGGATTGCTACTCCCACTTTGCTGCGTGTGCACTTTCATCTTATCACGCCCTCCTGGTACAGAATCCCCTCCCTGACGTGACGCTTCCATTGTCGGGTGAACTGCATCCCATGCATCTTTGCTCTGAATCCTAATGGACTCATCTCTCAGCCAGGAAAATACAAGGCCTTTACAAAAATACATGGAGTCTCTCTGTAATTTCTTAAACTTATGTGCGTATAGAGAAATGCTACATAGCAATTCATCAATCCTTTTTGCAAACACAATATCAAGAAAGGAGTCATGTAACGTGGAAAATATTACATCAATCTCTTTAAGTAGCAACTCCAGAACTCCTCTTCCGGTGGAAAAATCAATAATAAGTCACATATAGTTCAGACTAAGTTGCATATTCAGCATCTGGCATTGCTTTAAAAGTTCTGGGCAACTATCCCCATAAGAGGGCATTTTAAGAACCCACAACCCTCTGGGGATAACTTTATGATGTAATGCTGCGTCCAAATGGAAGCATTGTTTTGCATTTTTGGATTTAGGCCTTGGTCCTGTAAGGCCTTTTTGTTGTTTTGCTCTTGTTTGTTTGCTGCCAGGACCATGGTCTGAGAGACTGGACGTTGACCCTGTGGAAGGAACTGCTGCAATTAAGAACACTGGCATGAGTAACATTTGTAATGATGGAAGTTTGTAATAATGGCTGATTAATAAAGAGTCCCATAATTTGATCTAACAGAAACTCCAAGTGATATTACTAAAATGAATGAGTTTTGTATGTCAGTCAGGAATCTGGAGGAGAAAATGTATAAACACAAGCATCTGCAGTGGCAACACTTCCATTTGAAAGCAGCATTGCATCATAAAATTATCCCCAGAGGAGTCGCGACTTAAAAGAGATTAATGTAATGTTTTTCACATTACATGACTCCTTTCCTGATAATGTGTTTGCAAAGAGGATTGATGAATTGCTATGTAGCATTTCTCTATACGAGCATAAGCTGCAGAGTAACAACTTTAAGAAATTACAGAGAGACTCCATGGATTTTTGTAAAGGCCTTGTATTTTCCTGGCCGGGAGATGAGCCCATTAGGATTCAGAGCAAAGATGCATGGGATGCAGTTCACCTGACAGTGGAAGCGTCACGTCAGGGAGGGGATTCCATACCAGAAGGGCATGATAAGATGAACGTGTGCACGCAGCAAAGTGGGAGTAGCAATCCTTTACAACAGACTGATTTATCTAATGGAGCTAGATATAATTTAACTGTTGGGACTATGCGACAAGTCTCTAATGACCATGAAACTACAGATTTATGTAACACTAATGACTCCAGCAGTGAAATGGGCCAGTTAGGGCATACTCTGCCTGACGTGAGACCTAAAGTACGGACGGAGCTAACGCTGGTTCTCCAGTCATTGGTATTGAGCCCTTAGGCAGTTCAGCGTTTACGGGTTCTGTTTCTTTTACAAAGAGTACTGTCTATAAGGCAAGAAAAGTGAAAAGGGCATTCATGAAGCAGACAGGGGAGATTAAGGACAGGGTCAGACCCTTATATAAAGAAGAGGAAACCAGACCACAACAAATGGTAGCAAGTGCTCTTGTTTTTAACCTCTCCTCTTATGTATTGACTGATGAACAAGTTGCAGTGCTTAACAAAGGCTTGTCCTTTGTGCCAGCTACTAGAACCAATTTGATTGATGTTTTCTTAGACCTTAAATTATTTGTAAGAAATGCTATGCTTACAGTTGTTTTTCCTGACAGAACTGAAATGTGTGATGGTTTTAAAAAAAACGAGTGTTTTTACCCCTGAGTTTACACCCTCTGTTGAGGCTTTTATTAATTTATGTGAATGAGACTTAAGGGAATGTTTTTCTAAGGAGTATGATGGTAATGTTTTTTACAATATAACACTGAAAGAGACTTTAGCATTGAATGAGCTAATAAAGGTGCAACAACTTATTATCAGGCCACCTGATAAAGGTGGTGGACAAGAATGTGTTTATTGATAGAATGTTTGCAATGCTGAATGACGAAGGAGTGTATATGAAGCTGCATAGGTATCAAATCTGAGGTATTAATAATAGGTTTAATTTTTATTTGTATGATTTTCTTTAATGACCAATCAAATAGACTATGGTCTATGCAGTTATTTTACCATGGACCATCCAAAAATTCCTGTTATTTATAGCCTCCTGAAGGTCCATAAGGACTGTGTCAACCCTCCCTATAGGCCAATAGTTTCAGGTAGAGGTTGGCTAACCGAACCAATCTCTATGTGGAGCAACAACTTAGTTTGATGTTGTCAACAACTGATAGTATCCTGAAAGACTCTAATCAGTTTTTGCAGGATTTGTATCTATGGCCTAGAGAGCTAGGAGATTTTAGTAATGTCATTTTTGTAACCCTGGATGTTAATTTGCTTTTTACGAATATCCCGAATGATGTGGGGGTTGAAAATGTCAGAATGTTTTTGACTATGATTAGTACCTTCTCTAGCTCTAAAGTAGAATTGATTTGTGATCTTTTAAAGCTGATTTTATAGAATAATGTGTTTGTTTTTGAAGCAGATTATTTTTTACAAAAATTAGGAGCTGCAATGGGCACGGCTTGTGCCATCTCCTATGCTAACATCGTCCTAGCCTATTGGAGATTACAATCAGTAGTTACTGATCCTCAGTTTATTGAATGTGTGAAATTTAATAGGTGCTCTGTTGATGATGTTTTCTTTGTTTGGCAAGGGCATTATGATTTGTTGGTCAAATTTGTAGAATATTTTCAGAATAGTACCACCTTAAATTTACTATGTTTCATTCATTTGCTAGTATAGAATTTTTAGATGTTAAGCTAAACAAGGAGAGTTTGGGCAGAATTTCTACTGGTATAGATTCATAGATTCATAGATTAGTACTAAGCTAACTGCCCTTGCGAGCCATTTTAAGCCTAGCCAATTATCCCTTGTGAGACTCACACCCTGCACCTTGTGCTTGCAAGGCAAACACCTTAACCATTTGTCCACCCTCCCTCAAACCATGCAGAAAGAATAATATTCTGTACAATACTAGCATGCACCCTCGGCATGTGCACAAAAATGTGGTTAAGAACCAAGTACCTAGGGTCATGTGACTACATACTGATCAGGCATTTAGGCTTAAAGCACTTGATACTTTGCGTACAGAACTTACAGATCAAGGTTATAAAATAAGAGATATTGAGAGAGCAATACAGCAGGTTACTGCAATCAGGTTAAACCCTATTTTTCTGATAGACAAG
This sequence comes from Protopterus annectens, assembly GCF_019279795.1. Taxonomy (NCBI): domain Eukaryota; kingdom Metazoa; phylum Chordata; order Ceratodontiformes; family Protopteridae; genus Protopterus; species Protopterus annectens. The sequence continues at coordinate 50,496,237 of NC_056749.1, forward strand.
AGGTTGATACAGCAAGTGAATTAGTTAGTGTGGAGAGTAATTTGAGTAGAGTGACACTAATGCAAAACACTATATGCAAAAATTTTAAAATATTTATAATACTTAAATTATACATACTTATACTCATATTTATATTTATTTTCATTTCTATCATTCTCTTACGGCATTTTAGTATTTTTAAGTAATATTTGACACAGTTTTATGTAACCTTTAACTAAGGAACAACTCTGTTGAGTTTTAAACAAAGTGTGACTTAATCATTTTAGGTATTCTTGTATGTTAATTTATTTCAATTGATTTAAATTGTTTCATCAAAATTTTAAATTGTTTAATTGAATTATCGAATGGGAAAAGTTTCTGGGTGCACACCTATATATAAAGCCTTTTGTACTAGTGGGATTTTATCTGATGAAGTTTGCCTACTTGCAGACGAAAGCGCTCATTGTGTTTAACTGGATCTGTTGTTTTTTACTTCATTAAAGGAATTGGCTCCAACCAGTGGAACAGTATTTTTTCTACAGTCTTCATCTACTTTTTGGTTTTAGAGTGACACTAACTTACTCTAGTGATGTAAACAGAGTGTGTGACATAATTAAGAAGAACTGGCCAATACTCCTGGTGGATGATAGTTTTAGGGAAATCTTAGGTGGGGCCCTACGCTTTACTTTTAAGAACAATAAAAGTCTGAAGGAGAGACTCTGCTACAAACAAACTAATTTTAATATATCACAAGCTGTACATAGAGGTACTTATGCTTGTAGAAAGTGCAAGGCCTGTAAGTATATATGGTCTGCTACTTCTGTTCAACATCCCATAACCAAAGATAACATTGAATTTCATTTTTATGCAGACTGTATGGATATGAATTTAGTGTATTGAGCATAGGGTACAGTTTGTGATAAATTCTCCATTGGTAAAACTAACCGTACGCTAAAAGAAAGAGTAACGGAACATGTTAATGATATGTGTAACAGAGAAGATAGCAATGCATTGACTAAGCATACCCTAGAAGTTGGTGATACCCACCATTTTAAATGTCTAGTACTGCAGAAGGTTACTAAGCATATAAGGGAAGGTGATATTACTAATGAGACAGAATATATGGAACTCAGATGGATACTAGATTTTAGGGCAAGTTCCCCTCCTGGTTTAAGTGGAACTGTTTCTTTAAAACCAGCTCTTAAGAAGAGGGGCTTGCATCATTGAATAATGTGAAGGTATAATGTCATGTGCTTGTACCTTTTAATTTGATTGGTAGTGCTACTGTATTTTAAGCCTGTTTTGTCTGTTTATGCCGGTCCGATGAAGCGGAAGTGCCGTAAAAGCACTAACCTGTTTTTACCCTTTTTGGTTTTGGTATAAAACTTTGTCAATATCTGCCCTAGCCTAGTGGACGGCTTTTTATTTTATGCTTATTATTTCATAGGTTCATAGGTTCATACTAGGCTATCTGCCCTAGGGCATTTATAAGCCTAGCCAGAATGTGTTTGGTTTTCGCCACCCATTTTAAATTAATTTTGCTATGCCCTTTTTCGAGGTTAGTATAATGTGCCTCTGTCTAACAGTGACACAGTAGTGATACCCAGGTTAAACCTACGATCTCCCATCCACTCATCAAGATTCCTCTTGTAGAGAGTCAATGAGGGACTCTGCCTAACCTGGACTGGGATTTTATTCCAGAGTGAAGGGAGCCTATGGGTTATGAATCTGTCCCTCCAGCATGTCCTATTTATTTCAGTGCTGAGGTTCAAGTCTCGAGCTGCCAGAGCTCGATGGGATTTGGATTTTCTGAGGTGCAGCATGTCCATTAATTCCGGGTCGGACATGGCTTTATATGTCAGGCACAGATTGCCCCTGAACAGGCGGTATGCCACTGAGTAGAGCTGGAGTTTCTTTAACCGGGCAGCATATGGCATCTGTTTGAGCCCTTTGATCCTCTTGGTGAGGTACTTTGGGATCTTTCCAGTTGCTGCAGGTGTCTGGTAAGGTACATCCCAAAAGGGGCATTGTACTCAATTATGGGCCTGATGAGGGATGAGTAAAGAGGCACGATGACCTCCCCTGATCTAGATGTGAATCCCTTCATGATTAGGTGGGCTATATAAAATGTTTTTCTAACCACTTTGGCCACGTGGTTGTCAAATGAGAGAATGCTATCAACTTGGGTCCCCAGGTCCCTAATTACTTCTTCTGTACTTAATGGATTACCACCTATGTGGTAATTTGTGGGCACTTTGTTTTTGACAAAGGGGATGACTATACACTTTTGGCGTTTAGCTTGAGGCCATGGCTCTGGCACCAGTTGTCTGTTTCTATGAGGCCCTTTTGGAGGATGCTTGTGTTGGCTGGAGAGTTGATTATGGTGCCCAGTTTGCAGTCATCTGCGAACTTGGTCAGCCACAGTCCTTCCGTGTTTGCCTGTACCTCCGAGAAATATATACCGAACGAGAGAGGTCCCAGGACTGAGCCTTGTGGGACGCCACTTGTAACTGGTTTGGAGTCTGACATGGCTCCAGCAATTCTAACCATGTAGGTTCTGTCCTTGAGTCAGTTTGCAATCCATCTAGTGACATAAGGGTTTATATTTAAGCTGGTGAGCTTATCTATAATGCCCGAGTGGGGTATTGTATCGAAGGCTTTTGCGAGGTCCAGGTAGGCTGTGTGGACCACCTTCCCCTCATCAATGGCCTTGGTGACTGTTTCAAAGAAATCAACCAGGTTTAAGAGGCAGGATCTGCCCTTAACAAAGCCAAACTGGGTAGGATCCAATGTCTGTAGGTCCCCAATATCTTTATTTATGAGGTCCATGATGATCCTTTCCATAGCTTTGCAGACCAAGCTAGTCAGGCTTATGGGGTGATAGTTTCCAGGATCCGTTGAGGCATCACCTTTGTGGAGAGGGACCACTGTTGCTGTACACCACTCTTTGGGTACATATCCTGTAGTAAGGCTGAGATTGAACAGTAGTTTTATGTTTGGGTTTAGCTCTTCTTGGAGTTCATGTAGGATGCAGCTTCCTCCTTCTATTGGTATATCTGGAATTCCTTGGGGTACTCCTGCATGGTCCTCCTTCAGAATTCCATCCAGTAAACTTCCTGGATAACGTCTGCTGGAGATGGAAGAAAATAGCAGTCTGACCCTTTCATTCTGCCCATTTTCATACTTTTTGTAGAGCTTCATGGATCAGTGCTGTGCTCAGGTTAAAAACATAAAACAAACAACATAAAATGAGGTGCAGAACTCACTAATTTAACATCTATTTTTTACCTCATCCATATTAATAATTTTAATAATTACCTTAGGAATGTCTGTCCAGAAATCAGTCCTGGGAGGCATGGCCAAGATGGTGACAGGCTAGCAGCTTACTTTGTCAGCTCTGCTATATTTTTAGTTTGTCAGCTCTGCTATATGAGTTATATTTCTGACAGGAATTATTACATTTTTTATGTAGACTCTTCGACTTTGAAGGTTATCTTCTTTTTTAGATTTTAAAAAATTATACCTGGAATTGATATCTTCAGTTATCTTAATTCCTGTCAACATTCAAACAGAAAGGGTTTTGCTTATTCTTCAGAATGAGTTATTGAAAACTAATTCCATAAGCAAATTGGTCCTCAAGGATACTCTGTCCTGATGGAAAATAAGGTATGGTTCCACAGCCATGAGAGCTTGCAACTCTGAGACCCTTCTGGCAGAGGTTAATGCTAATAAAAGAACAGTTTTCCAAGATAAAAACTTAATATCTGAAGATGCAGCAGGCTCAAAAGGAGGCAAAGTAAGTTTTTCTAAAACATAATTAAGATCCCAGGCAGGGACAGGAGGGGTCCTGGGAGGCCGCAAATTTTTAGCCCCTCTCAAGAATTGCTTCACCAAAGGATGAGAAAAAACAGGAGGATCAGAACTGAAATGAGCAGAAATAGCAGAAGCATTAATCTTAATGGAAGAAAAGGAAAGTCCTTTGGAGAAAAGTTCCGAAAGGTAAAGCAAAATAGAAGAGAGATCAGGTACCAGAGGATCCGAGCCTCGGTCCTGCATCCAAATACAAAACCTCTTCCATTTAGAGGCATAGGATTTCCTAGTGCTAGTCCGTCTAGCTTCCAGAAGAACATCCAAAACATGTTTGGGAAGACTAGAGGAAATCAAATTCCTTTGAAGAGCCAAGCTGCCAGGCAAAGGGTCTTGAGATTGGAATGTAGTAACTGACCCTGATGCTGGGACAGAAGCGAAGGGTTCAGAGGGAGAATCCAAGGAGGCCCCAAGAACAGGTGCTTTAAAGTTGGATACCAAAACTGTTGAGGCCAATTTGGAGCAATCAAGATGAGGAACTTGGGCTTGTCCTGTTTTATCTTCAGTAATACCCGAGGTAGTAGAGGAAGAGGAGGGAAGGCATATCCTGAAAGGCTTCTCCAGCTGAAGGACAGGGCATCCACTCTCCAAGCTGTTTTGTGGAAGGACCTGGTGCAAAGCCAGGCAGCTGATGATTGAGATGGGATGCAAACAGATCTATCTGGGGACATCCCCAAACTGCAGTAATCCTGTTGAATAGGTTGGTGTCTAGCATCCATTCGTGAGGATCTGAAATGTTTCTGCTCAGGCTGTCTGCTAAGAGATTCTGTTCCCCTGGAATGAATTGAGCCTGGAGATGTAGATTCAAATTTAGAGCTGTGTCCCATAAAGCCATAGCTAGTCTGCAAAGGGGTATGAATGAGAACCCCTGCTTGTTGATGTACCACATGACCGGTGGTGTTGTTGTGCCAATTAGCAGAGGCCCTGGTTGCAAAAGGTTCTTGAAGGCTAGAAGGGCATTTTGAACTGCCAACATTTCCTTCAGATTGATGTGCCAGTGAAGATAGTCCTTTGTCCATGTTCCCTGCTGGCAATTGTCTAGAAAGTGTGCTCCCCAGGCATAATCCGAGGTGTCTGTGGTTAGGATTTGAGTAGGTTGAGGTAGACGAAAAGGCTTCCCTTCGTTTAAAGTGCATACCCTGGACCACCAGAGGAACTCCCTCTGAAGGCAGGGGATCAGAGGAATCAGAATATCCAGATCGTGGTAATGCTGTGACCATACACTTTTCAGATACCATTGAAGCTTTCTCATATGAAGCCTTGCGTTTGGAATCAACAGAATGCAGGAAGCCATGTAGCCCAGAGCCTGCAGGAATTTACTTGCAGTGAGCTGAGATAGAGTTGCCAAGGTGCTGAAAGTAGAAGCCAGCTGAGTTTGTTTTTCTGGAGTGAGGAAGGTCCTTTGTAAGGTTGTATTTAAGAGGGCTCCCAAGAATACCATTTGTTGAGAAGGGATCAAACGTAACTTTTTTGTGTTCACTGAGAATCCCAGTAGGAGGAGAAGACGTTGAACAAAGTGCAGATGTTGAAGTAGAAGATCTTTGCTGTCCGCCTGAATAAGGCAGTCATCCAAATAGGGGTAAATCTGGATCCCCTGAAGTCTGCAGTAAGCCACTACTGGTGCCAGGCACTTGGTAAAGACTCTGGGCGCAGTAGATAAACCAAAGGGCAGTACAGAGAATTGAAAGTGCCTCGAACCTGCCTTGAACCTGAGGAATTTCCTGCATTCCTGCTTGATGGGAATGTGTAAGTAGGCTTCCTTTAAGTCCAATGTCACCATCCAGGCGTCCTGAGAGAGCATTGGAATTAGTTGCTGCAGAGTAAGCATCTTGAATTTTGAATTTCCAAAAAGGTGTTTAACACAGAAAGGTCCAGAATAGGTCTCCATGAGTTTTGTTTTCTTGGAACCAGAAACAGTCTTGAATAAAAACCTTTCCCCATCTCCGAGAGTGGAACAGGCTCTATGGCTCTCATGGCCAGAAGAGCATCCACTTGATTTAAGGCCTCTGACCATTGATGTTTTGGCAGATCTACAACCGTGAGCCCTTGGCAAAGTGTGAAAGTGGAATTTGTAACCCTTTAAAATCACGGGCCCAATACCCATCTGTCCTGGGTAATATGAGTCCAATTTCTGTAAAAAGAGACAGTTTTCCTCCCAGAGGGCCTCCAGGTGAAGGGGTCCTGTAGCCCAACCGAGAGTCATTGAGTTTGCTTTCTTGAGATTGGGATCTGTCTTCTCCCTTCTAGGTGAGGAAGCAGTCCATTGTCTAGATCTGTAAGAGGCCTGACCTTGACCACTCACCTCTGAGCGCCTATATCTTCCCCTTTGAGGCCTGTCAGACGGGAAAGGACCAATTTTAGAGGGCCAATTCCTGGAAAATCTAGGAGGCTGAACTTGCAAGAAATCTTTCACAGTCTGCATAGACTTTGCCTTTTCTTCCATCTTTTAATAACTTCCCTCAGCCTTGGATCCAAAAAAGAACATCATGTTGAATAGGGCATCTAATAACGTAGCCTTAACCTGTTCAGGTAAACTTTGTTCACTAAGCCAGGCATGTCTCCTGATAACAGTACCAGAGGCTGCAGCCCTGCAAGAAGCATCCAAAGCATCAAAACCACAATGTAAACTATGTTTGTTCACTTGTTCAGTAGCATGCAAGACATCCTGAAGTTCCTTATCCTCTGCACATGCAGGAAGGGAAGCAAGCTTTTGCTTTAAAACAGACAAAAGAAATTGCTGATACTTAAACATATGAAACTGGCAATTTAAAGCCCTTACAGACAGGGTAGCAGAAGTATATACCTTTTTTCCCCACCTGTCTAAAGCACGAGAATCCTTCTCAGAGGGAATAGGATTTTTAGAAGTAGCAACCTTAGCAGCCTTAGAGCCCTGAGAAATAGTTTCAGGATCCGCAGAAGGGTTTTTAAATAAGAATAAATTAGTTTCAGGAACCCTATAAAATCTATCAGGCTTAGAAGGAGCAGGAGGCATGGAATCATGATTCAAATTAGCCTCAGAAAAAGCATCATCTACAATGTCCAAAACAGGAGGGATAGCTAAAGGCCTATGTTGAGGAAGAAGAAGAAATTCCCTAAGCCTCTTCTTGGAAGCAGAATACTCCTGTCCTTCCCAATGAAAATGTTCCCTCATCTCATGCAAGGTTTCCCCAAAAGAGAAATCCTCAGGCGGAGAGGCCGAGGGTAAAGAATCCTCAGCATCCGAATCCTCATAAGGAGGAAAGGAATAGTCCTGATCTGAGGAAGAAACAGAAGATACAGAAGCCTGGTCAGAGGAATCCAGAGTAACATCCTGTCGAGGCCTTTTCTCAGGAGGGGGGTGAGAACCCCTAATCATTGTAAGCAAATCTTCAGCCATCTTTAATAATTGCTTCTGTGTCCTGGGAGTAGATTCAGAAGCAGCTTGAGCAGGAACTTTAGACTTAACAGGAGTCTTTGTCTTTGCCTTTGCCTTTGAAATAGTGATGTGAGTAGGCCTGAAAACCCCTCAGAAGCCGGTACCTGCACAGCGGTTCCGGACCCATCTGAAGGAGCGACGTCCGAAGGTCCTGCAGCAGTTAAAATAGTGGGCCTTGATGGCTCCCCATGGGAGTCCGTGACGGCCATTGGTTCAGAAGTGGCGGAAGACAGGGCTGCAAAGCGCCTCACTGACGACAGTCAACCGGACGCTGGCTCCAGCTGCAACGAGTCCTGTTTGGACCTCGAGGCCTGTCTTTGTCTTTGCGCTTCTTTTGAATTCGGTAGTGTCCTACGACATTCTATAATTGAAGCGCCTGCCAAAATAATTTAAAGCCCAATCGCACCGCGCTGATAGTACGAGAGTTGAACCTGGCACAGAACCGACAACAAGAAACGTCGTGGTCAGGGCCTAAGCAAGGTAGACAGTAAGAGTGGAAATCTTTATGAGGTATTTGTTTCCCACACGTTATACAATTATTAACTTTTTCTGACATCGGAGGAACAAGAAAAGATTCTCAACGGGTACTTAGCTTTGAGAAGAGAAGTAAGAACTTCGGACCGACAACAACAAAATACACTGTTCGGAAATCGCCAACCAACGACTTGCGAGCTGATTTCCACCGCACGGCAAGAAAGACTGGAGAAGATGGCGTCGGCTGAGGGCTATGTACCAAAGCGTACTGACATCAGGGTACTAGCTTGTACAGCCGACGCCGGACCCAGACTTTCGGATTCTGGCCGACCTCGGGCTGCCTGCTGGCAGGAGCACCCCACAGTTATGACTGCAACAGTGAAACACAAAGAACATCTGGTTTGGAGTCTGACATGGCTCCAGCAATTCTAACCATGTGGGTTCTGTCCTTGAGCCAGTTTTCAATCCATCTAGTGACATAAGGGTTTATATTTAAGCTGGTGAGCTTATCTATAATGCCTGAGTGGGGTATTGTATCAAAGGCTTTTGCGAGGTCCAGGTAGGCTGTGTGGACCACCTTCCCCTCATCAATGACCTTGGTGACTGTTTCAAAGAAATCAACCAGGTTTAAGAGGCAGGATCTGCCCTTAACAAAGCCAAACTGGGTAGGATCCAAGGTCTGTAGGTCCCCAATATCTTTATTTATGAGGTCCATGATGATCCTTTCCATAGCTTTGCAGACCAAGCTAGTCAGGCTTATGGGGTGATAGTTTCCAGGATCCGTTGAGGCATCACCTTTGTGGAGAGGGACCACTGTTGCTGTACGCCACTCTTTGGGTACATATCCTGTAGTAAGGCTGAGATTGAACAGTAGTTTTATGTTTGGGTTTAGCTCTTCTTGGAGTTCATGTAGGATGCAGCCTGGGACACCGTCTGGTCCCATTAATGCTGTGTTTTTGCTTTGGAGAGGGCTCTTACCTGAGCATCTGAGATGTCAGGGGGGCAGCACTCTGCTGGGATAGTTATTTGCCCTTTTGGTGGGGAAGGGGGGGAGAAGTTTGCTCTGAACCTGTCAGCTAGGATGTTGGCAATGTCTGTGGGTTCGGTGTATTTTTTGTCATTTTGGACTAATTCTGAGCATATCTGGGAATTCCCACCCAGGTTTCTAACATAACTAAAGAAAGCCTTGTGATTATCCTTAGTGTCCTGTGCAATTTTTCTCTCGAAGCTGGCCTTAGACGATTTCATGAGTGCCCGTAGTTTTTTGCTAATACTGATCAGAGATGCCTTCCCTTTTTGGGATTTTGCTCTATCATTTAGTAGCTTCCTCCTTCTATTGGTATATCTGGAATTCCTTGGGGTACTCCTGCATGGTCCTCCTTCAGAATTCCATCCAATAAACTTCCTGGATAACGTCTGCTGGAGATGGAAGAAAATAGCAGTCTGACCCTTTCATTCTGCCCATTTTCATACTTTTTGTAGAGCTTCATGGATCAGTGCTGTGCTCAGGTTAAAAACATAAAACAAACAACATAAAATGAGGTGCAGAACTCACTAATTTAACATCTATTTTTTACCTCATCCATATTAATAATTTTAATAATTACCTTAGGATTGTCTGTCCAGAAATCAGTCCTGGGAGGCATGGCCAAGATGGTGACAGGCTAGCAACTTACTTTGTCAGCTCTGCTATATTTTTAGTTTGTCAGCTCTGCTATATGAGTTATATTTCTGACAGGAATTATTACATTTTTTATGTAGACTCTTCAACTTTGAAGGTTATCTTCTTTTTTAGATTTTAAAAAAATATACCTGGAATTCATATCTTCAGTTATCTTAATTCATGTCAACATTCAAAAAGAAAGGGTTTTGCTTATTCTTCAGAATGAGTTATTGAAAACTAATTCAAAGGACTTATTGTTAAAGAAGTAACTACCATCAGTTCTTACTGGCATGCAAGACCTCTTGATAAAATTGGATAAAATGGACAATAAACTTCAAAATTTCAAAGTAAAATGCACAAAACAAATAGAATGGCTACATGAAATAATAATGTAACAGAAGACTCGTATGTCTAGCCTGGAAGATGATATAGAAGGAAGGTTTTGATAAAAACAACATAATATTGAATTTTTATTCAAGCAAAATACCTCTATTAAATAAAACATATGACCTTGAAAACAGGTCAAGAAGGAACAACATACACATTTATGGTTTGCTTGAAAAAAATGCAGGTGACAATATGGTAAAATTCCTCACATCCTGGCTCCCTATGACTTTGAATCTACCTGAGTCTTTATCACATGGTATGTAAAGAGCACACAGGTCTCTTATGGTCCCTTCATCATCAAAAAGAAAAAGAAAGAAACAAATCCAAGTTCCCAAATTGT